>NC_086319.1:143218350-143561266 GCF_036172605.1 Pelobates fuscus
CGTGCTTTTACAAAGCAAAAAAGTTTTCCAGTGTAAGCTAATAGCAGTCAGTGTCCTTAAAGCGGGTGTGTCAGGCCTTCCTTCAGCG
The DNA here is from genome assembly GCF_036172605.1 of Pelobates fuscus. Lineage (NCBI taxonomy): Eukaryota > Metazoa > Chordata > Amphibia > Anura > Pelobatidae > Pelobates > Pelobates fuscus. The sequence goes on from NC_086319.1 coordinate 143,218,439, forward strand.
TGCGCCCTGCCGACCCCTGCCAGTGTACTTTACAGTTGCCACTCATATCTGGTGTCTCTGTACCGTGCTTTCACAAAGAAAAAACGTTTTTCAGTGTAAGCTAATAGCAGTCAGTGTCCTTAAAGCGGGTGTGTCAGGCCTTCCTTCAGCGTGTGCCCTGCAGACCCCTGCAGTGTACTTTGACAGTTGCCACTCATATCTGGTGTCTCTATAGCGTGCTTTTACAAAGAAAAAAAGTTTTCCAGTGTAAGCTAATAGCAGTCAGTGTCCTTAAAGCGGGTGTTTCAGGCCTTCAGCGTGTGCCCTGCAGACCCCTGCCAGGGTACTTTGACAGTTGCCACTTATATCTGGTGTCTCTATAGCGTGCATTTACAAAGAAAAACGTTTTCCAGTGTAAGCTAATAGCAGTCAGTGTCCTTAAAGCGGGTGTGTCAGGCCTTCATTCAGCGTGTGCCCTGCAGACCCCTGCCAGTGTACTTCGACAGTTGACACTCATATCTGGTGTCTCTATAGCGTGCTTTTACAAAGAAAAAAAGTTTTCCAGTGTAAGCTAATAGCAGTCAGTGTCCTTAAAGCGGGTGTGTCAGGCCTTCCTTCAGCGTGTGCCCTGCCAACCCCTGCCAGTGTACTTTGACAGTTGCCACTCATATCTGGTGTCTCTGTAGCGTACTTTTACAAAGCAAACAAGTTTTACAGTGTAAGCTAATAGCAGTCAGTGTCCTTAAAGCGGGTGTGTCAGGCCTTCCTTCAGCGTGTGCCCTGCAGACCCCGGCCAGTGTACTTTGACAGTTGCCACTCATATCTGGTGTCTCTATAGCGTGCTTTTACAAAGAAAAAAAGTTTTCCAGTGTAAGCTAATAACAGTCAGTGTCCTTAAAGCGGGTGTTTCAGGCCTTCAGCGTGTGACCTGCAGACCCCTGCCAGTGTACTTTAGCAGTTGCCTCTCATTCCTGGTGTCTCTGTAGCGTGCTTTTACAAAGAAAAAAAGTTTTCCAGTGTAAGCTAATAGCAGTCAGTGTCCTTAAAGTGGGTGTTTCAGGCCTTCAGCGTGTGCCCTGCAGACCCCTGCCAGTGTACTTTGACAGTTGCCACTCATATCTGGTGTCTCTATAGCATGCTTTTACAAAGAAAAAAAGATTTCCAATGTAAGCTAATAGCAGTCAGTGTCCTTAAAGCGGGTGTGTCAGGCCTTCCTTCAGCGTGTGCCCTGCAGACCCCTGCCAGTGTACTTTGACAGTTGCCACTCATATCTGGTGTCTCTATAGCGTGCTTTTACAAAGAAAAAAAGTTTTCCAGTGTAAGCTAAGAGCAGTCAGTGTCCTTAAAGCGGGTGTTTCAGGCCTTCAGCGTGTTCCCTGCAGACCCCTGCCAGTGTACTTTGACAGTTGCCACTCATATCTGGTGTCTCTATAGCGTGATTTTACAAAGAAAAAAAGTTTTCCAGTGTAAGCTAATAGCAGTCAGTGTCCTTAAAGCGGGTGTTTCAGGCCTTCAGCGTGTGCCCTGCAGACCCCTGGCAGTGTACTTTGACAGTTGCCACTCATATCTGGTGTCTCTATAGCGTGCTTTTACAAAGAAAAAAGATTTCCAGTGTAAGCTAATAGCAGTCAGTGTCCTTAAAGCGGGTGTGTCAGGCCTTCCTTCAGCGTGTGCCCTGCAGACCCCTGCCAGTGTACTTTGACAGTTGCCACTCATATCTGGTGTCTCTATTGCGTGCTTTTACAAAGAAAAAAGTTTTCCAGTGTAAGCTAATAGCAGTCAGTGTCCTTAAAGTGGGTGTGTCAGGCCTTCATTCAGCGTGTGCCCTGCAGACCCCTGCCAGTGTACTTCGACAGTTGACACTCATATCTGGTGTCTCTATAGCGTGCTTTTACAAAGAAAAAGAGTTTTCCAGTGTAACCTTATAGCAGTCAGTGTCCTTAAAGCGGGTGTTTCAGGCCTTCAGCGTGTGCCCTGCAGACCCCTGCCAGTGTACTTTGACAGTTGCCACTTATATCTGGTGTCTCTGTAGCGTGCTTTTACAAAGCAAAAAAGTTTTCCAGTGTAAGCTAATAGCAGTCAGTGTCCTTAAAGCGGGTGTGTCAGGCCTTCCTTCAGCGTGTGCCCTGCCGACCCCTGCCAGTGTACTTTGACAGTTGCCACTCATATCTGGTGTCTCTGTAGCGTGCTTTTACAAAGCAAAAAAGTTTTCCAGTGTAAGCTAACAGCAGTCAGTGTCCTTAAAGCGGGTGTTTCAGGCCTTCAGCATGTGCCCTGCAGACCCCTGCCAGTGTACTTTGACAGTTGCCACTCATATCTGGTGTCTCTGTAGCGTGCTTTTACAAAGCAAAAAAGTTTTCCAGTGTAAGCTAATAGCAGTCAGTGTCCTTAAAGCGGGTGTTTCAGGCCTTCAGCGTGTGCCCTGCAGACCCCTGCCAGTGTACATTGACAGTTGTCACTCATATCTTGTGTCTCTATAGCGTGCTTTTACGAAGAAAAAACTTTTCCAGTGTAAGCTAATAGCAGTCAGTGTCCTTAAAGCGGGTGTGTCAGGCCTTCCTTCAGCGTGTGCCCTGCAGACCCCTGCCAGTGTACTTTGACAGTTGCCACTCATATCTGGTGTCTCTGTAGCGTGCTTTTACAAAGCAAAAAAGTTTTCCAGTGTAAGCTAATAGCAGTCAGTGTCCTTAAAGCGGGTGTGTCAGGCCTTCCTTCAGCGTGCGCCCTGCCGACCCCTGCCAGTGTACTTTACAGTTGCCACTCATATCTGGTGTCTCTATAGCGTGCTTTTACAAAGAAAAAAAGTTTTCCAATGTAAGCTAATAGCAGTCAGTGTCCTTAAAGCGGGTGTGTCAGGCCTTCCTTCAGCGTGTGCCCTGCAGACCCCTGCCAGTGTACTTTGACAGTTGCCACTCATATCTGGTGTCTCTATTGCGTGCTTTTACAAAGAAAAAAGTTTTCCAGTGTAAGCTAATAGCAGTCAGTGTCCTTAAAGCGGGTATGTCAGGCCTTCCTTCAGCGTGTGCCCTGCAGACCCCTGCCAGTGTACTTTGACAGTTGCCACTCATATCTGGTGTCTCTGTACCGTGCTTTCACAAAGAAAAAACGTTTTTCTGTGTAAGCTAATAGCAGTCAGTGTCCTTAAAGCGGGTGTGTCAGGCCTTCCTTTAGCGTGTGCCCTGCAGACCCCTGCAGTGTACTTTGACAGTTGCCACTCATATCTGGTGTCTCTATAGCGTGCTTTTACAAAGAAAAAAAGTTTTCCAGTGTAAGCTAATAGCAGTCAGTGTCCTTAAAGCGGGTGTTTCAGGCCTTCAGCGTGTGCCCTGCAGACCCCTGCCAGTGTACTTTGACAGTTGTCACTCATATCTTGTGTCTCTATAGCGTGCTTTTACAAAGAAAAAACGTTTTCCAGTGTAAGCTAATAGCAGTCAGTGTCCTTAAAGCGGGTGTGTCAGGCCTTCCTTCAGCGTGTGCCCTGCAGACCCCTGCCAGTGTACTTTGACAGTTGCCACTCATATCTGGTGTCTCTGTAGCGTGCTTTTACAAAGCAAAAAAGTTTTCCAGTGTAAGCTAATAGCAGTCAGTGTCCTTAAAGCGGGTGTGTCAGCCCTTCCTTCAGCGTGCGCCCTGCCGACCCCTGCCAGTGTACTTTACAGTTGCCACTCATATCTGGTGTCTCTATAGCGTGCTTTTACAAAGAAAAAAAGTTTTCCAATGTAAGCTAATAGCAGTCAGTGTCCTTAAAGCGGGTGTGTCAGGCCTTCCTTCAGCGTGTGCCCTGCAGAAACCTGCCAGTGTACTTTGACAGTTGCCACTCATATCTGGTGTCTCTATTGCGTGCTTTTACAAAGAAAAAAGATTTCCAGTGTAAGCTAATAGCAGTCAGTGTCCTTAAAGCGGGTGTGTCAGGCCTTCCTTCAGCGTGTGCCCTGCAGACCCCTGCCAGTGTACTTTGACAGTTGCCACTCATATCTGGTGTCTCTATTGCGTGCTTTTACAAAGAAAAAAGTTTTCCAGTGTAAGCTAATAGCAGTCAGTGTCCTTAAAGCGGGTGTGTCAGGCCTTCCTTCAGCGTGTGCCCTGCAGACCCCTGCCAGTGTACTTTGACAGTTGCCACTCATATCTGGTGTCTCTGTACCGTGCTTTCACAAAGAAAAAACGTTTTTCAGTGTAAGCTAATAGCAGTCAGTGTCCTTAAAGCGGGTGTGTCAGGCCTTCCTTCAGCGTGTGCCCTGCAGACCCCTGCAGTGTACTTTGACAGTTGCCACTCATATCTGGTGTCTCTATAGCGTGCTTTTACAAAGAAAAAAAGTTTTCCAGTGTAAGCTAATAGCAGTCAGTGTCCTTAAAGCGGGTGTTTCAGGCCTTCAGCGTGTGCCCTGCAGACCCCTGCCAGGGTACTTTGACAGTTGCCACTTATATCTGGTGTCTCTATAGCGTGCATTTACAAAGAAAAACGTTTTCCAGTGTAAGCTAATAGCAGTCAGTGTCCTTAAAGCGGGTGTGTCAGGCCTTCATTCAGCGTGTGCCCTGCAGACCCCTGCCAGTGTACTGCGACAGTTTACACTCATATCTGGTGTCTCTATAGCGTGCTTTTACAAAGAAAAAAAGTTTTCCAGTGTAAGCTAATAGCAGTCAGTGTCCTTAAAGCGGGTGTGTCAGGCCTTCCTTCAGCGTGTGCCCTGCAGACCCCTGCCAGTGTACTTTGACAGTTGCCACTCATATCTGGTGTCTCTATAGCGTGCTTTTACAAAGAAAAAAAGATTTCCAGTGTAAGCTAATAGCAGTCAGTGTCCTTAAAGCGGGTGTGTCAGGCCTTCCTTCAGCGTGTGCCCTGCAGACCCCTGCCAGTGTACTTTGACAGTTGCCACTCATATCTGGTGTCTCTGTAGCGTACTTTTACAAAGCAAACAAGTTTTACAGTGTAAGCTAATAGCAGTCAGTGTCCTTAAAGCGGGTGTGTCAGGCCTTCCTTCAGCGTGTGCCCTGCAGACCCCGGCCAGTGTACTTTGACAGTTGCCACTCATATCTGGTGTCTCTATAGCGTGCTTTTACAAAGAAAAAAAGTTTTCCAGTGTAAGCTAATAACAGTCAGTGTCCTTAAAGCGGGTGTTTCAGGCCTTCAGCGTGTGACCTGCAGACCCCTGCCAGTGTACTTTGACAGTTGCCTCTCATTCCTGGTGTCTCTGTAGCGTGCTTTTACAAAGAAAAAAAGTTTTCCAGTGTAAGTTAATAGCAGTCAGTGTCCTTAAAGTGGGTGTTTCAGGCCTTCAGCGTGTGCCCTGCAGACCCCTGCCAGTGTACTTTGACAGTTGCCACTCATATCTGGTGTCTCTATAGCGTGCTTTTACAAAGAAAAAAAGTTTTCCAATGTAAGCTAATAGCAGTCAGTGTCCTTAAAGCGGGTGTGTCAGGCCTTCCTTCAGCGTGTGCCCTGCAGACCCCTGCCAGTGTACTTTGACAGTTGCCACTCATATCTGGTGTCTCTATAGCGTGCTTTTACAAAGAAAAAAAGTTTTCCAGTGTAAGCTAATAGCAGTCAGTGTCCTTAAAGCGGGTGTTTCAGGCCTTCAGCGTGTGCCCTGCAGACCCCTGGCAGTGTACTTTGACAGTTGCCTCTCATTCCTGGTGTCTCTGTAGCGTGCTTTTACAAAGAAAAAAAGTTTTCCAGTGTAAGTTAATAGCAGTCAGTGTCCTTAAAGTGGGTGTTTCAGGCCTTCAGCGTGTGCCCTGCAGACCCCTGCCAGTGTACTTTGACAGTTGCCACTCATATCTGGTGTCTCTATAGCGTGCTTTTACAAAGAAAAAAAGTTTTCCAATGTAAGCTAATAGCAGTCAGTGTCCTTAAAGCGGGTGTGTCAGGCCTTCCTTCAGCGTGTGCCCTGCAGACCCCTGCCAGTGTACTTTGACAGTTGCCACTCATATCTGGTGTCTCTATAGCGTGCTTTTACAAAGAAAAAAAGTTTTCCAGTGTAAGCTAAGAGCAGTCAGTGTCCTTAAAGCGGGTGTTTCAGGCCTTCAGCGTGTTCCCTGCAGACCCCTGCCAGTGTACTTTGACAGTTGCCACTCATATCTGGTGTCTCTATAGCGTGATTTTACAAAGAAAAAAAGTTTTCCAGTGTAAGCTAATAGCAGTCAGTGTCTTTAAAGCGGGTGTTTCAGGCCTTCAGCGTGTGCCCTGCAGACCCCTGGCAGTGTACTTTGACAGTTGCATCATATCTGGTGTCTCTATAGCGTGCTTTTACAAAGAAAAAAGATTTCCAGTGTAAGCTAATAGCAGTCAGTGTCCTTAAAGCGGGTGTGTAAGGCCTTCCTTCAGCGTGTGCCCTGCAGACCCCTGCCAGTGTACTTTGACAGTTGCCACTCATATCTGGTGTCTCTATTGCGTGCTTTTACAAAGAAAAAAGTTTTCCAGTGTAAGCTAATAGCAGTCAGTGTCCTTAAAGCGGGTGTGTCAGGCCTTCATTCAGCGTGTGCCCTGCAGACCCCTGCCAGTGTACTTCGACAGTTGACACTCATATCTGGTGTCTCTATAGCGTGCTTTTACAAAGAAAAAGAGTTTTCCAGTGTAACCTTATAGCAGTCAGTGTCCTTAAAGCGGGTGTGTCAGGCCTTCCTTCAGCGTGTGCCCTGCAGACCCCTGCCAGTGTACTTTGACAGTTGCCACTTATATCTGGTGTCTCTGTAGCGTGCTTTTACAAAGCAAAAAAGTTTTCCAGTGTAAGCTAATAGCAGTCAGTGTCCTTAAAGCGGGTGTTTCAGGCCTTCAGCATGTGCCCTGCAGACCCCTGCCAGTGTACTTTGACAGTTGCCACTCATATCTGGTGTCTCTGTAGCGTGCTTTTACAAAGCAAAAAAGTTTTCCAGTGTAAGCTAATAGCAGTCAGTGTCCTTAAAGCGGGTGTTTCAGGCCTTCAGCGTGTGCCCTGCAGACCCCTGCCAGTGTACTTTGACAGTTGTCACTCATATCTTGTGTCTCTATAGCGTGCTTTTACAAAGAAAAAAAGTTTTCCAGTGTAAGCTAATAGCAGTCAATGTCCTTAAAGCGGGTGTGTCAGGCCTTCCTTCAGCGTGTGCCCTGCAGACCCCTGCCAGTGTACTTTGACAGTTGCCACTCATATCTGGTGTCTCTATAGCGTGCTTTTACAAAGAAAAAAAGATTTCCAGTGTAAGCTAATAGCAGTCAGTGTCCTTAAAGCGGGTGTGTCAGGCCTTCCTTCAGCGTGTGCCCTGCAGACCCCTGCCAGTGTACTTTGACAGTTGCCACTCATATCTGGTGTCTCTGTAGCGTACTTTTACAAAGCAAACAAGTTTTACAGTGTAAGCTAATAGCAGTCAGTGTCCTTAAAGCGGGTGTGTCAGGCCTTCCTTCAGCGTGTGCCCTGCAGACCCCGGCCAGTGTACTTTGACAGTTGCCACTCATATCTGGTGTCTCTATAGCGTGCTTTTACAAAGAAAAAAAGTTTTCCAGTGTAAGTTAATAGCAGTCAGTGTCCTTAAAGTGGGTGTTTCAGGCCTTCAGCGTGTGCCCTGCAGACCCCTGCCAGTGTACTTTGACAGTTGCCACTCATATCTGGTGTCTCTATAGCGTGCTTTTACAAAGAAAAAAAGTTTTCCAATGTAAGCTAATAGCAGTCAGTGTCCTTAAAGCGGGTGTGTCAGGCCTTCCTTCAGCGTGTGCCCTGCAGACCCCTGCCAGTGTACTTTGACAGTTGCCACTCATATCTGGTGTCTCTATAGCGTGCTTTTACAAAGAAAAAAAGTTTTCCAGTGTAAGCTAAGAGCAGTCAGTGTCCTTAAAGCGGGTGTTTCAGGCCTTCAGCGTGTTCCCTGCAGACCCCTGCCAGTGTACTTTGACAGTTGCCACTCATATCTGGTGTCTCTATAGCGTGATTTTACAAAGAAAAAAAGTTTTCCAGTGTAAGCTAATAGCAGTCAGTGTCCTTAAAGCGGGTGTTTCAGGCCTTCAGCGTGTGCCCTGCAGACCCCTGGCAGTGTACTTTGACAGTTGCCACTCATATCTGGTGTCTCTATAGCGTGCTTTTACAAAGAAAAAAGATTTCCAGTGTAAGCTAATAGCAGTCAGTGTCCTTAAAGCGGGTGTGTCAGGCCTTCCTTCAGCGTGTGCCCTGCAGACCCCTGCCAGTGTACTTTGACAGTTGCCACTCATATCTGGTGTCTCTATTGCGTGCTTTTACAAAGAAAAAAGTTTTCCAGTGTAAGCTAATAGCAGTCAGTGTCCTTAAAGCGGGTGTGTCAGGCCTTCATTCAGCGTGTGCCCTGCAGACCCCTGCCAGTGTACTTCGAAAGTTGACACTCATATCTGGTGTCTCTATAGCGTGCTTTTACAAAGAAAAAGAGTTTTCCAGTGTAACCTTATAGCAGTCAGTGTCCTTAAAGCGGGTGTGTCAGGCCTTCCTTCAGCGTGTGCCCTGCAGACCCCTGCCAGTGTACTTTGACAGTTGCCACTTATATCTGGTGTCTCTGTAGCGTGCTTTTACAAAGCAAAAAAGTTTTCCAGTGTAAGCTAATAGCAGTCAGTGTCCTTAAAGCGGGTGTTTCAGGCCTTCAGCATGTGCCCTGCAGACCCCTGCCAGTGTACTTTGACAGTTGCCACTCATATCTGGTGTCTCTGTAGCGTGCTTTTACAAAGCAAAAAAGTTTTCCAGTGTAAGCTAATAGCAGTCAGTGTCCTTAAAGCGGGTGTTTCAGGCCTTCAGCGTGTGCCCTGCAGACCCCGGCCAGTGTACTTTGACAGTTCCCACTCATATCTGGTGTCTCTATAGCGTGCTTTTACAAAGAAAAAAAGTTTTCCAGTGTAAGCTAATAACAGTCAGTGTCCTTAAAGCGGGTGTTTCAGGCCTTCAGCGTGTGACCTGCAGACCCCTGCCAGTGTACTTTGACAGTTGCCTCTCATTCCTGGTGTCTCTGTAGCGTGCTTTTACAAAGAAAAAAAGTTTTCCAGTGTAAGTTAATAGCAGTCAGTGTCCTTAAAGTGGGTGTTTCAGGCCTTCAGCGTGTGCCCTGCAGACCCCTGCCAGTGTACTTTGACAGTTGCCACTCATATCTGGTGTCTCTATAGCGTGCTTTTACAAAGAAAAAAAGTTTTCCAATGTAAGCTAATAGCAGTCAGTGTCCTTAAAGCGGGTGTGTCAGGCCTTCCTTCAGCGTGTGCCCTGCAGACCCCTGCCAGTGTACTTTGACAGTTGCCACTCATATCTGGTGTCTCTATAGCGTGCTTTTACAAAGAAAAAAAGTTTTCCAGTGTAAGCTAAGAGCAGTCAGTGTCCTTAAAGCGGGTGTTTCAGGCCTTCAGCGTGTTCCCTGCAGACCCCTGCCAGTGTACTTTGACAGTTGCCACTCATATCTGGTGTCTCTATAGCGTGATTTTACAAAGAAAAAAAGTTTTCCAGTGTAAGCTAATAGCAGTCAGTGTCCTTAAAGCGGGTGTTTCAGGCCTTCAGCGTGTGCCCTGCAGACCCCTGGCAGTGTACTTTGACAGTTGCCACTCATATCTGGTGTCTCTATAGCGTGCTTTTACAAAGAAAAAAGATTTCCAGTGTAAGCTAATAGCAGTCAGTGTCCTTAAAGCGGGTGTGTCAGGCCTTCCTTCAGCGTGTGCCCTGCAGACCCCTGCCAGTGTACTTTGACAGTTGCCACTCATATCTGGTGTCTCTATAGCGTGCTTTTACAAAGAAAAAAAGTTTTCCAATGTAAGCTAATAGCAGTCAGTGTCCTTAAAGCGGGTGTGTCAGGCCTTCCTTCAGCGTGTGCCCTGCAGACCCCTGCCAGTGTACTTTGACAGTTGCCACTCATATCTGGTGTCTCTATAGCGTGCTTTTACAAAGAAAAAAAGTTTTCCAGTGTAAGCTAAGAGCAGTCAGTGTCCTTAAAGCGGGTGTTTCAGGCCTTCAGCGTGTTCCCTGCAGACCCCTGCCAGTGTACTTTGACAGTTGCCACTCATATCTGGTGTCTCTATAGCGTGATTTTACAAAGAAAAAAAGTTTTCCAGTGTAAGCTAATAGCAGTCAGTGTCCTTAAAGCGGGTGTTTCAGGCCTTCAGCGTGTGCCCTGCAGACCCCTGGCAGTGTACTTTGACAGTTGCCACTCATATCTGGTGTCTCTATAGCGTGCTTTTACAAAGAAAAAAGATTTCCAGTGTAAGCTAATAGCAGTCAGTGTCCTTAAAGCGGGTGTGTCAGGCCTTCCTTCAGCGTGTGCCCTGCAGACCCCTGCCAGTGTACTTTGACAGTTGCCACTCATATCTGGTGTCTCTATTGCGTGCTTTTACAAAGAAAAAAGTTTTCCAGTGTAAGCTAATAGCAGTCAGTGTCCTTAAAGTGGGTGTGTCAGGCCTTCATTCAGCGTGTGCCCTGCAGACCCCTGCCAGTGTACTTCGACAGTTGACACTCATATCTGGTGTCTCTATAGCGTGCTTTTACAAAGAAAAAGAGTTTTCCAGTGTAACCTTATAGCAGTCAGTGTCCTTAAAGCGGGTGTTTCAGGCCTTCAGCGTGTGCCCTGCAGACCCCTGCCAGTGTACTTTGACAGTTGCCACTTATATCTGGTGTCTCTGTAGCGTGCTTTTACAAAGCAAAAAAGTTTTCCAGTGTAAGCTAATAGCAGTCAGTGTCCTTAAAGCGGGTGTGTCAGGCCTTCCTTCAGCGTGTGCCCTGCCGACCCCTGCCAGTGTACTTTGACAGTTGCCACTCATATCTGGTGTCTCTGTAGCGTGCTTTTACAAAGCAAAAAAGTTTTCCAGTGTAAGCTAACAGCAGTCAGTGTCCTTAAAGCGGGTGTTTCAGGCCTTCAGCATGTGCCCTGCAGACCCCTGCCAGTGTACTTTGACAGTTGCCACTCATATCTGGTGTCTCTGTAGCGTGCTTTTACAAAGCAAAAAAGTTTTCCAGTGTAAGCTAATAGCAGTCAGTGTCCTTAAAGCGGGTGTTTCAGGCCTTCAGCGTGTGCCCTGCAGACCCCTGCCAGTGTACATTGACAGTTGTCACTCATATCTTGTGTCTCTATAGCGTGCTTTTACGAAGAAAAAACGTTTTCCAGTGTAAGCTAATAGCAGTCAGTGTCCTTAAAGCGGGTGTGTCAGGCCTTCCTTCAGCGTGTGCCCTGCAGACCCCTGCCAGTGTACTTTGACAGTTGCCACTCATATCTGGTGTCTCTGTAGCGTGCTTTTACAAAGCAAAAAAGTTTTCCAGTGTAAGCTAATAGCAGTCAGTGTCCTTAAAGCGGGTGTGTCAGGCCTTCCTTCAGCGTGCGCCCTGCCGACCCCTGCCAGTGTACTTTACAGTTGCCACTCATATCTGGTGTCTCTATAGCGTGCTTTTACAAAGAAAAAAAGTTTTCCAATGTAAGCTAATAGCAGTCAGTGTCCTTAAAGCGGGTGTGTCAGGCCTTCCTTCAGCGTGTGCCCTGCAGACCCCTGCCAGTGTACTTTGACAGTTGCCACTCATATCTGGTGTCTCTATTGCGTGCTTTTACAAAGAAAAAAGTTTTCCAGTGTAAGCTAATAGCAGTCAGTGTCCTTAAAGCGGGTATGTCAGGCCTTCCTTCAGCGTGTGCCCTGCAGACCCCTGCCAGTGTACTTTGACAGTTGCCACTCATATCTGGTGTCTCTGTACCGTGCTTTCACAAAGAAAAAACGTTTTTCTGTGTAAGCTAATAGCAGTCAGTGTCCTTAAAGCGGGTGTGTCAGGCCTTCCTTTAGCGTGTGCCCTGCAGACCCCTGCAGTGTACTTTGACAGTTGCCACTCATATCTGGTGTCTCTATAGCGTGCTTTTACAAAGAAAAAAAGTTTTCCAGTGTAAGCTAATAGCAGTCAGTGTCCTTAAAGCGGGTGTTTCAGGCCTTCAGCGTGTGCCCTGCAGACCCCTGCCAGTGTACTTTGACAGTTGTCACTCATATCTTGTGTCTCTATAGCGTGCTTTTACAAAGAAAAAACGTTTTCCAGTGTAAGCTAATAGCAGTCAGTGTCCTTAAAGCGGGTGTGTCAGGCCTTCCTTCAGCGTGTGCCCTGCAGACCCCTGCCAGTGTACTTTGACAGTTGCCACTCATATCTGGTGTCTCTGTAGCGTGCTTTTACAAAGCAAAAAAGTTTTCCAGTGTAAGCTAATAGCAGTCAGTGTCCTTAAAGCGGGTGTGTCAGCCCTTCCTTCAGCGTGCGCCCTGCCGACCCCTGCCAGTGTACTTTACAGTTGCCACTCATATCTGGTGTCTCTATAGCGTGCTTTTACAAAGAAAAAAAGTTTTCCAATGTAAGCTAATAGCAGTCAGTGTCCTTAAAGCGGGTGTGTCAGGCCTTCCTTCAGCGTGTGCCCTGCAGAAACCTGCCAGTGTACTTTGACAGTTGCCACTCATATCTGGTGTCTCTATTGCGTGCTTTTACAAAGAAAAAAGATTTCCAGTGTAAGCTAATAGCAGTCAGTGTCCTTAAAGCGGGTGTGTCAGGCCTTCCTTCAGCGTGTGCCCTGCAGACCCCTGCCAGTGTACTTTGACAGTTGCCACTCATATCTGGTGTCTCTGTACCGTGCTTTCACAAAGAAAAAACGTTTTTCAGTGTAAGCTAATAGCAGTCAGTGTCCTTAAAGCGGGTGTGTCAGGCCTTCCTTCAGCGTGTGCCCTGCAGACCCCTGCAGTGTACTTTGACAGTTGCCACTCATATCTGGTGTCTCTATAGCGTGCTTTTACAAAGAAAAAAAGTTTTCCAGTGTAAGCTAATAGCAGTCAGTGTCCTTAAAGCGGGTGTTTCAGGCCTTCAGCGTGTGCCCTGCAGACCCCTGCCAGGGTACTTTGACAGTTGCCACTTATATCTGGTGTCTCTATAGCGTGCATTTACAAAGAAAAACGTTTTCCAGTGTAAGCTAATAGCAGTCAGTGTCCTTAAAGCGGGTGTGTCAGGCCTTCATTCAGCGTGTGCCCTGCAGACCCCTGCCAGTGTACTGCGACAGTTTACACTCATATCTGGTGTCTCTATAGCGTGCTTTTACAAAGAAAAAAAGTTTTCCAGTGTAAGCTAATAGCAGTCAGTGTCCTTAAAGCGGGTGTGTCAGGCCTTCCTTCAGCGTGTGCCCTGCAGACCCCTGCCAGTGTACTTTGACAGTTGCCACTCATATCTGGTGTCTCTATAGCGTGCTTTTACAAAGAAAAAAAGATTTCCAGTGTAAGCTAATAGCAGTCAGTGTCCTTAAAGCGGGTGTGTCAGGCCTTCCTTCAGCGTGTGCCCTGCAGACCCCTGCCAGTGTACTTTGACAGTTGCCACTCATATCTGGTGTCTCTGTAGCGTACTTTTACAAAGCAAACAAGTTTTACAGTGTAAGCTAATAGCAGTCAGTGTCCTTAAAGCGGGTGTGTCAGGCCTTCCTTCAGCGTGTGCCCTGCAGACCCCGGCCAGTGTACTTTGACAGTTGCCACTCATATCTGGTGTCTCTATAGCGTGCTTTTACAAAGAAAAAAAGTTTTCCAGTGTAAGCTAATAACAGTCAGTGTCCTTAAAGCGGGTGTTTCAGGCCTTCAGCGTGTGACCTGCAGACCCCTGCCAGTGTACTTTGACAGTTGCCTCTCATTCCTGGTGTCTCTGTAGCGTGCTTTTACAAAGAAAAAAAGTTTTCCAGTGTAAGTTAATAGCAGTCAGTGTCCTTAAAGTGGGTGTTTCAGGCCTTCAGCGTGTGCCCTGCAGACCCCTGCCAGTGTACTTTGACAGTTGCCACTCATATCTGGTGTCTCTATAGCGTGCTTTTACAAAGAAAAAAAGTTTTCCAATGTAAGCTAATAGCAGTCAGTGTCCTTAAAGCGGGTGTGTCAGGCCTTCCTTCAGCGTGTGCCCTGCAGACCCCTGCCAGTGTACTTTGACAGTTGCCACTCATATCTGGTGTCTCTATAGCGTGCTTTTACAAAGAAAAAAAGTTTTCCAGTGTAAGCTAATAGCAGTCAGTGTCCTTAAAGCGGGTGTTTCAGGCCTTCAGCGTGTGCCCTGCAGACCCCTGGCAGTGTACTTTGACAGTTGCCTCTCATTCCTGGTGTCTCTGTAGCGTGCTTTTACAAAGAAAAAAAGTTTTCCAGTGTAAGTTAATAGCAGTCAGTGTCCTTAAAGTGGGTGTTTCAGGCCTTCAGCGTGTGCCCTGCAGACCCCTGCCAGTGTACTTTGACAGTTGCCACTCATATCTGGTGTCTCTATAGCGTGCTTTTACAAAGAAAAAAAGTTTTCCAATGTAAGCTAATAGCAGTCAGTGTCCTTAAAGCGGGTGTGTCAGGCCTTCCTTCAGCGTGTGCCCTGCAGACCCCTGCCAGTGTACTTTGACAGTTGCCACTCATATCTGGTGTCTCTATAGCGTGCTTTTACAAAGAAAAAAAGTTTTCCAGTGTAAGCTAAGAGCAGTCAGTGTCCTTAAAGCGGGTGTTTCAGGCCTTCAGCGTGTTCCCTGCAGACCCCTGCCAGTGTACTTTGACAGTTGCCACTCATATCTGGTGTCTCTATAGCGTGATTTTACAAAGAAAAAAAGTTTTCCAGTGTAAGCTAATAGCAGTCAGTGTCTTTAAAGCGGGTGTTTCAGGCCTTCAGCGTGTGCCCTGCAGACCCCTGGCAGTGTACTTTGACAGTTGCATCATATCTGGTGTCTCTATAGCGTGCTTTTACAAAGAAAAAAGATTTCCAGTGTAAGCTAATAGCAGTCAGTGTCCTTAAAGCGGGTGTGTAAGGCCTTCCTTCAGCGTGTGCCCTGCAGACCCCTGCCAGTGTACTTTGACAGTTGCCACTCATATCTGGTGTCTCTATTGCGTGCTTTTACAAAGAAAAAAGTTTTCCAGTGTAAGCTAATAGCAGTCAGTGTCCTTAAAGCGGGTGTGTCAGGCCTTCATTCAGCGTGTGCCCTGCAGACCCCTGCCAGTGTACTTCGACAGTTGACACTCATATCTGGTGTCTCTATAGCGTGCTTTTACAAAGAAAAAGAGTTTTCCAGTGTAACCTTATAGCAGTCAGTGTCCTTAAAGCGGGTGTGTCAGGCCTTCCTTCAGCGTGTGCCCTGCAGACCCCTGCCAGTGTACTTTGACAGTTGCCACTTATATCTGGTGTCTCTGTAGCGTGCTTTTACAAAGCAAAAAAGTTTTCCAGTGTAAGCTAATAGCAGTCAGTGTCCTTAAAGCGGGTGTTTCAGGCCTTCAGCATGTGCCCTGCAGACCCCTGCCAGTGTACTTTGACAGTTGCCACTCATATCTGGTGTCTCTGTAGCGTGCTTTTACAAAGCAAAAAAGTTTTCCAGTGTAAGCTAATAGCAGTCAGTGTCCTTAAAGCGGGTGTTTCAGGCCTTCAGCGTGTGCCCTGCAGACCCCTGCCAGTGTACTTTGACAGTTGTCACTCATATCTTGTGTCTCTATAGCGTGCTTTTACAAAGAAAAAAAGTTTTCCAGTGTAAGCTAATAGCAGTCAATGTCCTTAAAGCGGGTGTGTCAGGCCTTCCTTCAGCGTGTGCCCTGCAGACCCCTGCCAGTGTACTTTGACAGTTGCCACTCATATCTGGTGTCTCTATAGCGTGCTTTTACAAAGAAAAAAAGATTTCCAGTGTAAGCTAATAGCAGTCAGTGTCCTTAAAGCGGGTGTGTCAGGCCTTCCTTCAGCGTGTGCCCTGCAGACCCCTGCCAGTGTACTTTGACAGTTGCCACTCATATCTGGTGTCTCTGTAGCGTACTTTTACAAAGCAAACAAGTTTTACAGTGTAAGCTAATAGCAGTCAGTGTCCTTAAAGCGGGTGTGTCAGGCCTTCCTTCAGCGTGTGCCCTGCAGACCCCGGCCAGTGTACTTTGACAGTTGCCACTCATATCTGGTGTCTCTATAGCGTGCTTTTACAAAGAAAAAAAGTTTTCCAGTGTAAGTTAATAGCAGTCAGTGTCCTTAAAGTGGGTGTTTCAGGCCTTCAGCGTGTGCCCTGCAGACCCCTGCCAGTGTACTTTGACAGTTGCCACTCATATCTGGTGTCTCTATAGCGTGCTTTTACAAAGAAAAAAAGTTTTCCAATGTAAGCTAATAGCAGTCAGTGTCCTTAAAGCGGGTGTGTCAGGCCTTCCTTCAGCGTGTGCCCTGCAGACCCCTGCCAGTGTACTTTGACAGTTGCCACTCATATCTGGTGTCTCTATAGCGTGCTTTTACAAAGAAAAAAAGTTTTCCAGTGTAAGCTAAGAGCAGTCAGTGTCCTTAAAGCGGGTGTTTCAGGCCTTCAGCGTGTTCCCTGCAGACCCCTGCCAGTGTACTTTGACAGTTGCCACTCATATCTGGTGTCTCTATAGCGTGATTTTACAAAGAAAAAAAGTTTTCCAGTGTAAGCTAATAGCAGTCAGTGTCCTTAAAGCGGGTGTTTCAGGCCTTCAGCGTGTGCCCTGCAGACCCCTGGCAGTGTACTTTGACAGTTGCCACTCATATCTGGTGTCTCTATAGCGTGCTTTTACAAAGAAAAAAGATTTCCAGTGTAAGCTAATAGCAGTCAGTGTCCTTAAAGCGGGTGTGTCAGGCCTTCCTTCAGCGTGTGCCCTGCAGACCCCTGCCAGTGTACTTTGACAGTTGCCACTCATATCTGGTGTCTCTATTGCGTGCTTTTACAAAGAAAAAAGTTTTCCAGTGTAAGCTAATAGCAGTCAGTGTCCTTAAAGCGGGTGTGTCAGGCCTTCATTCAGCGTGTGCCCTGCAGACCCCTGCCAGTGTACTTCGAAAGTTGACACTCATATCTGGTGTCTCTATAGCGTGCTTTTACAAAGAAAAAGAGTTTTCCAGTGTAACCTTATAGCAGTCAGTGTCCTTAAAGCGGGTGTGTCAGGCCTTCCTTCAGCGTGTGCCCTGCAGACCCCTGCCAGTGTACTTTGACAGTTGCCACTTATATCTGGTGTCTCTGTAGCGTGCTTTTACAAAGCAAAAAAGTTTTCCAGTGTAAGCTAATAGCAGTCAGTGTCCTTAAAGCGGGTGTTTCAGGCCTTCAGCATGTGCCCTGCAGACCCCTGCCAGTGTACTTTGACAGTTGCCACTCATATCTGGTGTCTCTGTAGCGTGCTTTTACAAAGCAAAAAAGTTTTCCAGTGTAAGCTAATAGCAGTCAGTGTCCTTAAAGCGGGTGTTTCAGGCCTTCAGCGTGTGCCCTGCAGACCCCGGCCAGTGTACTTTGACAGTTGCCACTCATATCTGGTGTCTCTATAGCGTGCTTTTACAAAGAAAAAAAGTTTTCCAGTGTAAGCTAATAACAGTCAGTGTCCTTAAAGCGGGTGTTTCAGGCCTTCAGCGTGTGACCTGCAGACCCCTGCCAGTGTACTTTGACAGTTGCCTCTCATTCCTGGTGTCTCTGTAGCGTGCTTTTACAAAGAAAAAAAGTTTTCCAGTGTAAGTTAATAGCAGTCAGTGTCCTTAAAGTGGGTGTTTCAGGCCTTCAGCGTGTGCCCTGCAGACCCCTGCCAGTGTACTTTGACAGTTGCCACTCATATCTGGTGTCTCTATAGCGTGCTTTTACAAAGAAAAAAAGTTTTCCAATGTAAGCTAATAGCAGTCAGTGTCCTTAAAGCGGGTGTGTCAGGCCTTCCTTCAGCGTGTGCCCTGCAGACCCCTGCCAGTGTACTTTGACAGTTGCCACTCATATCTGGTGTCTCTATAGCGTGCTTTTACAAAGAAAAAAAGTTTTCCAGTGTAAGCTAAGAGCAGTCAGTGTCCTTAAAGCGGGTGTTTCAGGCCTTCAGCGTGTTCCCTGCAGACCCCTGCCAGTGTACTTTGACAGTTGCCACTCATATCTGGTGTCTCTATAGCGTGATTTTACAAAGAAAAAAAGTTGTCCAGTGTAAGCTAATAGCAGTCAGTGTCCTTAAAGCGGGTGTTTCAGGCCTTCAGCGTGTGCCCTGCAGACCCCTGGCAGTGTACTTTGACAGTTGCCACTCATATCTGGTGTCTCTATAGCGTGCTTTTACAAAGAAAAAAAGTTTTCCAATGTAAGCTAATAGCAGTCAGTGTCCTTAAAGCGGGTGTGTCAGGCCTTCCTTCAGCGTGCGCCCTGCCGACCCCTGCCAGTGTACTTTACAGTTGCCACTCATATCTGGTGTCTCTATAGCGTGCTTTTACAAAGAAAAAAAGTTTTCCAATGTAAGCTAATAGCAGTCAGTGTCCTTAAAGCGGGTGTGTCAGGCCTTCCTTCAGCGTGTGCCCTGCAGACCCCTGCCAGTGTACTTTGACAGTTGCCACTCATATCTGGTGTCTCTATTGCGTGCTTTTACAAAGAAAAAAGTTTTCCAGTGTAAGCTAATAGCAGCCAGTGTCCTTAAAGCGGGTATGTCAGGCCTTCCTTCAGCGTGTGCCCTGCAGACCCCTGCCAGTGTACTTTGACAGTTGCCACTCATATCTGGTGTCTCTGTACCGTGCTTTCACAAAGAAAAAACGTTTTTCAGTGTAAGCTAATAGCAGTCAGTGTCCTTAAAGCGGGTGTGTCAGGCCTTCCTTTAGCGTGTGCCCTGCAGACCCCTGCAGTGTACTTTGACAGTTGCCACTCATATCTGGTGTCTCTATAGCGTGCTTTTACAAAGAAAAAAAGTTTTCCAGTGTAAGCTAATAGCAGTCAGTGTCCTTAAAGCGGGTGTTTCAGGCCTTCAGCGTGTGCCCTGCAGACCCCTGCCAGTGTACTTTGACAGTTGTCACTCATATCTTGTGTCTCTATAGCGTGCTTTTACAAAGAAAAAACGTTTTCCAGTGTAAGCTAATAGCAGTCAGTGTCCTTAAAGCGGGTGTGTCAGGCCTTCCTTCAGCGTGTGCCCTGCAGACCCCTGCCAGTGTACTTTGACAGTTGCCACTCATATCTGGTGTCTCTGTAGCGTGCTTTTACAAAGCAAAAAAGTTTTCCAGTGTAAGCTAATAGCAGTCAGTGTCCTTAAAGCGGGTGTGTCAGGCCTTCCTTCAGCGTGCGCCCTGCCGACCCCTGCCAGTGTACTTTACAGTTGCCACTCATATCCGGTGTCTCTATAGCGTGCTTTTACAAAGAAAAAAAGTTTTCCAATGTAAGCTAATAGCAGTCAGTGTCCTTAAAGCGGGTGTGCCAGGCCTTCCTTCAGCGTGTGCCCTGCAGACCCCTGCCAGTGTACTTTGACAGTTGCCACTCATATCTGTTGTCTCTATTGCGTGCTTTTACAAAGAAAAAAGTTTTCCAGTGTAAGCTAATAGCAGTCAGTGTCCTTAAAGCGGGTGTGTCAGGCCTTCCTTCAGCGTGTGCCCTGCAGACCCCTGCCAGTGTACTTTGACAGTTGCCACTCATATCTGGTGTCTCTGTACCGTGCTTTCACAAAGAAAAAACGTTTTTCAGTGTAAGCTAATAGCAGTCAGTGTCCTTAAAGCGGGTGTGTCAGGCCTTCCTTCAGCGTGTGCCCTGCAGACCCCTGCAGTGTACTTTGACAGTTGCCACTCATATCTGGTGTCTCTATAGCGTGCTTTTACAAAGAAAAAAAGTTTTCCAGTGTAAGCTAATAGCTGTCAGTGTCCTTAAAGCGGGTGTTTCAGGCCTTCAGCGTGTGCCCTGCAGACCCCTGCCAGGGTACTTTGACAGTTGCCACTTATATCTGGTGTCTCTATAGCGTGCATTTACAAAGAAAAACGTTTTCCAGTGTAAGCTAATAGCAGTCAGTGTCCTTAAAGCGGGTGTGTCAGGCCTTCATTCAGCGTGTGCCCTGCAGACCCCTGCCAGTGTACTGCGACAGTTGACACTCATATCTGTTGTCTCTATAGCGTGCTTTTACAAAGAAAAAAAGTTTTCCAGTGTAAGCTAATAGCAGTCAGTGTCCTTAAAGCGGGTGTGTCAGGCCTTCCTTCAGCGTGTGCCCTGCAGACCCCTGCCAGTGTACTTTGACAGTTGCCACTCATATCTGGTGTCTCTATAGCGTGCTTTTACAAAAAAAAAAAATTTCCAGTGTAAGCTAATAGCAGTCAGTGTCCTTAAAGCGGGTGTGTCAGG
The DNA here is from genome assembly GCF_036172605.1 of Pelobates fuscus. Taxonomy (NCBI): domain Eukaryota; kingdom Metazoa; phylum Chordata; class Amphibia; order Anura; family Pelobatidae; genus Pelobates; species Pelobates fuscus. The sequence continues at coordinate 143,238,386 of NC_086319.1, forward strand.
CCTTCCTTCAGCGTGTGCCCTGCAGACCCCTGCCAGTGTACTTTGACAGTTGCCACTCATATCTGGTGTCTCTGTAGCGTACTTTTACAAAGCAAACAAGTTTTACAGTGTAAGCTAATAGCAGTCAGTGTCCTTAAAGCGGGTGTGTCAGGCCTTCCTTCAGCGTGTGCCCTGCAGACCCCGGCCAGTGTACTTTGACAGTTGCCACTCATATCTGGTGTCTCTATAGCGTGCTTTTACAAAGAAAAAAAGTTTTCCAGTGTAAGCTAATAACAGTCAGTGTCCTTAAAGCGGGTGTTTCAGGCCTTCAGCGTGTGACCTGCAGACCCCTGCCAGTGTACTTTGACAGTTGCCTCTCATTCCTGGTGTCTCTGTAGCGTGCTTTTACAAAGAAAAAAAGTTTTCCAGTGTAAGTTAATAGCAGTCAGTGTCCTTAAAGTTAGTGTTTCAGGCCTTCAGCGTGTGCCCTGCAGACCCCTGCCAGTGTACTTTGACAGTTGCCACTCATATCTGGTGTCTCTATAGCGTGCTTTTACAAAGAAAAAAAGTTTTCCAATGTAAGCTAATAGCAGTCAGTGTCCTTAAAGCGGGTGTGTCAGGCCTTCCTTCAGCGTGTGCCCTGCAGACCCCTGCCAGTGTACTTTGACAGTTGCCACTCATATCTGGTGTCTCTATAGCGTGCTTTTACAAAGAAAAAAAGTTTTCCAGTGTAAGCTAAGAGCAGTCAGTGTCCTTAAAGCGGGTGTTTCAGGCCTTCAGCGTGTTCCCTGCAGACCCCTGCCAGTGTACTTTGACAGTTGCCACTCATATCTGGTGTCTCTATAGCGTGATTTTACAAAGAAAAAAAGTTTTCCAGTGTAAGCTAATAGCAGTCAGTGTCCTTAAAGCGGGTGTTTCAGGCCTTCAGCGTGTGCCCTGCAGACCCCTGGCAGTGTACTTTGACAGTTGCCACTCATATCTGGTGTCTCTATAGCGTGCTTTTACAAAGAAAAAAAGATTTCCAGTGTAAGCTAATAGCAGTCAGTGTCCTTAAAGCGGGTGTGTCAGGCCTTCCTTCAGCGTGTGCCCTGCAGACCCCTGCCAGTGTACTTTGACAGTTGCCACTCATATCTGGTGTCTCTATTGCGTGCTTTTACAAAGAAAAAAGTTTTCCAGTGTAACCTTATAGCAGTCAGTGTCCTTAAAGCGGGTGTGTCAGGCCTTCCTTCAGCGTGTGCCCTGCAGACCCCTGCCAGTGTACTTTGACAGTTGCCACTTATATCTGGTGTCTCTGTAGCGTGCTTTTACAAAGCAAAAAAGTTTTCCAGTGTAAGCTAATAGCAGTCAGTGTCCTTAAAGCGGGTGTTTCAGGCCTTCAGCATGTGCCCTGCAGACCCCTGCCAGTGTACTTTGACAGTTGCCACTCATATCTGGTGTCTCTGTAGCGTGCTTTTACAAAGCAAAAAAGTTTTCCAGTGTAAGCTAATAGCAGTCAGTGTCCTTAAAGCGGGTGTTTCAGGCCTTCAGCGTGTGCCCTGCAGACCCCGGCCAGTGTACTTTGACAGTTGCCACTCATATCTGGTGTCTCTATAGCGTGCTTTTACAAAGAAAAAAAGTTTTCCAGTGTAAGCTAATAACAGTCAGTGTCCTTAAAGCGGGTGTTTCAGGCCTTCAGCGTGTGACCTGCAGACCCCTGCCAGTGTACTTTGACAGTTGCCTCTCATTCCTGGTGTCTCTGTAGCGTGCTTTTACAAAGAAAAAAAGTTTTCCAGTGTAAGTTAATAGCAGTCAGTGTCCTTAAAGTGGGTGTTTCAGGCCTTCAGCGTGTGCCCTGCAGACCCCTGCCAGTGTACTTTGACAGTTGCCACTCATATCTGGTGTCTCTATAGCGTGCTTTTACAAAGAAAAAAAGTTTTCCAATGTAAGCTAATAGCAGTCAGTGTCCTTAAAGCGGGTGTGTCAGGCCTTCCTTCAGCGTGTGCCCTGCAGACCCCTGCCAGTGTACTTTGACAGTTGCCACTCATATCTGGTGTCTCTATAGCGTGCTTTTACAAAGAAAAAAAGTTTTCCAGTGTAAGCTAAGAGCAGTCAGTGTCCTTAAAGCGGGTGTTTCAGGCCTTCAGCGTGTTCCCTGCAGACCCCTGCCAGTGTACTTTGACAGTTGCCACTCATATCTGGTGTCTCTATAGCGTGATTTTACAAAGAAAAAAAGTTTTCCAGTGTAAGCTAATAGCAGTCAGTGTCCTTAAAGCGGGTGTTTCAGGCCTTCAGCGTGTGCCCTGCAGACCCCTGGCAGTGTACTTTGACAGTTGCCACTCATATCTGGTGTCTCTATAGCATGCTTTTACAAAGAAAAAAGATTTCCAGTGTAAGCTAATAGCAGTCAGTGTCCTTAAAGCGGGTGTGTAAGGCCTTCCTTCAGCGTGTGCCCTGCAGACCCCTGCCAGTGTACTTTGACAGTTGCCACTCATATCTGGTGTCTCTATAGCGTGCTTTTACAAAGAAAAAGAGTTTTCCAGTGTAACCTTATAGCAGTCAGTGTCCTTAAAGCGGGTGTGTCAGGCCTTCCTTCAGCGTGTGCCCTGCAGACCCCTGCCAGTGTACTTTGACAGTTGCCACTTATATCTGGTGTCTCTGTAGCGTGCTTTTACAAAGCAAAAAAGTTTTCCAGTGAAAGCTAATAGCAGTCAGTGTCCTTAAAGCGGGTGTTTCAGGCCTTCAGCATGTGCCCTGCAGACCCCTGCCAGTGTACTTTGACAGTTGCCACTCATATCTGGTGTCTCTGTAGCGTGCTTTTACAAAGCAAAAAAGTTTTCCAGTGTAAGCTAATAGCAGTCAGTGTCCTTAAAGCGGGTGTTTCAGGCCTTCAGCGTGTGCCCTGCAGACCCCTGCCAGTGTACTTTGACAGTTGTCACTCATATCTTGTGTCTCTATAGCGTGCTTTTACAAAGAAAAAAAGTTTTCCAGTGTAAGCTAATAGCAGTCAATGTCCTTAAAGCGGGTGTGTCAGGCCTTCCTTCAGCGTGTGCCCTGCAGACCCCTGCCAGTGTACTTTGACAGTTGCCACTCATATCTGGTGTCTCTATAGCGTGCTTTTACAAAGAAAAAAAGATTTCCAGTGTAAGCTAATAGCAGTCAGTGTCCTTAAAGCGGGTGTGTCAGGCCTTCCTTCAGCGTGTGCCCTGCAGACCCCTGCCAGTGTACTTTAACAGTTGCCACTCATATCTGGTGTCTCTGTAGCGTGCTTTTACAAAGCAAAAAAGTTTTCCAGTGTAAGCTAATAGCAGTCAGTGTCCTTAAAGCGGGTGTGTCAGGCCTTCCTTCAGCGTGCGCCCTGCCGACCCCTGCCAGTGTACTTTACAGTTGCCACTCATATCTGGTGTCTCTGTACCGTGCTTTCACAAAGAAAAAACGTTTTTCAGTGTAAGCTAATAGCAGTCAGTGTCCTTAAAGCGGGTGTGTCAGGCCTTCCTTCAGCGTGTGCCCTGCAGACCCCTGCCAGTGTACTTTGACAGTTGCCACTCATATCTGGTGTCTCTGTAGCGTGCTTTTACAAAGCAAAAAAGTTTTCCAGTGTAAGCTAATAGCAGTCAGTGTCCTTAAAGCGGGTGTTTCAGGCCTTCAGCGTGTGCCCTGCAGACCCCGGCCAGTGTACTTTGACAGTTGCCACTCATATCTGGTGTCTCTATAGCGTGCTTTTACAAAGAAAAAAAGTTTTCCAGTGTAAGCTAATAACAGTCAGTGTCCTTAAAGCGGGTGTTTCAGGCCTTCAGCGTGTGACCTGCAGACCCCTGCCAGTGTACTTTGACAGTTGCCTCTCATTCCTGGTGTCTCTGTAGCGTGCTTTTACAAAGAAAAAAAGTTTTCCAGTGTAAGTTAATAGCAGTCAGTGTCCTTAAAGTGGGTGTTTCAGGCCTTCAGCGTGTGCCCTGCAGACCCCTGCCAGTGTACTTTGACAGTTGCCACTCATATCTGGTGTCTCTATAGCGTGCTTTTACAAAGAAAAAAAGTTTTCCAATGTAAGCTAATAGCAGTCAGTGTCCTTAAAGCGGGTGTGTCAGGCCTTCCTTCAGCGTGTGCCCTGCAGACCCCTGCCAGTGTACTTTGACAGTTGCCACTCATATCTGGTGTCTCTATAGCGTGCTTTTACAAAGAAAAAAAGTTTTCCAGTGTAAGCTAAGAGCAGTCAGTGTCCTTAAAGCGGGTGTTTCAGGCCTTCAGCGTGTTCCCTGCAGACCCCTGCCAGTGTACTTTGACAGTTGCCACTCATATCTGGTGTCTCTATAGCGTGATTTTACAAAGAAAAAAAGTTTTCCAGTGTAAGCTAATAGCAGTCAGTGTCCTTAAAGCGGGTGTTTCAGGCCTTCAGCGTGTGCCCTGCAGACCCCTGGCAGTGTACTTTGACAGTTGCCACTCATATCTGGTGTCTCTATAGCGTGCTTTTACAAAGAAAAAAGATTTCCAGTGTAAGCTAATAGCAGTCAGTGTCCTTAAAGCGGGTGTGTCAGGCCTTCCTTCAGCGTGTGCCCTGCAGACCCCTGCCAGTGTACTTTGACAGTTGCCACTCATATCTGGTGTCTCTATTGCGTGCTTTTACAAAGAAAAAAGTTTTCCAGTGTAAGCTAATAGCAGTCAGTGTCCTTAAAGCGGGTGTGTCAGGCCTTCATTCAGCGTGTGCCCTGCAGACCCCTGCCAGTGTACTTCGACAGTTGACACTCATATCTGGTGTCTCTATAGCGTGCTTTTACAAAGAAAAAGAGTTTTCCAGTGTAACCTTATAGCAGTCAGTGTCCTTAAAGCGGGTGTGTCAGGCCTTCCTTCAGCGTGTGCCCTGCAGACCCCTGCCAGTGTACTTTGACAGTTGCCACTTATATCTGGTGTCTCTGTAGCGTGCTTTTACAAAGCAAAAAAGTTTTCCAGTGTAAGCTAATAGCAGTCAGTGTCCTTAAAGCGGGTGTTTCAGGCCTTCAGCATGTGCCCTGCAGACCCCTGCCAGTGTACTTTGACAGTTGCCACTCATATCTGGTGTCTCTGTAGCGTGCTTTTACAAAGCAAAAAAGTTTTCCAGTGTAAGCTAATAGCAGTCAGTGTCCTTAAAGCGGGTGTTTCAGGCCTTCAGCGTGTGCCCTGCAGACCCCTGCCAGTGTACTTTGACAGTTGTCACTCATATCTTGTGTCTCTATAGCGTGCTTTTACAAAGAAAAAAAGTTTTCCAGTGTAAGCTAATAGCAGTCAGTGTCCTTAAAGCGGGTGTGTCAGGCCTTCCTTCAGCGTGTGCCCTGCAGACCCCTGCCAGTGTACTTTAACAGTTGCCACTCATATCTGGTGTCTCTGTAGCGTGCTTTTACAAAGCAAAAAAGTTTTCCAGTGTAAGCTAATAGCAGTCAGTGTCCTTAAAGCGGGTGTGTCAGGCCTTCCTTCAGCGTGCGCCCTGCCGACCCCTGCCAGTGTACTTTACAGTTGCCACTCATATCTGGTGTCTCTGTACCGTGCTTTCACAAAGAAAAAACGTTTTTCAGTGTAAGCTAATAGCAGTCAGTGTCCTTAAAGCGGGTGTGTCAGGCCTTCCTTCAGCGTGTGCCCTGCAGACCCCTGCAGTGTACTTTGACAGTTGCCACTCATATCTGGTGTCTCTATAGCGTGCTTTTACAAAGAAAAAAAGTTTTCCAGTGTAAGCTAATAGCAGTCAGTGTCCTTAAAGCGGGTGTTTCAGGCCTTCAGCGTGTGCCCTGCAGACCCCTGCCAGGGTACTTTGACAGTTGCCACTTATATCTGGTGTCTCTATAGCGTGCATTTACAAAGAAAAACGTTTTCCAGTGTAAGCTAATAGCAGTCAGTGTCCTTAAAGCGGGTGTGTCAGGCCTTCATTCAGCGTGTGCCCTGCAGACCCCTGCCAGTGTACTTCGACAGTTGACACTCATATCTGGTGTCTCTATAGCGTGCTTTTACAAAGAAAAAAAGTTTTCCAGTGTAAGCTAATAGCAGTCAGTGTCCTTAAAGCGGGTGTGTCAGGCCTTCCTTCAGCGTGTGCCCTGCCAACCCCTGCCAGTGTACTTTGACAGTTGCCACTCATATCTGGTGTCTCTGTAGCGTACTTTTACAAAGCAAACAAGTTTTACAGTGTAAGCTAATAGCAGTCAGTGTCCTTAAAGCGGGTGTGTCAGGCCTTCCTTCAGCGTGTGCCCTGCAGACCCCGGCCAGTGTACTTTGACAGTTGCCACTCATATCTGGTGTCTCTATAGCGTGCTTTTACAAAGAAAAAAAGTTTTCCAGTGTAAGCTAATAACAGTCAGTGTCCTTAAAGCGGGTGTTTCAGGCCTTCAGCGTGTGACCTGCAGACCCCTGCCAGTGTACTTTAGCAGTTGCCTCTCATTCCTGGTGTCTCTGTAGCGTGCTTTTACAAAGAAAAAAAGTTTTCCAGTGTAAGCTAATAGCAGTCAGTGTCCTTAAAGTGGGTGTTTCAGGCCTTCAGCGTGTGCCCTGCAGACCCCTGCCAGTGTACTTTGACAGTTGCCACTCATATCTGGTGTCTCTATAGCATGCTTTTACAAAGAAAAAAAGTTTTCCAATGTAAGCTAATAGCAGTCAGTGTCCTTAAAGCGGGTGTGTCAGGCCTTCCTTCAGCGTGTGCCCTGCAGACCCCTGCCAGTGTACTTTGACAGTTGCCACTCATATCTGGTGTCTCTATAGCGTGCTTTTACAAAGAAAAAAAGTTTTCCAGTGTAAGCTAAGAGCAGTCAGTGTCCTTAAAGCGGGTGTTTCAGGCCTTCAGCGTGTTCCCTGCAGACCCCTGCCAGTGTACTTTGACAGTTGCCACTCATATCTGGTGTCTCTATAGCGTGATTTTACAAAGAAAAAAAGTTTTCCAGTGTAAGCTAATAGCAGTCAGTGTCCTTAAAGCGGGTGTTTCAGGCCTTCAGCGTGTGCCCTGCAGACCCCTGGCAGTGTACTTTGACAGTTGCCACTCATATCTGGTGTCTCTATAGCGTGCTTTTACAAAGAAAAAAGATTTCCAGTGTAAGCTAATAGCAGTCAGTGTCCTTAAAGCGGGTGTGTCAGGCCTTCCTTCAGCGTGTGCCCTGCAGACCCCTGCCAGTGTACTTTGACAGTTGCCACTCATATCTGGTGTCTCTATTGCGTGCTTTTACAAAGAAAAAAGTTTTCCAGTGTAAGCTAATAGCAGTCAGTGTCCTTAAAGTGGGTGTGTCAGGCCTTCATTCAGCGTGTGCCCTGCAGACCCCTGCCAGTGTACTTCGACAGTTGACACTCATATCTGGTGTCTCTATAGCGTGCTTTTACAAAGAAAAAGAGTTTTCCAGTGTAACCTTATAGCAGTCAGTGTCCTTAAAGCGGGTGTGTCAGGCCTTCCTTCAGCGTGTGCCCTGCAGACCCCTGCCAGTGTACTTTGACAGTTGCCACTTATATCTGGTGTCTCTGTAGCGTGCTTTTACAAAGCAAAAAAGTTTTCCAGTGTAAGCTAATAGCAGTCAGTGTCCTTAAAGCGGGTGTGTCAGGCCTTCCTTCAGCGTGTGCCCTGCCGACCCCTGCCAGTGTACTTTGACAGTTGCCACTCATATCTGGTGTCTCTGTAGCGTGCTTTTACAAAGCAAAAAAGTTTTCCAGTGTAAGCTAACAGCAGTCAGTGTCCTTAAAGCGGGTGTTTCAGGCCTTCAGCGTGTGCCCTGCAGACCCCTGCCAGTGTACATTGACAGTTGTCACTCATATCTTGTGTCTCTATAGCGTGCTTTTACGAAGAAAAAACGTTTTCCAGTGTAAGCTAATAGCAGTCAGTGTCCTTAAAGCGGGTGTGTCAGGCCTTCCTTCAGCGTGTGCCCTGCAGACCCCTGCCAGTGTACTTTGACAGTTGCCACTCATATCTGGTGTCTCTGTAGCGTGCTTTTACAAAGCAAAAAAGTTTTCCAGTGTAAGCTAATAGCAGTCAGTGTCCTTAAAGCGGGTGTGTCAGGCCTTCCTTCAGCGTGCGCCCTGCCGACCCCTGCCAGTGTACTTTACAGTTGCCACTCATATCTGGTGTCTCTATAGCGTGCTTTTACAAAGAAAAAAAGTTTTCCAATGTAAGCTAATAGCAGTCAGTGTCCTTAAAGCGGGTGTGTCAGGCCTTCCTTCAGCGTGTGCCCTGCAGACCCCTGCCAGTGTACTTTGACAGTTGCCACTCATATCTGGTGTCTCTATTGCGTGCTTTTACAAAGAAAAAAGTTTTCCAGTGTAAGCTAATAGCAGTCAGTGTCCTTAAAGCGGGTATGTCAGGCCTTCCTTCAGCGTGTGCCCTGCAGACCCCTGCCACTGTACTTTGACAGTTGCCACTCATATCTGGTGTCTCTGTACCGTGCTTTCACAAAGAAAAAACGTTTTTCAGTGTAAGCTAATAGCAGTCAGTGTCCTTAAAGCGGGTGTGTCAGGCCTTCCTTTAGCGTGTGCCCTGCAGACCCCTGCAGTGTACTTTGACAGTTGCCACTCATATCTGGTGTCTCTATAGCGTGCTTTTACAAAGAAAAAAAGTTTTCCAGTGTAAGCTAATAGCAGTCAGTGTCCTTAAAGCGGGTGTTTCAGGCCTTCAGCGTGTGCCCTGCAGACCCCTGCCAGTGTACTTTGACAGTTGTCACTCATATCTTGTGTCTCTATAGCGTGCTTTTACAAAGAAAAAACGTTTTCCAGTGTAAGCTAATAGCAGTCAGTGTCCTTAAAGCGGGTGTGTCAGGCCTTCCTTCAGCGTGTGCCCTGCAGACCCCTGCCAGTGTACTTTGACAGTTGCCACTCATATCTGGTGTCTCTGTAGCGTGCTTTTACAAAGCAAAAAAGTTTTCCAGTGTAAGCTAATAGCAGTCAGTGTCCTTAAAGCGGGTGTGTCAGCCCTTCCTTCAGCGTGCGCCCTGCCGACCCCTGCCAGTGTACTTTACAGTTGCCACTCATATCCGGTGTCTCTATAGCGTGCTTTTACAAAGAAAAAAAGTTTTCCAATGTAAGCTAATAGCAGTCAGTGTCCTTAAAGCGGGTGTGTCAGGCCTTCCTTCAGCGTGTGCCCTGCAGACCCCTGCCAGTGTACTTTGACAGTTGCCACTCATATCTGGTGTCTCTATTGCGTGCTTTTACAAAGAAAAAAGATTTCCAGTGTAAGCTAATAGCAGTCAGTGTCCTTAAAGCGGGTGTGTCAGGCCTTCCTTCAGCGTGTGCCCTGCAGACCCCTGCCAGTGTACTTTGACAGTTGCCACTCATATCTGGTGTCTCTATTGCGTGCTTTTACAAAGAAAAAAGTTTTCCAGTGTAAGCTAATAGCAGTCAGTGTCCTTAAAGCGGGTGTGTCAGGCCTTCCTTCAGCGTGTGCCCTGCAGACCCCTGCAGTGTACTTTGACAGTTGCCACTCATATCTGGTGTCTCTATAGCGTGCTTTTACAAAGAAAAAAAGTTTTCCAGTGTAAGCTAATAGCAGTCAGTGTCCTTAAAGCGGGTGTTTCAGGCCTTCAGCGTGTGCCCTGCAGACCCCTGCCAGGGTACTTTGACAGTTGCCACTTATATCTGGTGTCTCTATAGCGTGCATTTACAAAGAAAAACGTTTTCCAGTGTAAGCTAATAGCAGTCAGTGTCCTTAAAGCGGGTGTGTCAGGCCTTCATTCAGCGTGTGCCCTGCAGACCCCTGCCAGTGTACTGCGACAGTTTACACTCATATCTGGTGTCTCTATAGCGTGCTTTTACAAAGATAAAAAGTTTTCCAGTGTAAGCTAATAGCAGTCAGTGTCCTTAAAGCGGGTGTGTCAGGCCTTCCTTCAGCGTGTGCCCTGCAGACCCCTGCCAGTGTACTTTGACAGTTGCCACTCATATCTGGTGTCTCTATAGCGTGCTTTTACAAAGAAAAAAAGATTTCCAGTGTAAGCTAATAGCAGTCAGTGTCCTTAAAGCGGGTGTGTCAGGCCTTCCTTCAGCGTGTGCCCTGCAGACCCCTGCCAGTGTACTTTGACAGTTGCCACTCATATCTGGTGTCTCTGTAGCGTACTTTTACAAAGCAAACAAGTTTTACAGTGTAAGCTAATAGCAGTCAGTGTCCTTAAAGCGGGTGTGTCAGGCCTTCCTTCAGCGTGTGCCCTGCAGACCCCGGCCAGTGTACTTTGACAGTTGCCACTCATATCTGGTGTCTCTATAGCGTGCTTTTACAAAGAAAAAAAGTTTTCCAGTGTAAGCTAATAACAGTCAGTGTCCTTAAAGCGGGTGTTTCAGGCCTTCAGCGTGTGACCTGCAGACCCCTGCCAGTGTACTTTGACAGTTGCCTCTCATTCCTGGTGTCTCTGTAGCGTGCTTTTACAAAGAAAAAAAGTTTTCCAGTGTAAGTTAATAGCAGTCAGTGTCCTTAAAGTGGGTGTTTCAGGCCTTCAGCGTGTGCCCTGCAGACCCCTGCCAGTGTACTTTGACAGTTGCCACTCATATCTGGTGTCTCTATAGCGTGCTTTTACAAAGAAAAAAAGTTTTCCAATGTAAGCTAATAGCAGTCAGTGTCCTTAAAGCGGGTGTGTCAGGCTTTCCTTCAGCGTGTGCCCTGCAGACCCCTGCCAGTGTACTTTGACAGTTGCCACTCATATCTGGTGTCTCTATAGCGTGCTTTTACAAAGAAAAAAAGTTTTCCAGTGTAAGCTAATAGCAGTCAGTGTCCTTAAAGCGGGTGTTTCAGGCCTTCAGCGTGTGCCCTGCAGACCCCTGGCAGTGTACTTTGACAGTTGCCTCTCATTCCTGGTGTCTCTGTAGCGTGCTTTTACAAAGAAAAAAAGTTTTCCAGTGTAAGTTAATAGCAGTCAGTGTCCTTAAAGTGGGTGTTTCAGGCCTTCAGCGTGTGCCCTGCAGACCCCTGCCAGTGTACTTTGACAGTTGCCACTCATATCTGGTGTCTCTATAGCGTGCTTTTACAAAGAAAAAAAGTTTTCCAATGTAAGCTAATAGCAGTCAGTGTCCTTAAAGCGGGTGTGTCAGGCCTTCCTTCAGCGTGTGCCCTGCAGACCCCTGCCAGTGTACTTTGACAGTTGCCACTCATATCTGGTGTCTCTATAGCGTGCTTTTACAAAGAAAAAAAGTTTTCCAGTGTAAGCTAAGAGCAGTCAGTGTCCTTAAAGCGGGTGTTTCAGGCCTTCAGCGTGTTCCCTGCAGACCCCTGCCAGTGTACTTTGACAGTTGCCACTCATATCTGGTGTCTCTATAGCGTGATTTTACAAAGAAAAAATTTTTTCCAGTGTAAGCTAATAGCAGTCAGTGTCCTTAAAGCGGGTGTTTCAGGCCTTCAGCGTGTGCCCTGCAGACCCCTGGCAGTGTACTTTGACAGTTGCATCATATCTGGTGTCTCTATAGCGTGCTTTTACAAAGAAAAAAGATTTCCAGTGTAAGCTAATAGCAGTCAGTGTCCTTAAAGCGGGTGTGTAAGGCCTTCCTTCAGCGTGTGCCCTGCAGACCCCTGCCAGTGTACTTTGACAGTTGCCACTCATATCTGGTGTCTCTATTGCGTGCTTTTACAAAGAAAAAAGTTTTCCAGTGTAAGCTAATAGCAGTCAGTGTCCTTAAAGCGGGTGTGTCAGGCCTTCATTCAGCGTGTGCCCTGCAGACCCCTGCCAGTGTACTTCGACAGTTGACACTCATATCTGGTGTCTCTATAGCGTGCTTTTACAAAGAAAAAGAGTTTTCCAGTGTAACCTTATAGCAGTCAGTGTCCTTAAAGCGGGTGTGTCAGGCCTTCCTTCAGCGTGTGCCCTGCAGACCCCTGCCAGTGTACTTTGACAGTTGCCACTTATATCTGGTGTCTCTGTAGCGTGCTTTTACAAAGCAAAAAAGTTTTCCAGTGTAAGCTAATAGCAGTCAGTGTCCTTAAAGCGGGTGTTTCAGGCCTTCAGCATGTGCCCTGCAGACCCCTGCCAGTGTACTTTGACAGTTGCCACTCATATCTGGTGTCTCTGTAGCGTGCTTTTACAAAGCAAAAAAGTTTTCCAGTGTAAGCTAATAGCAGTCAGTGTCCTTAAAGCGGGTGTTTCAGGCCTTCAGCGTGTGCCCTGCAGACCCCTGCCAGTGTACTTTGACAGTTGTCACTCATATCTTGTGTCTCTATAGCGTGCTTTTACAAAGAAAAAAAGTTTTCCAGTGTAAGCTAATAGCAGTCAATGTCCTTAAAGCGGGTGTGTCAGGCCTTCCTTCAGCGTGTGCCCTGCAGACCCCTGCCAGTGTACTTTGACAGTTGCCACTCATATCTGGTGTCTCTATAGCGTGCTTTTACAAAGAAAAAAAGATTTCCAGTGTAAGCTAATAGCAGTCAGTGTCCTTAAAGCGGGTGTGTCAGGCCTTCCTTCAGCGTGTGCCCTGCAGACCCCTGCCAGTGTACTTTGACAGTTGCCACTCATATCTGGTGTCTCTGTAGCGTACTTTTACAAAGCAAACAAGTTTTACAGTGTAAGCTAATAGCAGTCAGTGTCCTTAAAGCGGGTGTGTCAGGCCTTCCTTCAGCGTGTGCCCTGCAGACCCCGGCCAGTGTACTTTGACAGTTGCCACTCATATCTGGTGTCTCTATAGCGTGCTTTTACAAAGAAAAAAAGTTTTCCAGTGTAAGTTAATAGCAGTCAGTGTCCTTAAAGTGGGTGTTTCAGGCCTTCAGCGTGTGCCCTGCAGACCCCTGCCAGTGTACTTTGACAGTTGCCACTCATATCTGGTGTCTCTATAGCGTGCTTTTACAAAGAAAAAAAGTTTTCCAATGTAAGCTAATAGCAGTCAGTGTCCTTAAAGCGGGTGTGTCAGGCCTTCCTTCAGCGTGTGCCCTGCAGACCCCTGCCAGTGTACTTTGACAGTTGCCACTCATATCTGGTGTCTCTATAGCGTGCTTTTACAAAGAAAAAAAGTTTTCCAGTGTAAGCTAAGAGCAGTCAGTGTCCTTAAAGCGGGTGTTTCAGGCCTTCAGCGTGTTCCCTGCAGACCCCTGCCAGTGTACTTTGACAGTTGCCACTCATATCTGGTGTCTCTATAGCGTGATTTTACAAAGAAAAAAAGTTTTCCAGTGTAAGCTAATAGCAGTCAGTGTCCTTAAAGCGGGTGTTTCAGGCCTTCAGCGTGTGCCCTGCAGACCCCTGGCAGTGTACTTTGACAGTTGCCACTCATATCTGGTGTCTCTATAGCGTGCTTTTACAAAGAAAAAAGATTTCCAGTGTAAGCTAATAGCAGTCAGTGTCCTTAAAGCGGGTGTGTCAGGCCTTCCTTCAGCGTGTGCCCTGCAGACCCCTGCCAGTGTACTTTGACAGTTGCCACTCATATCTGGTGTCTCTATTGCGTGCTTTTACAAAGAAAAAAGTTTTCCAGTGTAAGCTAATAGCAGTCAGTGTCCTTAAAGCGGGTGTGTCAGGCCTTCATTCAGCGTGTGCCCTGCAGACCCCTGCCAGTGTACTTCGAAAGTTGACACTCATATCTGGTGTCTCTATAGCGTGCTTTTACAAAGAAAAAGAGTTTTCCAGTGTAACCTTATAGCAGTCAGTGTCCTTAAAGCGGGTGTGTCAGGCCTTCCTTCAGCGTGTGCCCTGCAGACCCCTGCCAGTGTACTTTGACAGTTGCCACTTATATCTGGTGTCTCTGTAGCGTGCTTTTACAAAGCAAAAAAGTTTTCCAGTGTAAGCTAATAGCAGTCAGTGTCCTTAAAGCGGGTGTTTCAGGCCTTCAGCATGTGCCCTGCAGACCCCTGCCAGTGTACTTTGACAGTTGCCACTCATATCTGGTGTCTCTGTAGCGTGCTTTTACAAAGCAAAAAAGTTTTCCAGTGTAAGCTAATAGCAGTCAGTGTCCTTAAAGCGGGTGTTTCAGGCCTTCAGCGTGTGCCCTGCAGACCCCGGCCAGTGTACTTTGACAGTTGCCACTCATATCTGGTGTCTCTATAGCGTGCTTTTACAAAGAAAAAAAGTTTTCCAGTGTAAGCTAATAACAGTCAGTGTCCTTAAAGCGGGTGTTTCAGGCCTTCAGCGTGTGACCTGCAGACCCCTGCCAGTGTACTTTGACAGTTGCCTCTCATTCCTGGTGTCTCTGTAGCGTGCTTTTACAAAGAAAAAAAGTTTTCCAGTGTAAGTTAATAGCAGTCAGTGTCCTTAAAGTGGGTGTTTCAGGCCTTCAGCGTGTGCCCTGCAGACCCCTGCCAGTGTACTTTGACAGTTGCCACTCATATCTGGTGTCTCTATAGCGTGCTTTTACAAAGAAAAAAAGTTTTCCAATGTAAGCTAATAGCAGTCAGTGTCCTTAAAGCGGGTGTGTCAGGCCTTCCTTCAGCGTGTGCCCTGCAGACCCCTGCCAGTGTACTTTGACAGTTGCCACTCATATCTGGTGTCTCTATAGCGTGATTTTACAAAGAAAAAAAGTTTTCCAGTGTAAGCTAATAGCAGTCAGTGTCCTTAAAGCGGGTGTTTCAGGCCTTCAGCGTGTGCCCTGCAGACCCCTGGCAGTGTACTTTGACAGTTGCCACTCATATCTGGTGTCTCTATAGCGTGCTTTTACAAAGAAAAAATATTTCCAGTGTAAGCTAATAGCAGTCAGTGTCCTTAAAGCGGGTGTGTCAGGCCTTCCTTCAGCGTGTGCCCTGCAGACCCCTGCCAGTGTACTTTGACAGTTGCCACTCATATCTGGTGTCTCTATTGCGTGCTTTTACAAAGAAAAAAGTTTTCCAGTGTAAGCTAATAGCAGTCAGTGTCCTTAAAGCGGGTGTGTCAGGCCTTCATTCAGCGTGTGCCCTGCAGACCCCTGCCAGTGTACTTCGACAGTTGACACTCATATCTGGTGTCTCTATAGCGTGCTTTTACAAAGAAAAAGAGTTTTCCAGTGTAACCTTATAGCAGTCAGTGTCCTTAAAGCGGGTGTGTCAGGCCTTCCTTCAGCGTGTGCCCTGCAGACCCCTGCCAGTGTACTTTGACAGTTGCCACTTATATCTGGTGTCTCTGTAGCGTGCTTTTACAAAGCAAAAAAGTTTTCCAGTGTAAGCTAATAGCAGTCAGTGTCCTTAAAGCGGGTGTTTCAGGCCTTCAGCATGTGCCCTGCAGACCCCTGCCAGTGTACTTTGACAGTTGCCACTCATATCTGGTGTCTCTGTAGCGTGCTTTTACAAAGCAAAAAAGTTTTCCAGTGTAAGCTAATAGCAGTCAGTGTCCTTAAAGCGGGTGTTTCAGGCCTTCAGCGTGTGCCCTGCAGACCCCTGCCAGTGTACTTTGACAGTTGTCACTCATATCTTGTGTCTCTATAGCGTGCTTTTACAAAGAAAAAAAGTTTTCCAGTGTAAGCTAATAGCAGTCAGTGTCCTTAAAGCGGGTGTGTCAGGCCTTCCTTCAGCGTGTGCCCTGCAGACCCCTGCCAGTGTACTTTAACAGTTGCCACTCATATCTGGTGTCTCTGTAGCGTGCTTTTACAAAGCAAAAAAGTTTTCCAGTGTAAGCTAATAGCAGTCAGTGTCCTTAAAGCGGGTGTGTCAGGCCTTCCTTCAGCGTGCGCCCTGCCGACCCCTGCCAGTGTACTTTACAGTTGCCACTCATATCTGGTGTCTCTGTACCGTGCTTTCACAAAGAAAAAACGTTTTTCAGTGTAAGCTAATAGCAGTCAGTGTCCTTAAAGCGGGTGTGTCAGGCCTTCCTTCAGCGTGTGCCCTGCAGACCCCTGCAGTGTACTTTGACAGTTGCCACTCATATCTGGTGTCTCTATAGCGTGCTTTTACAAAGAAAAAAAGTTTTCCAGTGTAAGCTAATAGCAGTCAGTGTCCTTAAAGCGGGTGTTTCAGGCCTTCAGCGTGTGCCCTGCAGACCCCTGCCAGGGTACTTTGACAGTTGCCACTTATATCTGGTGTCTCTATAGCGTGCATTTACAAAGAAAAACGTTTTCCAGTGTAAGCTAATAGCAGTCAGTGTCCTTAAAGCGGGTGTGTCAGGCCTTCATTCAGCGTGTGCCCTGCAGACCCCTGCCAGTGTACTTCGACAGTTGACACTCATATCTGGTGTCTCTATAGCGTGCTTTTACAAAGAAAAAAAGTTTTCCAGTGTAAGCTAATAGCAGTCAGTGTCCTTAAAGCGGGTGTGTCAGGCCTTCCTTCAGCGTGTGCCCTGCCAACCCCTGCCAGTGTACTTTGACAGTTGCCACTCATATCTGGTGTCTCTGTAGCGTACTTTTACAAAGCAAACAAGTTTTACAGTGTAAGCTAATAGCAGTCAGTGTCCTTAAAGCGGGTGTGTCAGGCCTTCCTTCAGCGTGTGCCCTGCAGACCCCGGCCAGTGTACTTTGACAGTTGCCACTCATATCTGGTGTCTCTATAGCGTGCTTTTACAAAGAAAAAAAGTTTTCCAGTGTAAGCTAATAACAATCAGTGTCCTTAAAGCGGGTGTTTCAGGCCTTCAGCGTGTGACCTGCAGACCCCTGCCAGTGTACTTTAGCAGTTGCCTCTCATTCCTGGTGTCTCTGTAGCGTGCTTTTACAAAGAAAAAAAGTTTTCCAGTGTAAGCTAATAGCAGTCAGTGTCCTTAAAGTGGGTGTTTCAGGCCTTCAGCGTGTGCCCTGCAGACCCCTGCCAGTGTACTTTGACAGTTGCCACTCATATCTGGTGTCTCTATAGCATGCTTTTACAAAGAAAAAAAGTTTTCCAATGTAAGCTAATAGCAGTCAGTGTCCTTAAAGCGGGTGTGTCAGGCCTTCCTTCAGCGTGTGCCCTGCAGACCCCTGCCAGTGTACTTTGACAGTTGCCACTCATATCTGGTGTCTCTATAGCGTGCTTTTACAAAGAAAAAAAGTTTTCCAGTGTAAGCTAAGAGCAGTCAGTGTCCTTAAAGCGGGTGTTTCAGGCCTTCAGCGTGTTCCCTGCAGACCCCTGCCAGTGTACTTTGACAGTTGCCACTCATATCTGGTGTCTCTATAGCGTGATTTTACAAAGAAAAAAAGTTTTCCAGTGTAAGCTAATAGCAGTCAGTGTCCTTAAAGCGGGTGTTTCAGGCCTTCAGCGTGTGCCCTGCAGACCCCTGGCAGTGTACTTTGACAGTTGCCACTCATATCTGGTGTCTCTATAGCGTGCTTTTACAAAGAAAAAAGATTTCCAGTGTAAGCTAATAGCAGTCAGTGTCCTTAAAGCGGGTGTGTCAGGCCTTCCTTCAGCGTGTGCCCTGCAGACCCCTGCCAGTGTACTTTGACAGTTGCCACTCATATCTGGTGTCTCTATTGCGTGCTTTTACAAAGAAAAAAGTTTTCCAGTGTAAGCTAATAGCAGTCAGTGTCCTTAAAGTGGGTGTGTCAGGCCTTCATTCAGCGTGTGCCCTGCAGACCCCTGCCAGTGTACTTCGACAGTTGACACTCATATCTGGTGTCTCTATAGCGTGCTTTTACAAAGAAAAAGAGTTTTCCAGTGTAACCTTATAGCAGTCAGTGTCCTTAAAGCGGGTGTGTCAGGCCTTCCTTCAGCGTGTGCCCTGCAGACCCCTGCCAGTGTACTTTGACAGTTGCCACTTATATCTGGTGTCTCTGTAGCGTGCTTTTACAAAGCAAAAAAGTTTTCCAGTGTAAGCTAATAGCAGTCAGTGTCCTTAAAGCGGGTGTGTCAGGCCTTCCTTCAGCGTGTGCCCTGCCGACCCCTGCCAGTGTACTTTGACAGTTGCCACTCATATCTGGTGTCTCTGTAGCGTGCTTTTACAAAGCAAAAAAGTTTTCCAGTGTAAGCTAACAGCAGTCAGTGTCCTTAAAGCGGGTGTTTCAGGCCTTAAGCATGTGCCCTGCAGACCCCTGCCAGTGTACTTTGACAGTTGCCACTCATATCTGGTGTCTCTGTAGCGTGCTTTTACAAAGCAAAAAAGTTTTCCAGTGTAAGCTAATAGCAGTCAGTGTCCTTAAAGCGGGTGTTTCAGGCCTTCAGCGTGTGCCCTGCAGACCCCTGCCAGTGTACATTGACAGTTGTCACTCATATCTTGTGTCTCTATAGCGTGCTTTTACGAAGAAAAAACGTTTTCCAGTGTAAGCTAATAGCAGTCAGTGTCCTTAAAGCGGGTGTGTCAGGCCTTCCTTCAGCGTGTGCCCTGCAGACCCCTGCCAGTGTACTTTGACAGTTGCCACTCATATCTGGTGTCTCTGTAGCGTGCTTTTACAAAGCAAAAAAGTTTTCCAGTGTAAGCTAATAGCAGTCAGTGTCCTTAAAGCGGGTGTGTCAGGCCTTCCTTCAGCGTGCGCCCTGCCGACCCCTGCCAGTGTACTTTACAGTTGCCACTCATATCTGGTGTCTCTATAGCGTGCTTTTACAAAGAAAAAAAGTTTTCCAATGTAAGCTAATAGCAGTCAGTGTCCTTAAAGCGGGTGTGTCAGGCCTTCCTTCAGCGTGTGCCCTGCAGACCCCTGCCAGTGTACTTTGACAGTTGCCACTCATATCTGGTGTCTCTATTGCGTGCTTTTACAAAGAAAAAAGTTTTCCAGTGTAAGCTAATAGCAGTCAGTGTCCTTAAAGCGGGTATGTCAGGCCTTCCTTCAGCGTGTGCCCTGCAGACCCCTGCCAGTGTACTTTGACAGTTGCCACTCATATCTGGTGTCTCTGTACCGTGCTTTCACAAAGAAAAAACGTTTTTCAGTGTAAGCTAATAGCAGTCAGTGTCCTTAAAGCGGGTGTGTCAGGCCTTCCTTTAGCGTGTGCCCTGCAGACCCCTGCAGTGTACTTTGACAGTTGCCACTCATATCTGGTGTCTCTATAGCGTGCTTTTACAAAGAAAAAAAGTTTTCCAGTGTAAGCTAATAGCACTCAGTGTCCTTAAAGCGGGTGTTTCAGGCCTTCATTCAGCGTGTGCCCTGCAGACCCCTGCCAGTGTACTTCGACAGTTGACACTCATATCTGGTGTCTCTATAGCGTGCTTTTACAAAGAAAAAAAGTTTTCCAGTGTAAGCTAATAGCAGTCAGTGTCCTTAAAGCGGGTGTGTCAGGCCTTCCTTCAGCGTGTGCCCTGCCAACCCCTGCCAGTGTACTTTGACAGTTGCCACTCATATCTGGTGTCTCTGTAGCGTACTTTTACAAAGCAAACAAGTTTTACAGTGTAAGCTAATAGCAGTCAGTGTCCTTAAAGCGGGTGTGTCAGGCCTTCCTTCAGCGTGTGCCCTGCAGACCCCGGCCAGTGTACTTTGACAGTTGCCACTCATATCTGGTGTCTCTATAGCGTGCTTTTACAAAGAAAAAAAGTTTTCCAGTGTAAGCTAATAACAATCAGTGTCCTTAAAGCGGGTGTTTCAGGCCTTCAGCGTGTGACCTGCAGACCCCTGCCAGTGTACTTTAGCAGTTGCCTCTCATTCCTGGTGTCTCTGTAGCGTGCTTTTACAAAGAAAAAAAGTTTTCCAGTGTAAGCTAATAGCAGTCAGTGTCCTTAAAGTGGGTGTTTCAGGCCTTCAGCGTGTGCCCTGCAGACCCCTGCCAGTGTACTTTGACAGTTGCCACTCATATCTGGTGTCTCTATAGCATGCTTTTACAAAGAAAAAAAGTTTTCCAATGTAAGCTAATAGCAGTCAGTGTCCTTAAAGCGGGTGTGTCAGGCCTTCCTTCAGCGTGTGCCCTGCAGACCCCTGCCAGTGTACTTTGACAGTTGCCACTCATATCTGGTGTCTCTATAGCGTGCTTTTACAAAGAAAAAAAGTTTTCCAGTGTAAGCTAAGAGCAGTCAGTGTCCTTAAAGCGGGTGTTTCAGGCCTTCAGCGTGTTCCCTGCAGACCCCTGCCAGTGTACTTTGACAGTTGCCACTCATATCTGGTGTCTCTATAGCGTGATTTTACAAAGAAAAAAAGTTTTCCAGTGTAAGCTAATAGCAGTCAGTGTCCTTAAAGCGGGTGTTTCAGGCCTTCAGCGTGTGCCCTGCAGACCCCTGGCAGTGTACTTTGACAGTTGCCACTCATATCTGGTGTCTCTATAGCGTGCTTTTACAAAGAAAAAAGATTTCCAGTGTAAGCTAATAGCAGTCAGTGTCCTTAAAGCGGGTGTGTCAGGCCTTCCTTCAGCGTGTGCCCTGCAGACCCCTGCCAGTGTACTTTGACAGTTGCCACTCATATCTGGTGTCTCTATTGCGTGCTTTTACAAAGAAAAAAGTTTTCCAGTGTAAGCTAATAGCAGTCAGTGTCCTTAAAGTGGGTGTGTCAGGCCTTCATTCAGCGTGTGCCCTGCAGACCCCTGCCAGTGTACTTCGACAGTTGACACTCATATCTGGTGTCTCTATAGCGTGCTTTTACAAAGAAAAAGAGTTTTCCAGTGTAACCTTATAGCAGTCAGTGTCCTTAAAGCGGGTGTGTCAGGCCTTCCTTCAGCGTGTGCCCTGCAGACCCCTGCCAGTGTACTTTGACAGTTGCCACTTATATCTGGTGTCTCTGTAGCGTGCTTTTACAAAGCAAAAAAGTTTTCCAGTGTAAGCTAATAGCAGTCAGTGTCCTTAAAGCGGGTGTGTCAGGCCTTCCTTCAGCGTGTGCCCTGCCGACCCCTGCCAGTGTACTTTGACAGTTGCCACTCATATCTGGTGTCTCTGTAGCGTGCTTTTACAAAGCAAAAAAGTTTTCCAGTGTAAGCTAACAGCAGTCAGTGTCCTTAAAGCGGGTGTTTCAGGCCTTAAGCATGTGCCCTGCAGACCCCTGCCAGTGTACTTTGACAGTTGCCACTCATATCTGGTGTCTCTGTAGCGTGCTTTTACAAAGCAAAAAAGTTTTCCAGTGTAAGCTAATAGCAGTCAGTGTCCTTAAAGCGGGTGTTTCAGGCCTTCAGCGTGTGCCCTGCAGACCCCTGCCAGTGTACATTGACAGTTGTCACTCATATCTTGTGTCTCTATAGCGTGCTTTTACGAAGAAAAAACGTTTTCCAGTGTAAGCTAATAGCAGTCAGTGTCCTTAAAGCGGGTGTGTCAGGCCTTCCTTCAGCGTGTGCCCTGCAGACCCCTGCCAGTGTACTTTGACAGTTGCCACTCATATCTGGTGTCTCTGTAGCGTGCTTTTACAAAGCAAAAAAGTTTTCCAGTGTAAGCTAATAGCAGTCAGTGTCCTTAAAGCGGGTGTGTCAGGCCTTCCTTCAGCGTGCGCCCTTCCGACCCCTGCCAGTGTACTTTACAGTTGCCACTCATATCTGGTGTCTCTATAGCGTGCTTTTACAAAGAAAAAAAGTTTTCCAATGTAAGCTAATAGCAGTCAGTGTCCTTAAAGCGGGTGTGTCAGGCCTTCCTTCAGCGTGTGCCCTGCAGACCCCTGCCAGTGTACTTTGACAGTTGCCACTCATATCTGGTGTCTCTGTACCGTGCTTTCACAAAGAAAAAACGTTTTTCAGTGTAAGCTAATAGCAGTCAGTGTCCTTAAAGCGGGTGTGTCAGGCCTTCCTTTAGCGTGTGCCCTGCAGACCCCTGCAGTGTACTTTGACAGTTGCCACTCATATCTGGTGTCTCTATAGCGTGCTTTTACAAAGAAAAAAAGTTTTCCAGTGTAAGCTAATAGCACTCAGTGTCCTTAAAGCGGGTGTTTCAGGCCTTCAGCGTGTGCCCTGCAGACCCCTGCCAGTGTACTTTGACAGTTGTCACTCATATCTTGTGTCTCTATAGCGTGCTTTTACAAAGAAAAAACGTTTTACAGTGTAAGCTAATAGCAGTCAGTGTCCTTAAAGCGGGTGTGTCAGGCCTTCCTTCAGCGTGTGCCCTGCAGACCCCTGCCAGTGTACTTTGACAGTTGCCACTCATATCTGGTGTCTCTGTAGCGTGCTTTTACAAAGCAAAAAAGTTTTCCAGTGTAAGCTAATAGCAGTCAGTGTCCTTAAAGCGGGTGTGTCAGCCCTTCCTTCAGCGTGCGCCCTGCCGACCCCTGCCAGTGTACTTTACAGTTGCCACTCATATCCGGTGTCTCTATAGCGTGCTTTTACAAAGAAAAAAAGTTTTCCAATGTAAGCTAATAGCAGTCAGTGTCCTTTGTCAGGGTCTTACCTGAGTTGGGAGTCTGTAGCGCAGATATGTCGCTCACCCTTGCAGATAGCCACAGGCCGAGGTGGTCAGGTAAGAATTCACCTGGCCTGTGGGTCTGTGCACGGGGGCTGTGCAGGATGCAGTACCAAATTCGCAGGACAGGCAAGGACAGAACCAGCAGGATAGTCGAGGGATAGCCGAGGTCAAAGGATGCCAGAGGTTAGAATAAACGTAGTCACAAGCCGAGGTCAAATATACGAAGCAGAATAAACAGGAACAGTGGTACGACACAGGAACACAGATCAAAGACTTGACAATGAGTGCAGGGCGAGGCTGGGTTTAAATACCCTGCTAATGAAGATCAGAGTCAGGTGAGAAGCAGACAAGTCATGGTGCAGCCCCCGGTGTAGTAGCCAAGCCAGGATGAACAAGACCGGAATCAGAAGTCTCAGGTAAAGCTGCTGTGGCTCAGAGGCAGAGAGCAGGACTGGGATAGATAAGTACCCCGGTTCAAGTCCCCTGTTGGGAATTCCAGGGGCGACCACGTCTGGCCGTCTGTCTCACAGGTGAGTACCCTGACAGTACCTCCCCCTTCAAAAACGACCTCTGGGCGTAGGTAGGCTCCTCATTGAAACAATCCGTCTCTCCAGAGTCACTCTCAGAATCCGTCGAGTCCCCATAGTGAAAGTCCTCAGTATGGGATCCCTGATTAGCTCGGGATTTCCCAGTACCAGCTTCTGGTACAGCTGACGATCGGTCTAGGTTCCGGGTAGGGGTGACAAAAACTTCCACAACTTCGGGAGGGACAGTGCTCGCAGCTAGCAGTGCTTTTTCGAACACTTCCAAGTCTTTTTTACAGACCGTAGTGCCATTAGAAGCAATGACACAATCCTTAGGTAAATCCTTTTCAAGTGGGCAGGAAGTAGTGGTGGTAATACAGGAAGCAACTTTGGTAGTAAAGGCAGACGACTCTGGAGCAGGAGGTCTAGGAGGGCGAACAGGACAAAGCGTGATGAAGTGTCCACCTTCTCCACAGTAAAAGCACAGACCATGGCTTCTCCTTCGGTCCCTTTCTCCCGGTGTGACTTTGCAGTGGACACGTCCAATTTGCATAGGCTCCTCAGGATCAAGTTGAACACAGGATACCTCTGGAGTTCTCCTGGGAACTGGGTCATAAGAGGGCATCACTGGGGTGTGGTGACGTAGACTCCGCGATTTTTTAGTAGGTGGAGCTGGCTTGGGCTTAGTGGTCCTGCACTGTGAGTCCAAAGCAATAATAAAGGACTCCCAGCTGACAAGGACATGACTCTTCCTCTGCAACATTTGGTAAGACCAAACTTTAATGCGTCCAGACAACAGGTTGATAGCCGCTCTGACCCTGATGAAATCCGTGGCGTAAGTTCGAGGCTTTAAAGAGAACAATACCTCGCAATCCATCCTGAATGACTGGAAGGACGTGTAGTTACCATCAAATCTGTCGGGCATGATGACAAAGGGTTCCGGAGCTGGATGTACTGCGCCTTTAAGAGAAAAAAGTTCCTGCTGCAACTCCGAAACAATCTGGGCCAGGCTGGACACTTGCTGGAGTGAGGGTGAGCACATTTCTGCGGACTCCATATTGGTCAAGTCTTTTGTCAGGGTCTTACCTGAGTTGGGAGTCTGTAGCGCAGATATGTCGCTCACCCTTGCAGATAGCCACAGGCCGAGGTGGTCAGGTAAGAATTCACCTGGCCTGTGGGTCTGTGCACGGGGGCTGTGCAGGATGCAGTACCAAATTCGCAGGACAGGCAAGGACAGAACCAGCAGGATAGTCGAGGGATAGCCGAGGTCAAAGGATGCCAGAGGTTAGAATAAACGTAGTCACAAGCCGAGGTCAAATATACGAAGCAGAATAAACAGGAACAGTGGTACGACACAGGAACACAGATCAAAGACTTGACAATGAGTGCAGGGCGAGGCTGGGTTTAAATACCCTGCTAATGAAGATCAGAGTCAGGTGAGAAGCAGACAAGTCATGGTGCAGCCCCCGGTGTAGTAGCCAAGCCAGGATGAACAAGACCGGAATCAGAAGTCTCAGGTAAAGCTGCTGTGGCTCAGAGGCAGAGAGCAGGACTGGGATAGATAAGTACCCCGGTTCAAGTCCCCTGTTGGGAATTCCAGGGGCGACCACGTCTGGCCGTCTGTCTCACAGGTGAGTACCCTGACATCCTTAAAGCGGGTGTGTCAGGCCTTCCTTCAGCGTGTGCCCTGCAGACCCCTGCCAGTGTACTTTGACAGTTGCCACTCATATCTGGTGTCTCTATTGCGTGCTTTTACAAAGAAAAAAGTTTTCCAGTGTAAGCTAATAGCAGTCAGTGTCCTTAAAGCGGGTGTGTCAGGCCTTCCTTCAGCGTGTGCCCTGCAGACCCCTGCCAGT
Organism: Pelobates fuscus; assembly: GCF_036172605.1. Taxonomy (NCBI): domain Eukaryota; kingdom Metazoa; phylum Chordata; class Amphibia; order Anura; family Pelobatidae; genus Pelobates; species Pelobates fuscus. Next base: position 143,262,695 of record NC_086319.1, read on the forward strand.
GTACTTTGACAGTTGCCACTCATATCTGGTGTCTCTGTACCGTGCTTTCACAAAGAAAAAACGTTTTTCAGTGTAAGCTAATAGCAGTCAGTGTCCTTAAAGCGGGTGTGTCAGGCCTTCCTTCAGCGTGTGCCCTGCAGACCCCTGCCAGTGTACTTTGACAGTTGCCACTCATATCTGGTGTCTCTATTGCGTGCTTTTACAAAGAAAAAAGTTTTCCAGTGTAAGCTAATAGCAGTCAGTGTCCTTAAAGCGGGTGTGTCAGGCCTTCCTTCAGCGTGTGCCCTGCAGACCCCTGCCAGTGTACTTTGACAGTTGCCACTCATATCTGGTGTCTCTGTACCGTGCTTTTACAAAGAAAAAAAGTTTTCCAGTGTAAGCTAATAGCAGTCAGTGTCCTTAAAGCGGGTGTTTCAGGCCTTCAGCGTGTGCCCTGCAGACCCCTGCCAGGGTACTTTGACAGTTGCCACTTATATCTGGTGTCTCTATAGCGTGCATTTACAAAGAAAAACGTTTTCCAGTGTAAGCTAATATCAGTCAGTGTCCTTAAAGCGGGTGTGTCAGGCCTTCATTCAGCGTGTGCCCTGCAGACCCCTGCCAGTGTACTGCGACAGTTTACACTCATATCTGGTGTCTCTATAGCGTGCTTTTACAAAGAAAAAAAGTTTTCCAGTGTAAGCTAATAGCAGTCAGTGTCCTTAAAGCGGGTGTGTCAGGCCTTCCTTCAGCGTGTGCCCTGCAGACCCCTGCCAGTGTACTTTGACAGTTGCCACTCATATCTGGTGTCTCTATAGCGTGCTTTTACAAAGAAAAAAAGATTTCCAGTGTAAGCTAATAGCAGTCAGTGTCCTTAAAGCGGGTGTGTCAGGCCTTCCTTCAGCGTGTGCCCTGCAGACCCCTGCCAGTGTACTTTGACAGTTGCCTCTCATTCCTGGTGTCTCTGTAGCGTGCTTTTACAAAGAAAAAAAGTTTTCCAGTGTAAGTTAATAGCAGTCAGTGTCCTTAAAGTGGGTGTTTCAGGCCTTCAGCGTGTGCCCTGCAGACCCCTGCCAGTGTACTTTGACAGTTGCCACTCATATCTGGTGTCTCTATAGCGTGCTTTTACAAAGAAAAAAAGTTTTCCAATGTAAGCTAATAGCAGTCAGTGTCCTTAAAGCGGGTGTGTCAGGCCTTCCTTCAGCGTGTGCCCTGCAGACCCCTGCCAGTGTACTTTGACAGTTGCCACTCATATCTGGTGTCTCTATAGCGTGCTTTTACAAAGAAAAAAGTTTTCCAGTGTAAGCTAATAGCAGTCAGTGTCCTTAAAGCGGGTGTTTCAGGCCTTCAGCGTGTGCCCTGCAGACCCCTGGCAGTGTACTTTGACAGTTGCCACTCATATCTGGTGTCTCTATAGCGTGCTTTTACAAAGAAAAAAGATTTCCAGTGTAAGCTAATAGCAGTCAGTGTCCTTAAAGCGGGTGTGTCAGGCCTTCCTTCAGCGTGTGCCCTGCAGACCCCTGCCAGTGTACTTTGACAGTTGCCACTCATATCTGGTGTCTCTATTGCGTGCTTTTACAAAGAAAAAAGTTTTCCAGTGTAAGCTAATAGCAGTCAGTGTCCTTAAAGCGGGTGTGTCAGGCCTTCATTCAGCGTGTGCCCTGCAGACCCCTGCCAGTGTACTTCGACAGTTGACACTCATATCTGGTGTCTCTATAGCGTGCTTTTACAAAGAAAAAGAGTTTTCCAGTGTAACCTTATAGCAGTCAGTGTCCTTAAAGCGGGTGTGTCAGGCCTTCCTTCAGCGTGTGCCCTGCAGACCCCTGCCAGTGTACTTTGACAGTTGCCACTTATATCTGGTGTCTCTGTAGCGTGCTTTTACAAAGCAAAAAAGTTTTCCAGTGTAAGCTAATAGCAGTCAGTGTCCTTAAAGCGGGTGTTTCAGGCCTTCAGCATGTGCCCTGCAGACCCCTGCCAGTGTACTTTGACAGTTGCCACTCATATCTGGTGTCTCTGTAGCGTGCTTTTACAAAGAAAAAAAGTTTTCCAGTGTAAGCTAATAGCAGTCAGTGTCCTTAAAGCGGGTGTGTCAGGCCTTCCTTCAGCGTGTGCCCTGCCGACCCCTGCCAGTGTACTTTGACAGTTGCCACTCATATCTGGTGTCTCTGTAGCGTGCTTTTACAAAGCAAAAAAGTTTTCCAGTGTAAGCTAACAGCAGTCAGTGTCCTTAAAGCGGGTGTGTCAGGCCTTCAGCGTGTGCCCTGCAGACCCCTGCCAGTGTACTTTGACAGTTGTCACTCATATCTTGTGTCTCTATAGCGTGCTTTTACAAAGAAAAAACGTTTTCCAGTGTAAGCTAATAGCAGTCAGTGTCCTTAAAGCGGGTGTGTCAGGCCTTCCTTCAGCGTGTGCCCTGCAGACCCCTGCCAGTGTACTTTGACAGTTGCCACTCATATCTGGTGTCTCTATAGCGTGCTTTTACAAAGAAAAAAGATTTCCAGTGTAAGCTAATAGCAGTCAGTGTCCTTAAAGCGGGTGTGTCAGGCCTTCCTTCACCGTGTGCCCTGCAGACCCCTGCCAGTGTACTTTGACAGTTGCCACTCATATCTGGTGTCTCTATTGCGTGCTTTTACAAAGAAAAAAGTTTTCCAGTGTAAGCTAATAGCAGTCAGTGTCCTTAAAGCGGGTGTGTCAGGCCTTCATTCAGTGTGTGCCCTGCAGACCCCTGCCAGTGTACTTCGACAGTTGACACTCATATCTGGTGTCTCTATAGCGTGCTTTTACAAAGAAAAAGAGTTTTCCAGTGAAACCTTATAGCAGTCAGTGTCCTTAAAGCGGGTGTTTCAGGCCTTCAGCATGTGCCCTGCAGACCCCTGCCAGTGTACTTTGACAGTTGCCACTCATATCTGGTGTCTCTGTAGCGTGCTTTTACAAAGAAAAAAGTTTTCCAGTGTAAGCTAATAGCAGTCAGTGTCCTTAAAGCGGGTGTGTCAGGCCTTCCTTCAGCGTGTGCCCTGCCGACCCCTGCCAGTGTACTTTGACAGTTGCCACTCATATCTGGTGTCTCTGTAGCGTGCTTTTACAAAGCAAAAAAGATTTTTCCAGTGTAAGCTAACAGCAGTCAGTGTCCTTAAAGCGGGTGTTTCAGGCCTTCAGCGTGTGCCCTGCAGACCCCTGCCAGTGTACTTTGACAGTTGTCACTCATATCTTGTGTCTCTATAGCGTGCTTTTACAAAGAAAAAACGTTTTCCAGTGTAAGCTAATAGCAGTCAGTGTCCTTAAAGCGGGTGTGTCAGGCCTTCCTTCAGCATGTGCCCTGCAGACCCCTGCCAGTGTACTTTGACAGTTGCCACTCATATCTGGTGTCTCTGTGGCGTGCTTTTACAAAGCAAAAAAGTTTTCCAGTGTAAGCTAATAGCAGTCAGTGTCCTTAAAGCGGGTGTGTCAGGCCTTCCTTCAGCGTGCGCCCTGCCGACCCCTGCCAGTGTACTTTACAGTTGCCACTCATATCTGGTGTCTCTATAGCGTGCTTTTACAAAGAAAAAAAGTTTTCCAATGTAAGCTAATAGCAGTCAGTGTCCTTAAAGCGGGTGTGTCAGGCCTTCCTTCAGCGTGTGCACTGCAGACCCCTGCCAGTGTACTTTGACAGTTGCCACTCATATCTGGTGTCTCTATTGCGTGCTTTTACAAAGAAAAAAGTTTTCCAGTGTAAGCTAATAGCAGTCAGTGTCCTTAAAGCGGGTGTGTCAGGCCTTCCTTCAGCGTGTGCCCTGCAGACCCCTGCCAGTGTACTTTGACAGTTGCCACTCATATCTGGTGTCTCTGTACCGTGCTTTCACAAAGAAAAAACGTTTTTCAGTGTAAGCTAATAGCAGTCAGTGTCCTTAAAGCGGGTGTGTCAGGCCTTCCTTCAGCGTGTGCCCTGCAGACCCCTGCAGTGTACTTTGACAGTTGCCACTCATATCTGGTGTCTCTATTGCGTGCTTTTACAAAGAAAAAAGTTTTCCAGTGTAAGCTAATAGCAGTCAGTGTCCTTAAAGCGGGTGTGTCAGGCCTTCCTTCAGCGTGTGCCCTGCCAACCCCTGCCAGTGTACTTTGACAGTTGCCACTCATATCTGGTGTCTCTGTAGCGTACTTTTACAAAGCAAACAAGTTTTACAGTGTAAGCTAATAGCAGTCAGTGTCCTTAAAGTGGGTGTGTCAGGCCTTCCTTCAGCATGTGCCCTGCAGACCCCGGCCAGTGTACTTTGACAGTTGCCACTCATATCTGGTGTCTCTATAGCGTGCTTTTACAAAGAAAAAAAGTTTTCCAGTGTAAGCTAATAACAGTCAGTGTCCTTTAAGCGGGTGTTTCAGGCCTTCAGCGTGTGACCTGCAGACCCCTGCCAGTGTACTTTGACAGTTGCCTCTCATTCCTGGTGTCTCTGTAGCGTGCTTTTACAAAGAAAAAAAGTTTTCCAGTGTAAGCTAATAGCAGTCAGTGTCCTTAAAGTGGGTGTTTCAGGCCTTCAGCGTGTGCCCTGCAGACCCCTGCCAGTGTACTTTGACAGTTGCCACTCATATCTGGTGTCTCTATAGCGTGCTTTTACAAAGAAAAAAAGTTTTCCAATGTAAGCTAATAGCAGTCAGTGTCCTTAAAGCGGGTGTGTCAGGCCTTCCTTCAGCGTGTGCCCTGCCGACCCCTGCCAGTGTACTTTGACAGTTGCCACTCATATCTGGTGTCTCTATAGCGTGCTTTTACAAAGAAAAAAAGTTTTCCAGTGTAAGCTAAGAGCAGTCAGTGTCCTTAAAGCGGGTGTTTCAGGCCTTCAGCGTGTTCCCTGCAGACCCCTGCCAGTGTACTTTGACAGTTGCCACTCAATTCTGGTGTCTCTATAGCGTGATTTTACAAAGAAAAAAAGTTTTCCAGTGTAAGCTAATAGCAGTCAGTGTCCTTAAAGCGGGTGTTTCAGGCCTTCAGCGTGTGCCCTGCAGACCCCTGGCAGTGTACTTTGACAGTTGCCACTCATATCTGGTGTCTCTATAGCGTGCTTTTACAAAGAAAAAAGATTTCCAGTGTAAGCCAATAGCAGTCAGTGTCCTTAAAGCGGGTGTGTCAGGCCTTCTTTCAGCGTGTGCCCTGCAGACCCCTGCCAGTGTACTTTGACAGTTGCCACTCATATCTGGTGTCTCTATTGCGTGCTTTTACAAAGAAAAAATTTTTCCAGTGTAAGCTAATAGCAGTCAGTGTCCTTAAAGCTGGTGTGTCAGGCCTTCATTCAGCGTGTGCCCTGCAGACCCCTGCCAGTGTACTTCGACAGTTGACACTCATATCTGGTGGTTCTATAGCGTGCTTTTACAAAGAAAAAGAGTTTTCCAGTGTAACCTTATAGCAGTCAGTGTCCTTAAAGCGGGTGTGTCAGGCCTTCCTTCAGCGTGTGCCCTGCAGACCCCTGCCAGTGTACTTTGACAGTTGCCACTTATATCTGGTGTCTCTGTAGCATGCTTTTACAAAGCAAAAAAGTTTTCCAGTGTAAGCTAATAGCAGTCAGTGTCCTTAAAGCGGGTGTTTCAGGCCTTCAGCATGTGCCCTGCAGACCCCTGCCAGTGTACTTTGACAGTTGCCACTCATATCTGGTGTCTCTGTAGCGTGCTTTTACAAAGAAAAAAAGTTTTCCAGTGTAAGCTAATAGCAGTCAGTGTCCTTAAAGCGGGTGTTTCAGGCCTTCAGCGTGTGCCCTGCAGACCCCTGCCAGTGTACTTTGACAGTTGCCACTCATATCTGGTGTCTCTATAGCGTGCTTTTACAAAGAAAAAAGTTTTCCAGTGTAAGCTAATAGCAGTCCATGTCCTTAAAGCGGGTGTGTCAGGCCTTCCTTCAGCGTGTGCCCTGCAGACCCCTGCCAGTGTACTTTGACAGTTGCCACTCATATCTGGTGTCTCTATAGCGTGCTTTTACAAAGCAAAAAAGTTTTCCAGTGTAAGCTAATAGCAGTCAGTGTCCTTAAAGCGGGTGTGTCAGGCCATCCTTCAGCGTGTACCCTGCTGACCCCTGCCAGTGTACGTTGACAGTTGCCACTCATATCTGGTGTCTCTGTAGCGTGCTTTTACAAAGCAAAAAAGTTTTCCAGTGTAAGCTAATAGCAGTCAGTGTCCTTAAAGCGGGTGTTTCAGGCCTTCAGCGTGTGCCCTGCAGACCCCTGCCAGTGTACTTTGACAGTTGTCACTCATATCTGGTGTCTCTATAGCGTGCTTTTACAAAGAAAAAACGTTTTCCAGTGTAAGCTAATAGCAGTCAGTGTCCTTAAAGCGGGTGTTTCAGGCCTTCAGCGTGTGCCCTGCAGACCCCTGGCAGTGTACTTTGACAGTTGCCACTCATATCTGGTGTCTCTATAGCGTGCTTTTACAAAGAAAAAAGATTTCCAGTGTAAGCTAATAGCAGTCAGTGTCCTTAAAGCGGGTGTGTCAGGCCTTCCTTCAGCGTGTGCCCTGCAGACCCCTGCCAGTGTACTTTGACAGTTGCCACTCATATCTGGTGTCTCTATTGCGTGCTTTTACAAAGAAAAAAGTTTTCCAGTGTAAGCTAATAGCAGTCAGTGTCCTTAAAGCGGGTGTGTCAGGCTTTCCTTCAGCGTGTGCCCTGCAGACCCCTGCCAGTGTACTTTGACAGTTGCCACTCATATCTGGTGTCTCTGTACCGTGCTTTCACAAAGAAAAAACGTTTTTCAGTGTAAGCTAATAGCAGTCAGTGTCCTTAAAGCGGGTGTGTCAGGCCTTCCTTCAGCGTGTGCCCTGCAGACCCCTGCAGTGTACTTTGACAGTTGCCACTCATATCTGGTGTCTCTATAGCGTGATTTTACAAAGAAAAAAAGTTTTCCAGTGTAAGCTAATAGCAGTCAGTGTCCTTAAAGCGGGTGTTTCAGGCCTTCAGCGTGTGCCCTGCAGACCCCTGCCAGGGTACTTTGACAGTTGCCACTTATATCTGGTGTCTCTATAGCGTGCATTTACAAAGAAAAACGTTTTCCAGTGTAAGCTAATAGCAGTCAGTGTCCTTAAAGCGGGTGTGTCAGGCCTTCATTCAGCGTGTGCCCTGCAGACCCCTGCCAGTGTACTTCGACAGTTGCCACTTATATCTGGTGTCTCTGTAGCGTGCTTTTACAAAGCAAAAAAGTTTTCCAGTGTAAGCTAATAGCAGTCAGTGTCCTTAAAGCGGGTGTTTCAGGCCTTCAGCATGTGCCCTGCAGACCCCTGCCAGTGTACTTTGACAGTTGCCACTCATATCTGGTGTCTCTGTAGCGTGCTTTTACAAAGAAAAAAGTTTTCCAGTGTAAGCTAATAGCAGTCAGTGTCCTTAAAGCGGGTGTGTCAGGCCTTCCTTCAGCGTGTGCCCTGCCGACCCCTGCCAGTGTACTTTGACAGTTGCCACTCATATCTGGTGTCTCTGTAGCGTGCTTTTACAAAGCAAAAAAGTTTTCCAGTGTAAGCTAATAGCAGTCAGTGTCCTTAAAGCGGGTGTTTCAGGCCTTCAGCATGTGCCCTGCAGACCCCTGCCAGTGTACTTTGACAGTTGTCACTCATATCTGGTGTCTCTATAGCGTGCTTTTACAAAGAAAAAACTTTTCCAGTGTAAGCTAATAGCAGTCAGTGTCCTTAAAGCGGGTGTTTAAGGCCTTCAGCGTGTGCCCTGCAGACCCCTGCCAGTGTACTTTGACAGTTGCCACTCATATCTGGTGTCTCTATAGCGTGCTTTTACAAAGAAAAAAGTTTTCCAGTGTAAGCTAATAGCAGTCCATGTCCTTAAAGCGGGTGTGTCAGGCCTTCCTTCAGCGTGTGCCCTGCAGACCCCTGCCAGTGTACTTTGACAGTTGCCACTCATATCTGGTGTCTCTATAGCGTGCTTTTACAAAGCAAAAAAGTTTTCCAGTGTAAGCTAATAGCAGTCAGTGTCCTTAAAGCGGGTGTGTCAGGCCTTCCTTCAGCGTGTGCCCTGCAGACCCCTGCCAGTGTACGTTGACAGTTGCCACTCATATCTGGTGTCTCTGTAGCGTGCTTTTACAAAGAAAAAACGTTTTCCAGTGTAAGCTAATAGCAGTCAGTGTCCTTAAAGCGGGTGTTTCAGGCCTTCAGCGTGTGCCCTGCAGACCCCTGCCAGTGTACTTTGACAGTTGTCACTCATATCTGGTGTCTCTATAGCGTGCTTTTACAAAGAAACAACGTTTTCCAGTGTAAGCTAATAGCAGTCAGTGTCCTTAAAGCGGGTGTTTCAGGCCTTCAGCGTGTGCCCTGCAGACCCCTGCCAGTGTACTTTGACAGTTGCCACTCATATCTGGTGTCTCTATAGCGTGCTTTTACAAAGAAAAAACGTTTTCCAGTGTAAGCTAATAGCAGTCAGTGTCCTTAAAGCGGGTGTTTCAGGCCTTCAGCGTGTGCCCTGCAGACCCCTGGCAGTGTACTTTGACAGTTGCCACTCATATCTGGTGTCTCTATAGCGTGCTTTTACAAAGAAAAAAGATTTCCAGTGTAAGCTAATAGCAGTCAGTGTCCTTAAAGCGGGTGTGTCAGGCCTTCCTTCAGCGTGTGCCCTGCAGACCCCTGCCAGTGTACTTTGACAGTTGCCACTCATATCTGGTGTCTCTATTGCGTGCTTTTACAAAGAAAAAAGTTTTCCAGTGTAAGCTAATAGCAGTCAGTGTCCTTAAAGCGGGTGTGTCAGGCCTTCCTTCAGCGTGTGCCCTGCAGACCCCTGCCAGTGTACTTTGACAGTTGCCACTCATATCTGGTGTCTCTGTACCGTGCTTTCACAAAGAAAAAACGTTTTTCAGTGTAAGCTAATAGCAGTCAGTGTCCTTAAAGCGGGTGTGTCAGGCCTTCCTTCAGCGTGTGCCCTGCAGACCCCTGCAGTGTACTTTGACAGTTGCCACTCATATCTGGTGTCTCTATAGCGTGCTTTTACAAAGAAAAAAAGTTTTCCAGTGTAAGCTAATAGCAGTCAGTGTCCTTAAAGCGGGTGTGTCAGGCGTTCCTTCAGCGTGTGCCCTGCCGACCCCTGCCAGTGTACGTTGACAGTTGCCACTCATATCTGGTGTCTCTGTAGCGTGCTTTTACAAAGAAAAAACGTTTTCCAGTGTAAGCTAATAGCAGTCAGTGTCCTTAAAGCGGGTGTTTCAGGCCTTCAGCGTGTGCCCTGCAGACCCCTGCCAGTGTACTTTGACAGTTGTCACTCATATCTGGTGTCTCTATAGCGTGCTTTTACAAAGAAAAAACGTTTTCCAGTGTAAGCTAATAGCAGTCAGTGTCCTTAAAGCGGGTGTTTCAGGCCTTCAGCGTGTGCCCTGCAGACCCCTGCCAGTGTACTTTGACAGTTGCCACTCATATCTGGTGTCTCTATTGCGTGCTTTTACAAAGAAAAAAGTTTTCCAGTGTAAGCTAATAGCAGTCAGTGTCCTTAAAGCGGGTGTGTCAGGCCTTCCTTCAGCATGTGCCCTGCAGACCCCTGCAGTGTACTTTGACAGTTGCCACTCATATCTGGTGTCTCTATAGCGTGCTTTTACAAAGAAAAAAAAGTTTTCCAGTGTAAGCTAATAGCAGTCAGTGTCCTTAAAGCGGGTGTTTCAGGCCTTCAGCGTGTGCCCTGCAGACCCCTGCCAGGGTACTTTGACAGTTGCCACTTATATCTGGTGTCTCTATAGCGTGCATTTACAAAGAAAAACGTTTTCCAGTGTAAGCTAATAGCAGTCAGTGTCCTTAAAGCGGGTGTGTCAGGCCTTCATTCAGCGTGTGCCCTGCAGACCCCTGCCAGTGTACTTTGACAGTTGCCACTCATATCTGGTGTCTCTGTAGCGTGCTTTTACAAAGCAAAAAAGATTTTTCCAGTGTAAGCTAACAGCAGTCAGTGTCCTTAAAGCGGGTGTTTCAGGCCTTCAGCGTGTGCCCTGCAGACCCCTGCCAGTGTACTTTGACAGTTGTCACTCATATCTTGTGTCTCTATAGCGTGCTTTTACAAAGAAAAAACGTTTTCCAGTGTAAGCTAATAGCAGTCAGTGTCCTTAAAGCGGGTGTGTCAGGCCTTCCTTCAGCATGTGCCCTGCAGACCCCTGCCAGTGTACTTTGACAGTTGCCACTCATATCTGGTGTCTCTGTGGCGTGCTTTTACAAAGCAAAAAAGTTTTCCAGTGTAAGCTAATAGCAGTCAGTGTCCTTAAAGCGGGTGTGTCAGGCCTTCCTTCAGCGTGCGCCCTGCCGACCCCTGCCAGTGTACTTTACAGTTGCCACTCATATCTGGTGTCTCTATAGCGTGCTTTTACAAAGAAAAAAAGTTTTCCAATGTAAGCTAATAGCAGTCAGTGTCCTTAAAGCGGGTGTGTCAGGCCTTCCTTCAGCGTGTGCACTGCAGACCCCTGCCAGTGTACTTTGACAGTTGCCACTCATATCTGGTGTCTCTATTGCGTGCTTTTACAAAGAAAAAAGTTTTCCAGTGTAAGCTAATAGCAGTCAGTGTCCTTAAAGCGGGTGTGTCAGGCCTTCCTTCAGCGTGTGCCCTGCAGACCCCTGCCAGTGTACTTTGACAGTTGCCACTCATATCTGGTGTCTCTGTACCGTGCTTTCACAAAGAAAAAACGTTTTTCAGTGTAAGCTAATAGCAGTCAGTGTCCTTAAAGCGGGTGTGTCAGGCCTTCCTTCAGCGTGTGCCCTGCAGACCCCTGCAGTGTACTTTGTCAGTTGCCACTCATATCTGGTGTCTCTATTGCGTGCTTTTACAAAGAAAAAAGTTTTCCAGTGTAAGCTAATAGCAGTCAGTGTCCTTAAAGCGGGTGTGTCAGGCCTTCCTTCAGCGTGTGCCCTGCCAACCCCTGCCAGTGTACTTTGACAGTTGCCACTCATATCTGGTGTCTCTGTAGCGTACTTTTACAAAGCAAACAAGTTTTACAGTGTAAGCTAATAGCAGTCAGTGTCCTTAAAGTGGGTGTGTCAGGCCTTCCTTCAGCATGTGCCCTGCAGACCCCGGCCAGTGTACTTTGACAGTTGCCACTCATATCTGGTGTCTCTATAGCGTGCTTTTACAAAGAAAAAAAGTTTTCCAGTGTAAGCTAATAACAGTCAGTGTCCTTTAAGCGGGTGTTTCAGGCCTTCAGCGTGTGACCTGCAGACCCCTGCCAGTGTACTTTGACAGTTGCCTCTCATTCCTGGTGTCTCTGTAGCGTGCTTTTACAAAGAAAAAAAGTTTTCCAGTGTAAGCTAATAGCAGTCAGTGTCCTTAAAGTGGGTGTTTCAGGCCTTCAGCGTGTGCCCTGCAGACCCCTGCCAGTGTACTTTGACAGTTGCCACTCATATCTGGTGTCTCTATAGCGTGCTTTTACAAAGAAAAAAAGTTTTCCAATGTAAGCTAATAGCAGTCAGTGTCCTTAAAGCGGGTGTGTCAGGCCTTCCTTCAGCGTGTGCCCTGCAGACCCCTGCCAGTGTACTTTGACAGTTGCCACTCATATCTGGTGTCTCTATAGCGTGCTTTTACAAAGAAAAAAAGTTTTCCAGTGTAAGCTAAGAGCAGTCAGTGTCCTTAAAGCGGGTGTTTCAGGCCTTCAGCGTGTTCCCTGCAGACCCCTGCCAGTGTACTTTGACAGTTGCCACTCAATTCTGGTGTCTCTATAGCGTGATTTTACAAAGAAAAAAAGTTTTCCAGTGTAAGCTAATAGCAGTCAGTGTCCTTAAAGCGGGTGTTTCAGGCCTTCAGCGTGTGCCCTGCAGACCCCTGGCAGTGTACTTTGACAGTTGCCACTCATATCTGGTGTCTCTATAGCGTGCTTTTACAAAGAAAAAAGATTTCCAGTGTAAGCCAATAGCAGTCAGTGTCCTTAAAGCGGGTGTGTCAGGCCTTCTTTCAGCGTGTGCCCTGCAGACCCCTGCCAGTGTACTTTGACAGTTGCCACTCATATCTGGTGTCTCTATTGCGTGCTTTTACAAAGAAAAATTTTTTCCAGTGTAAGCTAATAGCAGTCAGTGTCCTTAAAGCTGGTGTGTCAGGCCTTCATTCAGCGTGTGCCCTGCAGACCCCTGCCAGTGTACTTCGACAGTTGACACTCATATCTGGTGGTTCTATAGCGTGCTTTTACAAAGAAAAAGAGTTTTCCAGTGTAACCTTATAGCAGTCAGTGTCCTTAAAGCGGGTGTGTCAGGCCTTCCTTCAGCGTGTGCCCTGCAGACCCCTGCCAGTGTACTTTGACAGTTGCCACTTATATCTGGTGTCTCTGTAGCATGCTTTTACAAAGCAAAAAAGTTTTCCAGTGTAAGCTAATAGCAGTCAGTGTCCTTAAAGCGGGTGTTTCAGGCCTTCAGCATGTGCCCTGCAGACCCCTGCCAGTGTACTTTGACAGTTGCCACTCATATCTGGTGTCTCTGTAGCGTGCTTTTACAAAGAAAAAAAGTTTTCCAGTGTAAGCTAATAGCAGTCAGTGTCCTTAAAGCGGGTGTTTCAGGCCTTCAGCGTGTGCCCTGCAGACCCCTGCCAGTGTACTTTGACAGTTGCCACTCATATCTGGTGTCTCTATAGCGTGCTTTTACAAAGAAAAAAGTTTTCCAGTGTAAGCTAATAGCAGTCCATGTCCTTAAAGCGGGTGTGTCAGGCCTTCCTTCAGCGTGTGCCCTGCAGACCCCTGCCAGTGTACTTTGACAGTTGCCACTCATATCTGGTGTCTCTATAGCGTGCTTTTACAAAGCAAAAAAGTTTTCCAGTGTAAGCTAATAGCAGTCAGTGTCCTTAAAGCGGGTGTGTCAGGCCATCCTTCAGCGTGTACCCTGCTGACCCCTGCCAGTGTACGTTGACAGTTGCCACTCATATCTGGTGTCTCTGTAGCGTGCTTTTACAAAGCAAAAAAGTTTTCCAGTGTAAGCTAATAGCAGTCAGTGTCCTTAAAGCGGGTGTTTCAGGCCTTCAGCGTGTGCCCTGCAGACCCCTGCCAGTGTACTTTGACAGTTGTCACTCATATCTGGTGTCTCTATAGCGTGCTTTTACAAAGAAAAAACGTTTTCCAGTGTAAGCTAATAGCAGTCAGTGTCCTTAAAGCGGGTGTTTCAGGCCTTCAGCGTGTGCCCTGCAGACCCCTGGCAGTGTACTTTGACAGTTGCCACTCATATCTGGTGTCTCTATAGCGTGCTTTTACAAAGAAAAAAGATTTCCAGTGTAAGCTAATAGCAGTCAGTGTCCTTAAAGCGGGTGTGTCAGGCCTTCCTTCAGCGTGTGCCCTGCAGACCCCTGCCAGTGTACTTTGACAGTTGCCACTCATATCTGGTGTCTCTATTGCGTGCTTTTACAAAGAAAAAAGTTTTCCAGTGTAAGCTAATAGCAGTCAGTGTCCTTAAAGCGGGTGTGTCAGGCTTTCCTTCAGCGTGTGCCCTGCAGACCCCTGCCAGTGTACTTTGACAGTTGCCACTCATATCTGGTGTCTCTGTACCGTGCTTTCACAAAGAAAAAACGTTTTTCAGTGTAAGCTAATAGCAGTCAGTGTCCTTAAAGCGGGTGTGTCAGGCCTTCCTTCAGCGTGTGCCCTGCAGACCCCTGCAGTGTACTTTGACAGTTGCCACTCATATCTGGTGTCTCTATAGCGTGCTTTTACAAAGAAAAAAAAGTTTTCCAGTGTAAGCTAATAGCAGTCAGTGTCCTTAAAGCGGGTGTTTCAGGCCTTCAGCGTGTGCCCTGCAGACCCCTGCCAGGGTACTTTGACAGTTGCCACTTATATCTGGTGTCTCTATAGCGTGCATTTACAAAGAAAAACGTTTTCCAGTGTAAGCTAATAGCAGTCAGTGTCCTTAAAGCGGGTGTGTCAGGCCTTCATTCAGCGTGTGCCCTGCAGACCCCTGCCAGTGTACTTCGACAGTTGCCACTTATATCTGGTGTCTCTGTAGCGTGCTTTTACAAAGCAAAAAAGTTTTCCAGTGTAAGCTAATAGCAGTCAGTGTCCTTAAAGCGGGTGTTTCAGGCCTTCAGCATGTGCCCTGCAGACCCCTGCCAGTGTACTTTGACAGTTGCCACTCATATCTGGTGTCTCTGTAGCGTGCTTTTACAAAGAAAAAAGTTTTCCAGTGTAAGCTAATAGCAGTCAGTGTCCTTAAAGCGGGTGTGTCAGGCCTTCCTTCAGCGTGTGCCCTGCCGACCCCTGCCAGTGTACTTTGACAGTTGCCACTCATATCTGGTGTCTCTGTAGCGTGCTTTTACAAAGCAAAAAAGTTTTCCAGTGTAAGCTAATAGCAGTCAGTGTCCTTAAAGCGGGTGTTTCAGGCCTTCAGCATGTGCCCTGCAGACCCCTGCCAGTGTACTTTGACAGTTGTCACTCATATCTGGTGTCTCTATAGCGTGCTTTTACAAAGAAAAAACTTTTCCAGTGTAAGCTAATAGCAGTCAGTGTCCTTAAAGCGGGTGTTTAAGGCCTTCAGCGTGTGCCCTGCAGACCCCTGCCAGTGTACTTTGACAGTTGCCACTCATATCTGGTGTCTCTATAGCGTGCTTTTACAAAGAAAAAAGTTTTCCAGTGTAAGCTAATAGCAGTCCATGTCCTTAAAGCGGGTGTGTCAGGCCTTCCTTCAGCGTGTGCCCTGCAGACCCCTGCCAGTGTACTTTGACAGTTGCCACTCATATCTGGTGTCTCTATAGCGTGCTTTTACAAAGCAAAAAAGTTTTCCAGTGTAAGCTAATAGCAGTCAGTGTCCTTAAAGCGGGTGTGTCAGGCCTTCCTTCAGCGTGTGCCCTGCAGACCCCTGCCAGTGTACGTTGACAGTTGCCACTCATATCTGGTGTCTCTGTAGCGTGCTTTTACAAAGAAAAAACGTTTTCCAGTGTAAGCTAATAGCAGTCAGTGTCCTTAAAGCGGGTGTTTCAGGCCTTCAGCGTGTGCCCTGCAGACCCCTGCCAGTGTACTTTGACAGTTGTCACTCATATCTGGTGTCTCTATAGCGTGCTTTTACAAAGAAACAACGTTTTCCAGTGTAAGCTAATAGCAGTCAGTGTCCTTAAAGCGGGTGTTTCAGGCCTTCAGCGTGTGCCCTGCAGACCCCTGCCAGTGTACTTTGACAGTTGCCACTCATATCTGGTGTCTCTATAGCGTGCTTTTACAAAGAAAAAACGTTTTCCAGTGTAAGCTAATAGCAGTCAGTGTCCTTAAAGCGGGTGTTTCAGGCCTTCAGCGTGTGCCCTGCAGACCCCTGGCAGTGTACTTTGACAGTTGCCACTCATATCTGGTGTCTCTATAGCGTGCTTTTACAAAGAAAAAAGATTTCCAGTGTAAGCTAATAGCAGTCAGTGTCCTTAAAGCGGGTGTGTCAGGCCTTCCTTCAGCGTGTGCCCTGCAGACCCCTGCCAGTGTACTTTGACAGTTGCCACTCATATCTGGTGTCTCTATTGCGTGCTTTTACAAAGAAAAAAGTTTTCCAGTGTAAGCTAATAGCAGTCAGTGTCCTTAAAGCGGGTGTGTCAGGCCTTCCTTCAGCGTGTGCCCTGCAGACCCCTGCCAGTGTACTTTGACAGTTGCCACTCATATCTGGTGTCTCTGTACCGTGCTTTCACAAAGAAAAAACGTTTTTCAGTGTAAGCTAATAGCAGTCAGTGTCCTTAAAGCGGGTGTGTCAGGCCTTCCTTCAGCGTGTGCCCTGCAGACCCCTGCAGTGTACTTTGACAGTTGCCACTCATATCTGGTGTCTCTATAGCGTGCTTTTACAAAGAAAAAAAGTTTTCCAGTGTAAGCTAATAGCAGTCAGTGTCCTTAAAGCGGGTGTTTCAGGCCTTCAGCGTGTGCCCTGCAGACCCCTTCCAGTGTACTTTGACAGTAGCCACTCATATCTGGTGTCTCTATAGCGTGCTTTTACAAAGCAAAAAAGTTTTCCAGTGTAAGCTAATAGCAGTCAGTGTCCTTAAAGCGGGTGTGTCAGGCGTTCCTTCAGCGTGTGCCCTGCCGACCCCTGCCAGTGTACGTTGACAGTTGCCACTCATATCTGGTGTCTCTGTAGCGTGCTTTTACAAAGAAAAAACGTTTTCCAGTGTAAGCTAATAGCAGTCAGTGTCCTTAAAGCGGGTGTTTCAGGCCTTCAGCGTGTGCCCTGCAGACCCCTGCCAGTGTACTTTGACAGTTGTCACTCATATCTGGTGTCTCTATAGCGTGCTTTTACAAAGAAAAAACTTTTCCAGTGTAAGCTAATAGCAGTCAGTGTCCTTAAAGCGGGTGTTTCAGGCCCTCAGCGTGTGCCCTGCAGACCCCTGCCAGTGTACTTTGACAGTTGCCACTCATATCTGGTGTCTCTATTGCGTGCTTTTACAAAGAAAAAAGTTTTCCAGTGTAAGCTAATAGCAGTCAGTGTCCTTAAAGCGGGTGTGTCAGGCCTTCCTTCAGCATGTGCCCTGCAGACCCCTGCAGTGTACTTTGACAGTTGCCACTCATATCTGGTGTCTCTATAGCGTGCTTTTACAAAGAAAAAAAAGTTTTCCAGTGTAAGCTAATAGCAGTCAGTGTCCTTAAAGCGGGTGTTTCAGGCCTTCAGCGTGTGCCCTGCAGACCCCTGCCAGGGTACTTTGACAGTTGCCACTTATATCTGGTGTCTCTATAGCGTGCATTTACAAAGAAAAACGTTTTCCAGTGTAAGCTAATAGCAGTCAGTGTCCTTAAAGCGGGTGTGTCAGGCCTTCATTCAGCGTGTGCCCTGCAGACCCCTGCCAGTGTACTTCGACAGTTGCCACTTATATCTGGTGTCTCTGTAGCGTGCTTTTACAAAGCAAAAAAGTTTTCCAGTGTAAGCTAATAGCAGTCAGTGTCCTTAAAGCGGGTGTTTCAGGCCTTCAGCATGTGCCCTGCAGACCCCTGCCAGTGTACTTTGACAGTTGCCACTCATATCTGGTGTCTCTGTAGCATGCTTTTACAAAGAAAAAAGTTTTCCAGTGTAAGCTAATAGCAGTCAGTGTCCTTAAAGCGGGTGTGTCAGGCCTTCCTTCAGTGTTTGCCCTGCCGACCCCTGCCAGTGTACTTTGACAGTTGCCACTCATATCTGGTGTCTCTGTAGCGTGCTTTTACAAAGCAAAAAAGTTTTCCAGTGTAAGCTAATAGCAGTCAGTGTCCTTAAAGCGGGTGTTTCAGGCCTTCAGCATGTGCCCTGCAGACCCCTGCCAGTGTACTTTGACAGTTGTCACTCATATCTGGTGTCTCTATAGCGTGCTTTTACAAAGAAAAAACTTTTCCAGTGTAAGCTAATAGCAGTCAGTGTCCTTAAAGCGGGTGTGTCAGGCCTTCCTTCAGCGTGTACCCTGCCGACCCCTGCCAGTGTACGTTGACAGTTGCCACTCATATCTTGTGTCTCTGTAGCGTGCTTTTACAAAGCAAAAAAGTTTTCCAGTGTAAGCTAATAGCAGTCAGTGTCCTTAAAGCGGGTGTTTCAGGCCTTCAGCGTGTGCCCTGCAGACCCCTGCCAGTGTACTTTGACAGTTGTCACTCATATCTGGTGTCTCTATAGCGTGCTTTTACAAAGAAAAAACGTTTTCCAGTGTAAGCTAATAGCAGTCAGTGTCCTTAAAGCGGGTGTTTCAGGCCTTCAGCGTGTGCCCTGCAGACCCCTGGCAGTGTACTTTGACAGTTGCCACTCATATCTGGTGTCTCTATAGCGTGCTTTTACAAAGAAAAAAGATTTCCAGTGTAAGCTAATAGCAGTCAGTGTCCTTAAAGCGGGTGTGTCAGGCCTTCCTTCAGCGTGTGCCCTGCAGACCCCTGCCAGTGTACTTTGACAGTTGCCACTCATATCTGGTGTCTCTATTGCGTGCTTTTACAAAGAAAAAAGTTTTCCAGTGTAAGCTAATAGCAGTCAGTGTCCTTAAAGCGGGTGTGTCCGGCCTTCCTTCAGCGTGTGCCCTGCAGACCCCTGCAGTGTACTTTGACAGTTGCCACTCATATCTGGTGTCTCTATAGCGTGCTTTTACAAAGAAAAAAAAGTTTTCCAGTGTAAGCTAATAGCAGTCAGTGTCCTTAAAGCGGGTGTGTCAGGCCTTCATTCAGCGTGTGCCCTGCAGACCCCTGCCAGTGTACTTCGACAGTTGCCACTTATATCTGGTGTCTCTGTAGCGTGCTTTTACAAAGCAAAAAAGTTTTCCAGTGTAAGCTAATAGCAGTCAGTGTCCTTAAAGCGGGTGTTTCAGGCCTTCAGCATGTGCCCTGCAGACCCCTGCCAGTGTACTTTGACACTTGCCACTCATATCTGGTGTCTCTGTAGCGTGCTTTTACAAAGAAAAAAAGTTTTCCAGTGTAAGCTAATAGCAGTCAGTGTCCTTAAAGCGGGTGTGTCAGGCCTTCCTTCAGCGTGTGCCCTGCCGACCCCTGCCAGTGTACTTTGACAGTTGCCACTCATATCTGGTGTCTCTGTAGCGTGCTTTTACAAAGCAAAAAAGTTTTCCAGTGTAAGCTAATAGCAGTCAGTGTCCTTAAAGCGGGTGTTTCAGGCCTTCAGCATGTGCCCTGCAGACCCCTGCCAGTGTACTTTGACAGTTGTCACTCATATCTGGTGTCTCTATAGCGTGCTTTTACAAAGAAAAAACTTTTCCAGTGTAAGCTAATAGCAGTCAGTGTCCTTAAAGCGGGTGTTTCAGGCCTTCAGCGTGTGCCCTGCAGACCCCTGCCAGTGTACTTTGACAGTTGCCACTCATATCTGGTGTCTCTATAGCGTGCTTTTACAAAGAAAAAAGATTTCCAGTGTAAGCTAATAGCAGTCAGTGTCCTTAAAGCGGGTGTGTCAGGCCTTCCTTCAGCGTGTGCCCTGCAGACCCCTGCCAGTGTACTTTGACAGTTGCCACTCATATCTGGTGTCTCTATTGCGTGCTTTTACAAAGAAAAAAGTTTTCCAGTGTAAGCTAATAGCAGTCAGTGTCCTTAAAGCGGGTGTGTCAGGCCTTCCTTCAGCGTGTGCCCTGCAGACCCCTGCCAGTGTACTTTGACAGTTGCCACTCATATCTGGTGTCTCTGTACCGTGCTTTCACAAAGAAAAAACGTTTTTCAGTGTAAGCTAATAGCAGTCAGTGTCCTTAAAGCGGGTGTGTCAGGCCTTCCTTCAGCGTGTGCCCTGCAGACCCCTGCAGTTTACTTTGACAGTTGCCACTCATATCTGGTGTCTCTATAGCGTGCTTTTACAAAGAAAAAAAGTTTTCCAGTGTAAGCTAATAGCAGTCAGTGTCCTTAAAGCGGGTGTTTCAGGCCTTCAGCGTGTGCCCTGCAGACCCCTTCCAGTGTACTTTGACAGTTGCCACTCATATCTGGTGTCTCTATAGCGTGCTTTTACAAAGCAAAAAAGTTTTCCAGTGTAAGCTAATAGCAGTCAGTGTCCTTAAAGCGGGTGTGTCAGGCGTTCCTTCAGCGTGTGCCCTGCCGACCCCTGCCAGTGTACGTTGACAGTTGCCACTCATATCTGGTGTCTCTGTAGCGTGCTTTTACAAAGAAAAAACGTTTTCCAGTGTAAGCTAATAGCAGTCAGTGTCCTTAAAGCGGGTGTTTCAGGCCTTCAGCGTGTGCCCTGCAGACCCCTGCCAGTGTACTTTGACAGTTGTCACTCATATCTGGTGTCTCTATAGCGTGCTTTTACAAAGAAAAAACGTTTTCCAGTGTAAGCTAATAGCAGTCAGTGTCCTTAAAGCGGGTGTTTCAGGCCTTCAGCGTGTGCCCTGCAGACCCCTGCCAGTGTACTTTGACAGTTGCCACTCATATCTGGTGTCTCTATAGCGTGCTTTTACAAAGAAAAAACGTTTTCCAGTGTAAGCTAATAGCAGTCAGTGTCCTTAAAGCGGGTGTTTCAGGCCTTCAGCGTGTGCCCTGCAGACCCCTGGCAGTGTACTTTGACAGTTGCCACTCATATCTGGTGTCTCTATAGCGTGCTTTTACAAAGAAAAAAGATTTCCAGTGTAAGCTAATAGCAGTCAGTGTCCTTAAAGCGGGTGTGTCAGGCCTTCCTTCAGCGTGTGCCCTGCAGACCCCTGCCAGTGTACTTTGACAGTTGCCACTCATATCTGGTGTCTCTATTGCGTGCTTTTACAAAGAAAAAAGTTTTCCAGTGTAAGCTAATAGCAGTCAGTGTCCTTAAAGCGGGTGTGTCAGGCCTTCCTTCAGCGTGTGCCCTGCAGACCCCTGCCAGTGTACTTTGACAGTTGCCACTCATATCTGGTGTCTCTGTACCGTGCTTTCACAAAGAAAAAACGTTTTTCAGTGTAAGCTAATAGCAGTCAGTGTCCGTAAAGCGGGTGTGTCAGGCCTTCCTTCAGCGTGTGCCCTGCAGACCCCTGCAGTGTACTTTGACAGTTGCCACTCATATCTGGTGTCTCTATAGCGTGCTTTTACAAAGAAAAAAAGTTTTCCAGTGTAAGCTAATAGCAGTCAGTGTCCTTAAAGCGGGTGTTTCAGGCCTTCAGCGTGTGCCCTGCAGACCCCTGCCAGGGTACTTTGACAGTTGCCACTTATATCTGGTGTCTCTATAGCGTGCATTTACAAAGAAAAACGTTTTCCAGTGTAAGCTAATAGCAGTCAGTGTCCTTAAAGCGGGTGTGTCAGGCCTTCATTCAGCGTGTGCCCTGCAGACCCCTGCCAGTGTACTTCGACAGTTGCCACTTATATCTGGTGTCTCTGTAGCGTGCTTTTACAAAGCAAAAAAGTTTTCCAGTGTAAGCTAATAGCAGTCAGTGTCCTTAAAGCGGGTGTTTCAGGCCTTCAGCATGTGCCCTGCAGACCCCTGCCAGTGTACTTTGACAGTTGCCACTCATATCTGGTGTTTCTGTAGCGTGCTTTTACAAAGAAAAAAAGTTTTCCAGTGTAAGCTAATAGCAGTCAGTGTCCTTAAAGCGGGTGTGTCAGGCCTTCCTTCTGCGTGTGCCCTGCCGACCCCTGCCAGTGTACTTTGACAGTTGCCACTCATATCTGGTGTCTCTATTGCGTGCTTTTACAAAGAAAAAAGTTTTCCAGTGTAAGCTAATAGCAGTCAGTGTCCTTAAAGCGGGTGTGTCCGGCCTTCCTTCAGCGTGTGCCCTGCAGACCCCTGCCAGTGTACTTTGACAGTTGCCACTCATATCTGGTGTCTCTGTACCGTGCTTTCACAAAGAAAAAACGTTTTTCAGTGTAAGCTAATAGCAGTCAGTGTCCTTAAAGCGGGTGTGTCAGGCCTTCCTTCAGCGTGTGCCCTGCAGACCCCTGCAGTGTACTTTGACAGTTGCCACTCATATCTGGTGTCTCTATAGCGTGCTTTTACAAAGAAAAAAAAGTTTTCCAGTGTAAGCTAATAGCAGTCAGTGTCCTTAAAGCGGGTGTGTCAGGCCTTCATTCAGCGTGTGCCCTGCAGACCCCTGCCAGTGTACTTCGACAGTTGCCACTTATATCTGGTGTCTCTGTAGCGTGCTTTTACAAAGCAAAAAAGTTTTCCAGTGTAAGCTAATAGCAGTCAGTGTCCTTAAAGCGGGTGTTTCAGGCCTTCAGCATGTGCCCTGCAGACCCCTGCCAGTGTACTTTGACACTTGCCACTCATATCTGGTGTCTCTGTAGCGTGCTTTTACAAAGAAAAAAAGTTTTCCAGTGTAAGCTAATAGCAGTCAGTGTCCTTAAAGCGGGTGTGTCAGGCCTTCCTTCAGCGTGTGCCCTGCCGACCCCTGCCAGTGTACTTTGACAGTTGCCACTCATATCTGGTGTCTCTGTAGCGTGCTTTTACAAAGCAAAAAAGTTTTCCAGTGTAAGCTAATAGCAGTCAGTGTCCTTAAAGCGGGTGTTTCAGGCCTTCAGCATGTGCCCTGCAGACCCCTGCCAGTGTACTTTGACAGTTGTCACTCATATCTGGTGTCTCTATAGCGGGCTTTTACAAAGAAAAAACTTTTCCAGTGTAAGCTAATAGCAGTCAGTGTCCTTAAAGCGGGTGTTTCAGGCCTTCAGCGTGTGCCCTGCAGACCCCTGCCAGTGTACTTTGACAGTTGCCACTCATATCTGGTGTCTCTATAGCGTGCTTTTACAAAGAAAAAAGATTTCCAGTGTAAGCTAATAGCAGTCAGTGTCCTTAAAGCGGGTGTGTCAGGCCTTCCTTCAGCGTGTGCCCTGCAGACCCCTGCCAGTGTACTTTGACAGTTGCCACTCATATCTGGTGTCTCTATTGCGTGCTTTTACAAAGAAAAAAGTTTTCCAGTGTAAGCTAATAGCAGTCAGTGTCCTTAAAGCGGGTGTGTCAGGCCTTCCTTCAGCGTGTGCCCTGCAGACCCCTGCCAGTGTACTTTGACAGTTGCCACTCATATCTGGTGTCTCTGTACCGTGCTTTCACAAAGAAAAAACGTTTTTCAGTGTAAGCTAATAGCAGTCAGTGTCCTTAAAGCGGGTGTGTCAGGCCTTCCTTCAGCGTGTGCCCTGCAGACCCCTGCAGTTTACTTTGACAGTTGCCACTCATATCTGGTGTCTCTATAGCGTGCTTTTACAAAGAAAAAAAGTTTTCCAGTGTAAGCTAATAGCAGTCAGTGTCCTTAAAGCGGGTGTTTCAGGCCTTCAGCGTGTGCCCTGCAGACCCCTTCCAGTGTACTTTGACAGTTGCCACTCATATCTGGTGTCTCTATAGCGTGCTTTTACAAAGCAAAAAAGTTTTCCAGTGTAAGCTAATAGCAGTCAGTGTCCTTAAAGCGGGTGTGTCAGGCGTTCCTTCAGCGTGTGCCCTGCCGACCCCTGCCAGTGTACGTTGACAGTTGCCACTCATATCTGGTGTCTCTGTAGCGTGCTTTTACAAAGAAAAAACGTTTTCCAGTGTAAGCTAATAGCAGTCAGTGTCCTTAAAGCGGGTGTTTCAGGCCTTCAGCGTGTGCCCTGCAGACCCCTGCCAGTGTACTTTGACAGTTGTCACTCATATCTGGTGTCTCTATAGCGTGCTTTTACAAAGAAAAAACGTTTTCCAGTGTAAGCTAATAGCAGTCAGTGTCCTTAAAGCGGGTGTTTCAGGCCTTCAGCGTGTGCCCTGCAGACCCCTGCCAGTGTACTTTGACAGTTGCCACTCATATCTGGTGTCTCTATAGCGTGCTTTTACAAAGAAAAAACGTTTTCCAGTGTAAGCTAATAGCAGTCAGTGTCCTTAAAGCGGGTGTTTCAGGCCTTCAGCGTGTGCCCTGCAGACCCCTGGCAGTGTACTTTGACAGTTGCCACTCATATCTGGTGTCTCTATAGCGTGCTTTTACAAAGAAAAAAGATTTCCAGTGTAAGCTAATAGCAGTCAGTGTCCTTAAAGCGGGTGTGTCAGGCCTTCCTTCAGCGTGTGCCCTGCAGACCCCTGCCAGTGTACTTTGACAGTTGCCACTCATATCTGGTGTCTCTATTGCGTGCTTTTACAAAGAAAAAAGTTTTCCAGTGTAAGCTAATAGCAGTCAGTGTCCTTAAAGCGGGTGTGTCAGGCCTTCCTTCAGCGTGTGCCCTGCAGACCCCTGCCAGTGTACTTTGACAGTTGCCACTCATATCTGGTGTCTCTGTACCGTGCTTTCACAAAGAAAAAACGTTTTTCAGTGTAAGCTAATAGCAGTCAGTGTCCGTAAAGCGGGTGTGTCAGGCCTTCCTTCAGCGTGTGCCCTGCAGACCCCTGCAGTGTACTTTGACAGTTGCCACTCATATCTGGTGTCTCTATAGCGTGCTTTTACAAAGAAAAAAAGTTTTCCAGTGTAAGCTAATAGCAGTCAGTGTCCTTAAAGCGGGTGTTTCAGGCCTTCAGCGTGTGCCCTGCAGACCCCTGCCAGGGTACTTTGACAGTTGCCACTTATATCTGGTGTCTCTATAGCGTGCATTTACAAAGAAAAACGTTTTCCAGTGTAAGCTAATAGCAGTCAGTGTCCTTAAAGCGGGTGTGTCAGGCCTTCATTCAGCGTGTGCCCTGCAGACCCCTGCCAGTGTACTTCGACAGTTGCCACTTATATCTGGTGTCTCTGTAGCGTGCTTTTACAAAGCAAAAAAGTTTTCCAGTGTAAGCTAATAGCAGTCAGTGTCCTTAAAGCGGGTGTTTCAGGCCTTCAGCATGTGCCCTGCAGACCCCTGCCAGTGTACTTTGACAGTTGCCACTCATATCTGGTGTTTCTGTAGCGTGCTTTTACAAAGAAAAAAAGTTTTCCAGTGTAAGCTAATAGCAGTCAGTGTCCTTAAAGCGGGTGTGTCAGGCCTTCCTTCTGCGTGTGCCCTGCCGACCCCTGCCAGTGTACTTTGACAGTTGCCACTCATATCTGGTGTCTCTGTAGCGTGCTTTTACAAAGCAAAAAAGTTTTCCAGTGTAAGCTAATAGCAGTCAGTGTCCTTAAAGCGGGTGTTTCAGGCCTTCAGCATGTGCCCTGCAGACCCCTGCCAGTGTACTTTGACAGTTGTCACTCATATCTGGTGTCTCTATAGCGTGCTTTTACAAAGAAAAAACTTTTCCAGTGTAAGCTAATAGCAGTCAGTGTCCTTAAAGCGGGTGTTTCAGGCCTTCAGCGTGTGCCCTGCAGACCCCTGCCAGTGTACTTTGACAGTTGCCACTCATATCTGGTGTCTCTATAGCGTGCTTTTACAAAGAAAAAAGTTTTCCAGTGTAAGCTAATAGCAGTCCATGTCCTTAAAGCGGGTGTGTCAGGCCTTCCTTCAGCGTGTGCCCTGCAGACCCCTGCCAGTGTACTTTGACAGTTGCCACTCATATCTGGTGTCTCTATAGCGTGCTTTTACAAAGCAAAAAAGTTTTCCAGTGTAAGCTAATAGCAGTCAGTGTCCTTAAAGCGGGTGTGTCAGGCCTTCCTTCAGCGTGTACCCTGCCGACCCCTGCCAGTGTACGTTGACAGTTGCCACTCATATCTGGTGTCTCTGTAGCGTGCTTTTACAAAGCAAAAAAGTTTTCCAGTGTAAGCTAATAGCAGTCAGTGTCCTTAAAGCGGGTGTTTCAGGCCTTCAGCGTGTGCCCTGCAGACCCCTGCAGTGTACTTTGACAGTTGCCACTCATATCTGGTGTCTCTATAGCGTGCTTTTACAAAGAAAAAAAAGTTTTCCAGTGTAAGCTAATAGCAGTCAGTGTCCTTAAAGCGGGTGTGTCAGGCCTTCATTCAGCGTGTGCCCTGCAGACCCCTGCCAGTGTACTTCGACAGTTGCCACTTATATCTGGTGTCTCTGTAGCGTGCTTTTACAAAGAAAAAAAGTTTTCCAGTGTAAGCTAATAGCAGTCAGTGTCTTTAAAGCGGGTGTTTCAGGCCTTCAGCATGTGCCCTGCAGACCCCTGCCAGTGTACTTTGACAGTTGCCACTCATATCTGGTGTCTCTGTAGCGTGCTTTTACAAAGAAAAAAAGTTTTCCAGTGTAAGCTAATAGCAGTCAGTGTCCTTAAAGCGGGTGTGTCAGGCCTTCCTTCAGCGTGTGCCCTGCCGACCCCTGCCAGTGTACTTTGACAGTTGCCACTCATATCTGGTGTCTCTGTAGCGTGCTTTTACAAAGCAAAAAAGTTTTCCAGTGTAAGCTAATAGCAGTCAGTGTCCTTAAAGCGGGTGTTTCAGGCCTTCAGCATGTGCCCTGCAGACCCCTGCCAGTGTACTTTGACAGTTGTCACTCATATCTGGTGTCTCTATAGCGTGCTTTTACAAAGAAAAAACTTTTCCAGTGTAAGCTAATAGCAGTCAGTGTCCTTAAAGCGGGTGTTTCAGGCCTTCAGCGTGTGCCCTGCAGACCCCTGCCAGTGTACTTTGACAGTTGCCACCCATATCTGGTGTCTCTATAGCGTGCTTTTACAAAGAAAAAAGTTTTCCAGTGTAAGCTAATAGCAGTCCATGTCCTTAAAGCGGGTGTGTCAGGCCTTCCTTCAGCGTGTGCCCTGTAGACCCCTGCCAGTGTACTTTGACAGTTGCCACTCATATCTGGTGTCTCTATAGCGTGCTTTTACAAAGAAAAAAGTTTTCCAGTGTAAGCTAATAGCAGTCCATGTCCTTAAAGCGGGTGTGTCAGGCCTTCCTTCAGCGTGTGCCCTGCAGACCCCTGCCAGTGTACTTTGACAGTTGCCACTCATATCTGGTGTCTCTGTAGCGTGCTTTTACAAAGCAAAAAAGTTTTCCAGTGTAAGCTAATAGCAGTCAGTGTCCTTAAAGCGGGTGTGTCAGGCCTTCCTTCAGCGTGTGCCCTGCCGACCCCTGCCAGTGTACGTTGACAGTTGCCACTCATATCTGGTGTCTCTGTAGCGTGCTTTTACAAAGAAAAAACGTTTTCCAGTGTAAGCTAATAGCAGTCAGTGTCCTTAAAGCGGGTGTTTCAGGCCTTCAGCGTGTGCCCTGCAGACCCCTGCCAGTGTACTTTGACAGTTGTCACTCATATCTGGTGTCTCTATAGCGTGCTTTTACAAAGAAAAAACGTTTTCCAGTGTAAGCTAATAGCAGTCAGTGTCCTTAAAGCGGGTGTTTCAGGCCTTCAGCGTGTGCCCTGCAGACCCCTGCCAGTGTACTTTGACAGTTGCCACTCATATCTGGTGTCTCTATAGCGTGCTTTTACAAAGAAAAAACGTTTTCCAGTGTAAGCTAATAGCAGTCAGTGTCCTTAAAGCGGGTGTTTCAGGCCTTCAGCGTGTGCCCTGCAGACCCCTGGCAGTGTACTTTGACAGTTGCCACTCATATCTGGTGTCTCTATAGCGTGCTTTTACAAAGAAAAAAGATTTCCAGTGTAAGCTAATAGCAGTCAGTGTCCTTAAAGCGGGTGTGTCAGGCCTTCCTTCAGCGTGTGCCCTGCAGACCCCTGCCAGTGTACTTTGACAGTTGCCACTCATATCTGGTGTCTCTATTGCGTGCTTTTACAAAGAAAAAAGTTTTCCAGTGTAAGCTAATAGCAGTCAGTGTCCTTAAAGCGGGTGTGTCAGGCCTTCCTTCAGCGTGTGCCCTGCAGACCCCTGCAGTGTACTTTGACAGTTGCCACTCATATCTGGTGTCTCTATAGCGTGCTTTTACAAAGAAAAAAAGTTTTCCAGTGTAAGCTAATAGCAGTCAGTGTCCTTAAAGCGGGTGTTTCAGGCCTTCAGCGTGTGCCCTGCAGACCCCTTCCAGTGTACTTTGACAGTTGCCACTCATATCTGGTGTCTCTATAGCGTGCTTTTACAAAGCCAAAAAGTTTTCCAGTGTAAGCTAATAGCAGTCAGTGTCCTTAAAGCGGGTGTGTCAAGCGTTCCTTCAGCGTGTGCCCTGCCGACCCCTGCCAGTGTACGTTGACAGTTGCCACTCATATCTGGTGTCTCTGTAGCGTGCTTTTACAAAGAAAAAACGTTTTCCAGTGTAAGCTAATAGCAGTCAGTGTCCTTAAAGCGGGTGTGTCAGGCCTTCAGCGTGTGCCCTGCAGACCCCTGCCAGTGTACTTCGACAGTTGCCACTTATATCTGGTGTCTCTGTAGCGTGCTTTTACAAAGCAAAAAAGTTTTCCAGTGTAAGCTAATAGCAGTCAGTGTCTTTAAAGCGGGTGTTTCAGGCCTTCAGCATGTGCCCTGCAGACCCCTGCCAGTGTACTTTGACAGTTGCCACTCATATCTGGTGTCTCTGTAGCGTGCTTTTACAAAGAAAAAAAGTTTTCCAGTGTAAGCTAATAGCAGTCAGTGTCCTTAAAGCGGGTGTGTCAGGCCTTCCTTCAGCGTGTGCCCTGCCGACCCCTGCCAGTGTACTTTGACAGTTGCCACTCATATCTGGTGTCTCTGAAGCGTGCTTTTACAAAGCAAAAAAGTTTTCCAGTGTAAGCTAATAGCAGTCAGTGTCCTTAAAGCGGGTGTTTCAGGCCTTCAGCATGTGCCCTGCAGACCCCTGCCAGTGTACTTTGACAGTTGTCACTCATATCTGGTGTCTCTATAGCGTGCTTTTACAAAGAAAAAACTTTTCCAGTGTAAGCTAATAGCAGTCAGTGTCCTTAAAGCGGGTGTTTCAGGCCTTCAGCGTGTGCCCTGCAGACCCCTGCCAGTGTACTTTGACAGTTGCCACTCATATCTGGTGTCTATAGCGTGCTTTTACAAAGAAAAAAGTTTTCCAGTGTAAGCTAATAGCAGTCCATGTCCTTAAAGCGGGTGTTTCAGGCCTTCAGCGTGTGCCCTGCAGACCCCTGGCAGTGTACTTTGACAGTTGCCACTCATATCTGGTGTCTCTATAGCGTGCTTTTACAAAGAAAAAACGTTTTCCAGTGTAAGCTAATAGCAGTCAGTGTCCTTAAAGCGGGTGTTTCAGGCCTTCAGCGTGTGCCCTGCAGACCCCTGCCAGTGTACTTTGACAGTTGTCACTCATATCTGGTGTCTCTATAGCGTGCTTTTACAAAGAAAAAACGTTTTCCAGTGTAAGCTAATAGCAGTCAGTGTCCTTAAAGCGGGTGTTTCAGGCCTTCAGCGTGTGCCCTGCAGACCCCTGCCAGTGTACTTTGACAGTTGCCACTCATATCTGGTGTCTCTATAGCGTGCTTTTACAAAGAAAAAACGTTTTCCAGTGTAAGCTAATAGCAGTCAGTGTCCTTAAAGCGGGTGTTTCAGGCCTTCAGCGTGTGCCCTGCAGACCCCTGGCAGTGTACTTTGACAGTTGCCACTCATATCTGGTGTCTCTATAGCGTGCTTTTACAAAGAAAAAAGAT
Source organism: Pelobates fuscus (assembly GCF_036172605.1). Lineage (NCBI taxonomy): Eukaryota > Metazoa > Chordata > Amphibia > Anura > Pelobatidae > Pelobates > Pelobates fuscus. The sequence continues at coordinate 143,291,224 of NC_086319.1, forward strand.
TTCCAGTGTAAGCTAATAGCAGTCAGTGTCCTTAAAGCGGGTGTGTCAGGCCTTCCTTCAGCGTGTGCCCTGCAGACCCCTGCCAGTGTACTTTGACAGTTGCCACTCATATCTGGTGTCTCTATTGCGTGCTTTTACAAAGAAAAAAGTTTTCCAGTGTAAGCTAATAGCAGTCAGTGTCCTTAAAGCGGGTGTGTCAGGCCTTCCTTTAGCGTGTGCCCTGCAGACCCCTGCAGTGTACTTTGACAGTTGCCACTCATACCTGGTGTCTCTATAGCGTGCTTTTACAAAGAAAAAAAGTTTTACAGTGTAAGCTAATAGCAGTCAGTGTCCTTAAAGCGGGTGTTTCAGGCCTTCAGCGTGTGCCCTGCAGACCCCTTCCAGTGTACTTTGACAGTTGCCACTCATATCTGGTGTCTCTATAGCGTGCTTTTACAAAGCAAAAAAGTTTTCCAGTGTAAGCTAATAGCAGTCAGTGTCCTTAAAGCGGGTGTGTCAGGCGTTCCTTCAGCGTGTGCCCTGCCGACCCCTGCCAGTGTACGTTGACAGTTGCCACTCATATCTGGTGTCTCTGTAGCGTGCTTTTACAAAGAAAAAACGTTTTCCAGTGTAAGCTAATAGCAGTCAGTGTCCTTAAAGCGGGTGTTTCAGGCCTTCAGCGTGTGCCCTGCAGACCCCTGCCAGTGTACTTTGACAGTTGTCACTCATATCTGGTGTCTCTATAGCGTGCTTTTACAAAGAAAAAACGTTTTCCAGTGTAAGCTAATAGCAGTCAGTGTCCTTAAAGCGGGTGTTTCAGGCCTTCAGCGTGTGCCCTGCAGACCCCTGCCAGTGTACTTTGACAGTTGCCACTCATATCTGGTGTCTCTATTGCGTGCTTTTACAAAGAAAAAAGTTTTCCAGTGTAAGCTAATAGCAGTCAGTGTCCTTAAAGCGGGTGTGTCAGGCCTTCCTTCAGCGTGTGCCCTGCAGACCCCTGCCAGTGTACTTTGACAGTTGCCACTCATATCTGGTGTCTCTGTACCGTGCTTTCACAAAGAAAAAACGTTTTTCAGTGTAAGCTAGTAGCAGTCAGTGTCCTTAAAGCGGGTGTGTCAGGCCTTCCTTCAGCATGTGCCCTGCAGACCCCTGCAGTGTACTTTGACAGTTGCCACTCATATCTGGTGTCTCTATAGCGTGCTTTTACAAAGAAAAAAAAGTTTTCCAGTGTAAGCTAATAGCAGTCAGTGTCCTTAAAGCGGGTGTTTCAGGCCTTCAGCGTGTGCCCTGCAGACCCCTGCCAGGGTACTTTGACAGTTGCCACTTATATCTGGTGTCTCTATAGCGTGCATTTACAAAGAAAAACGTTTTCCAGTGTAAGCTAATAGCAGTCAGTGTCCTTAAAGCGGGTGTGTCAGGCCTTCATTCAGCGTGTGCCCTGCAGACCCCTGCCAGTGTACTTCGACAGTTGCCACTTATATCTGGTGTCTCTGTAGCGTGCTTTTACAAAGCAAAAAAGTTTTCCAGTGTAAGCTAATAGCAGTCAGTGTCCTTAAAGCGGGTGTTTCAGGCCTTCAGCATGTGCCCTGCAGACCCCTGCCAGTGTACTTTGACAGTTGCCACTCATATCTGGTGTCTCTGTAGCGTGCTTTTACAAAGAAAAAAGTTTTCCAGTGTAAGCTAATAGCAGTCAGTGTCCTTAAAGCGGGTGTGTCAGGCCTTCCTTCAGCGTAGGCCCTGCCGACCCCTGCCAGTGTACTTTGACAGTTGCCACTCATATCTGGTGTCTCTGTAGCGTGCTTTTACAAAGCAAAAAAGTTTTCCAGTGTAAGCTAATAGCAGTCAGTGTCCTTAAAGCGGGTGTGTCAGGCCTTCCTTCAGCGTGTGCCCTGCAGACCCCTGCCAGTGTACTTTGACAGTTGCCACTCATATCTGGTGTCTCTATAGCGTGCTTTTACAAAGCACAAAAGTTTTCCAGTGTAAGCTAATAGCAGTCAGTGTCCTTAAAGCGGGTGTGTCAGGCCTTCCTTCAGCGTGTACCCTGCCGACCCCTGCCAGTGTACGTTGACAGTTGCCACTCATATCTGGTGTCTCTATAGCGTGCTTTTACAAAGAAAAAACGTTTTCCAGTGTAAGCTAATAGCAGTCAGTGTCCTTAAAGCGGGTGTTTCAGGCCTTCAGCGTGTGCCCTGCAGACCCCTGGCAGTGTACTTTGACAGTTGCCACTCATATCTGGTGTCTCTATAGCGTGCTTTTACAAAGAAAAAAGATTTCCAGTGTAAGCTAATAGCAGTCAGTGTCCTTAAAGCGGGTGTGTCAGGCCTTCCTTCAGCGTGTGCCCTGCAGACCCCTGCCAGTGTACTTTGACAGTTGCCACTCATATCTGGTGTCTCTATTGCGTGCTTTTACAAAGAAAAAAGTTTTCCAGTGTAAGCTAATAGCAGTCAGTGTCCTTAAAGCGGGTGTGTCAGGCCTTCCTTCAGCGTGTGCCCTGCAGACCCCTGCCAGTGTACTTTGACAGTTGCCACTCATATCTGGTGTCTCTGTACCGTGCTTTCACAAAGAAAAAACGTTTTTCAGTGTAAGCTAATAGCAGTCAGTGTCCTTAAAGCGGGTGTGTCAGGCCTTCCTTCAGCGTGTGCCCTGCAGACCCCTGCAGTGTACTTTGACAGTTGCCACTCATATCTGGTGTCTCTATAGCGTGCTTTTACAAAGAAAAAAAAGTTTTCCAGTGTAAGCTAATAGCAGTCAGTGTCCTTAAAGCGGGTGTGTCAGGCCTTCCTTCAGCGTGTGCCCTGCAGACCCCTGCAGTGTACTTTGACAGTTGCCACTCATATCTGGTGTCTCTATAGCGTGCTTTTACAAAGAAAAAAAGTTTTCCAGTGTAAGCTAATAGCAGTCAGTGTCCTTAAAGCGGGTGTTTCAGGCCTTCAGCGTCTGCCCTGCAGACCCCTTCCAGTGTACTTTGACAGTTGCCACTCATATCTGGTGTCTCTATAGCGTGCTTTTACAAAGCAAAAAAGTTTTCCAGTGTAAGCTAATAGCAGTCAGTGTCCTTAAAGCGGGTGTGTCAGGCGTTCCTTCAGCGTGTGCCCTGCCGACCCCTGCCAGTGTACGTTGACAGTTGCCACTCATATCTGGTGTCTCTGTAGCGTGCTTTTACAAAGAAAAAACGTTTTCCAGTGTAAGCTAATAGCAGTCAGTGTCCTTAAAGCGGGTGTGTCAGGCCTTCAGCGTGTGCCCTGCAGACCCCTGCCAGTGTACTTCGACAGTTGCCACTTATATCTGGTGTCTCTGTAGCGTGCTTTTACAAAGCAAAAAAGTTTTCCAGTGTAAGCTAATAGCAGTCAGTGTCTTTAAAGCGGGTGTTTCAGGCCTTCAGCATGTGCCCTGCAGACCCCTGCCAGTGTACTTTGACAGTTGCCACTCATATCTGGTGTCTCTGTAGCGTGCTTTTACAAAGAAAAAAAGTTTTCCAGTGTAAGCTAATAGCAGTCAGTGTCCTTAAAGCGGGTGTGTCAGGCCTTCCTTCAGCGTGTGCCCTGCCGACCCCTGCCAGTGTACTTTGACAGTTGCCACTCATATCTGGTGTCTCTGTAGCGTGCTTTTACAAAGCAAAAAAGTTTTCCAGTGTAAGCTAATAGCAGTCAGTGTCCTTAAAGCGGGTGTTTCAGGCCTTCAGCATGTGCCCTGCAGACCCCTGCCAGTGTACTTTGACAGTTGTCACTCATATCTGGTGTCTCTATAGCGTGCTTTTACAAAGAAAAAACTTTTCCAGTGTAAGCTAATAGCAGTCAGTGTCCTTAAAGCGGGTGTTTCAGGCCTTCAGCGTGTGCCCTGCAGACCCCTGCCAGTGTACTTTGACAGTTGCCACTCATATCTGGTGTCTATAGCGTGCTTTTACAAAGAAAAAAGTTTTCCAGTGTAAGCTAATAGCAGTCCATGTCCTTAAAGCGGGTGTGTCAGGCCTTCCTTCAGCGTGTGCCCTGTAGACCCCTGCCAGTGTACTTTGACAGTTGCCACTCATATCTGGTGTCTCTATAGCGTGCTTTTACAAAGAAAAAAGTTTTCCAGTGTAAGCTAATAGCAGTCCATGTCCTTAAAGCGGGTGTGTCAGGCCTTCCTTCAGCGTGTGCCCTGCAGACCCCTGCCAGTGTACTTTGACAGTTGCCACTCATATCTGGTGTCTCTGTAGCGTGCTTTTACAAAGCAAAAAAGTTTTCCAGTGTAAGCTAATAGCAGTCAGTGTCCTTAAAGCGGGTGTGTCAGGCCTTCCTTCAGCGTGTGCCCTGCCGACCCCTGCCAGTGTACGTTGACAGTTGCCACTCATATCTGGTGTCTCTGTAGCGTGCTTTTACAAAGAAAAAACGTTTTCCAGTGTAAGCTAATAGCAGTCAGTGTCCTTAAAGCGGGTGTTTCAGGCCTTCAGCGTGTGCCCTGCAGACCCCTGCCAGTGTACTTTGACAGTTGTCACTCATATCTGGTGTCTCTATAGCGTGCTTTTACAAAGAAAAAACTTTTTCCAGTGTAAGCTAATAGCAGTCAGTGTCCTTAAAGCGGGTGTTTCAGGCCTTCAGCGTGTGCCCTGCAGACCCCTGCCAGTGTACTTTGACAGTTGCCACTCATATCTGGTGTCTCTATAGCGTGCTTTTACAAAGAAAAAACGTTTTCCAGTGTAAGCTAATAGCAGTCAGTGTCCTTAAAGCGGGTGTTTCAGGCCTTCAGCGTGTGCCCTGCAGACCCCTGGCAGTGTACTTTGACAGTTGCCACTCATATCTGGTGTCTCTATAGCGTGCTTTTACAAAGAAAAAAGATTTCCAGTGTAAGCTAATAGCAGTCAGTGTCCTTAAAGCGGGTGTGTCAGGCCTTCCTTCAGCGTGTGCCCTGCAGACCCCTGCCAGTGTACTTTGACAGTTGCCACTCATATCTGGTGTCTCTATTGCGTGCTTTTACAAAGAAAAAAGTTTTCCAGTGTAAGCTAATAGCAGTCAGTGTCCTTAAAGCGGGTGTGTCAGGCCTTCCTTCAGCGTGTGCCCTGCAGACCCCTGCAGTGTACTTTGACAGTTGCCACTCATACCTGGTGTCTCTATAGCGTGCTTTTACAAAGAAAAAAAGTTTTCCAGTGTAAGCTAATAGCAGTCAGTGTCCTTAAAGCGGGTGTTTCAGGCCTTCAGCGTGTGCCCTGCAGACCCCTTCCAGTGTACTTTGACAGTTGCCACTCATATCTGGTGTCTCTATAGCGTGCTTTTACAAAGCAAAAAACTTTTCCAGTGTAAGCTAATAGCAGTCAGTGTCCTTAAAGCGGGTGTGTCAGGCGTTCCTTCAGCGTGTGCCCTGCCGACCCCTGCCAGTGTACGTTGACAGTTGCCACTCATATCTGGTGTCTCTGTAGCGTGCTTTTACAAAGAAAAAACGTTTTCCAGTGTAAGCTAATAGCAGTCAGTGTCCTTAAAGCGGGTGTTTCAGGCCTTCAGCGTGTGCCCTGCAGACCCCTGCCAGTGTACTTTGACAGTTGTCACTCATATCTGGTGTCTCTATAGCGTGCTTTTACAAAGAAAAAACGTTTTCCAGTGTAAGCTAATAGCAGTCAGTGTCCTTAAAGCGGGTGTTTCAGGCCTTCAGCGTGTGCCCTGCAGACCCCTGCCAGTGTACTTTGACAGTTGCCACTCATATCTGGTGTCTCTATTGCGTGCTTTTACAAAGAAAAAAGTTTTCCAGTGTAAGCTAATAGCAGTCAGTGTCCTTAAAGCGGGTGTGTCAGGCCTTCCTTCAGCGTGTGCCCTGCAGACCCCTGCCAGTGTACTTTGACAGTTGCCACTCATATCTGGTGTCTCTGTACCGTGCTTTCACAAAGAAAAAACGTTTTTCAGTGTAAGCTAGTAGCAGTCAGTGTCCTTAAAGCGGGTGTGTCAGGCCTTCCTTCAGCATGTGCCCTGCAGACCCCTGCAGTGTACTTTGACAGTTGCCACTCATATCTGGTGTCTCTATAGCGTGCTTTTACAAAGAAAAAAAAGTTTTACAGTGTAAGCTAATAGCAGTCAGTGTCCTTAAAGCGGGTGTTTCAGGCCTTCAGCGTGTGCCCTGCAGACCCCTGCCAGGGTACTTTGACAGTTGCCACTTATATCTGGTGTCTCTATAGCGTACATTTACAAAGAAAAACGTTTTCCAGTGTAAGCTAATAGCAGTCAGTGTCCTTAAAGCGGGTGTGTCAGGCCTTCATTCAGCGTGTGCCCTGCAGACCCCTGCCAGTGTACTTCGACAGTTGCCACTTATATCTGGTGTCTCTGTAGCGTGCTTTTACAAAGCAAAAAAGTTTTCCAGTGTAAGCTAATAGCAGTCAGTGTCCTTAAAGCGGGTGTTTCAGGCCTTCAGCATGTGCCCTGCAGACCCCTGCCAGTGTACTTTGACAGTTGCCACTCATATCTGGTGTCTCTGTAGCGTGCTTTTACAAAGAAAAAAGTTTTCCAGTGTAAGCTAATAGCAGTCAGTGTCCTTAAAGCGGGTGTGTCAGGCCTTCCTTCAGCGTAGGCCCTGCCGACCCCTGCCAGTGTACTTTGACAGTTGCCACTCATATCTGGTGTCTCTTTAGCGTGCTTTTACAAAGCAAAAAAGTTTTCCAGTGTAAGCTAATAGCAGTCAGTGTCCTTAAAGCGGGTGTGTCAGGCCTTCCTTCAGCGTGTGCCCTGCAGACCCCTGCCAGTGTACTTTGACAGTTGCCACTCATATCTGGTGTCTCTATAGCGTGCTTTTACAAAGCAAAAAAGTTTTCCAGTGTAAGCTAATAGCAGTCAGTGTCCTTAAAGCGGGTGTGTCAGGCCTTCCTTCAGCGTGTACCCTGCCGACCCCTGCCAGTGTACGTTGACAGTTGCCACTCATATCTGGTGTCTCTGTAGCGTGCTTTTACAAAGCAAAAAAGTTTTCCAGTGTAAGCTAATAGCAGTCAGTGTCCTTAAAGCGGGTGTTTCAGGCCTTCAGCGTGTGCCCTGCAGACCCCTGCCAGTGTACTTTGACAGTTGTCACTCATATCTGGTGTCTCTATAGCGTGCTTTTACAAAGAAAAAACGTTTTCCAGTGTAAGCTAATAGCAGTCAGTGTCCTTAAAGCGGGTGTTTCAGGCCTTCAGCGTGTGCCCTGCAGACCCCTGGCAGTGTACTTTGACAGTTGCCACTCATATCTGGTGTCTCTATAGCGTGCTTTTACAAAGAAAAAAGATTTCCAGTGTAAGCTAATAGCAGTCAGTGTCCTTAAAGCGGGTGTGTCAGGCCTTCCTTCAGCGTGTGCCCTGCAGACCCCTGCCAGTGTACTTTGACAGTTGCCACTCATATCTGGTGTCTCTATTGCGTGCTTTTACAAAGAAAAAAGTTTTCCAGTGTAAGCTAATAGCAGTCAGTGTCCTTAAAGCGGGTGTGTCAGGCCTTCCTTCAGCGTGTGCCCTGCAGACCCCTGCCAGTGTACTTTGACAGTTGCCACTCATATCTGGTGTCTCTGTACCGTGCTTTCACAAAGAAAAAACGTTTTTCAGTGTAAGCTAATAGCAGTCAGTGTCCTTAAAGCGGGTGTGTCAGGCCTTCCTTCAGCGTGTGCCCTGCAGACCCCTGCAGTGTACTTTGACAGTTGCCACTCATATCTGGTGTCTCTATAGCGTGCTTTTACAAAGAAAAAAAAGTTTTCCAGTGTAAGCTAATAGCAGTCAGTGTCCTTAAAGCGGGTGTGTCAGGCCTTCATTCAGCGTGTGCCCTGCAGACCCCTGCCAGTGTACTTCGACAGTTGCCACTTATATCTGGTGTCTCTGTAGCGTGCTTTTACAAAGCAAAAAAGTTTTCCAGTGTAAGCTAATAGCAGTCAGTGTCCTTAAAGCGGGTGTTTCAGGCCTTCAGCATGTGCCCTGCAGACCCCTGCCAGTGTACTTTGACAGTTGCCACTCATATCTGGTGTCTCTGTAGCGTGCTTTTACAAAGAAAAAAAGTTTTCCAGTGTAAGCTAATAGCAGTCAGTGTCCTTAAAGCGGGTGTGTCAGGCCTTCCTTCAGCGTGTGCCCTGCCGACCCCTGCCAGTGTACTTTGACAGTTTCCACTCATATCTGGTGTCTCTGTAGCGTGCTTTTACAAAGCAAAAAAGTTTTCCAGTGTAAGCTAATAGCAGTCAGTGTCCTTAAAGCGGGTGTTTCAGGCCTTCAGCATGTGCCCTGCAGACCCCTGCCAGTGTACTTTGACAGTTGTCACTCATATCTGGTGTCTCTATAGCGTGCTTTTACAAAGAAAAAACTTTTCCAGTGTAAGCTAATAGCAGTCAGTGTCCTTAAAGCGGGTGTTTCAGGCCTTCAGCGTGTGCCCTGCAGACCCCTGCCAGTGTACTTTGACAGTTGCCACTCATATCTGGTGTCTCTATAGCGTGCTTTTACAAAGAAAAAAGTTTTCCAGTGTAAGCTAATAGCAGTCCATGTCCTTAAAGCGGGTGTGTCAGGCCTTCCTTCAGCGTGTGCCCTGCAGACCCCTGCCAGTGTACTTTGACAGTTGCCACTCATATCTGGTGTCTCTATAGCGTGCTTTTACAAAGCAAAAAAGTTTTCCAGTGTAAGCTAATAGCAGTCAGTGTCCTTAAAGCGGGTGTGTCAGGCCTTCCTTCAGCGTGTGCCCTGCCGACCCCTGCCAGTGTACGTTGACAGTTGCCACTCATATCTGGTGTCTCTGTACCGTGCTTTTACAAAGAAAAAACGTTTTCCAGTGTAAGCTAATAGCAGTCAGTGTCCTTAAAGCGGGTGTTTCAGGCCTTCAGCGTGTGCCCTGCAGACCCCTGCCAGTGTACTTTGACAGTTGTCACTCATATCTGGTGTCTCTATAGCGTGCTTTTACAAAGAAAAAACGTTTTCCAGTGTAAGCTAATAGCAGTCAGTGTCCTTAAAGCGGGTGTTTCAGGCCTTCAGCGTGTGCCCTGCAGACCCCTGCCAGTGTACTTTGACAGTTGCCACTCATATCTGGTGTCTCTATAGCGTGCTTTTACAAAGAAAAAACGTTTTCCAGTGTAAGCTAATAGCAGTCAGTGTCCTTAAAGCGGGTGTTTCAGGCCTTCAGCGTGTGCCCTGCAGACCCCTGGCAGTGTACTTTGACAGTTGCCACTCATATCTGGTGTCTCTATAGCGTGCTTTTACAAAGAAAAAAGATTTCCAGTGTAAGCTAATAGCAGTCAGTTTCCTTAAAGCGGGTGTGTCAGGCCTTCCTTCAGCGTGTGCCCTGCAGACCCCTGCCAGTGTACTTTGACAGTTGCCACTCATATCTGGTGTCTCTATTGCGTGCTTTTACAAAGAAAAAAGTTTTCCAGTGTAAGCTAATAGCAGTCAGTGTCCTTAAAGCGGGTGTGTCAGGCCTTCCTTCAGCGTGTGCCCTGCAGACCCCTGCCAGTGTACTTTGACAGTTGCCACTCATATCTGGTGTCTCTGTACCGTGCTTTCACAAAGAAAAAACGTTTTTCAGTGTAAGCTAATAGCAGTCAGTGTCCTTAAAGCGGGTGTGTCAGGCCTTCCTTCAGCGTGTGCCCTGCAGACCCCTGCAGTTTACTTTGACAGTTGCCACTCATATCTGGTGTCTCTATAGCGTGCTTTTAAAAAGAAAAAAAGTTTTCCAGTGTAAGCTAATAGCAGTCAGTGTCCTTAAAGCGGGTGTTTCAGGCCTTCAGCGTGTGCCCTGCAGACCCCTTCCAGTGTACTTTGACAGTTGCCACTCATATCTGGTGTCTCTATAGCGTGCTTTTACAAAGCAAAAAACTTTTCCAGTGTAAGCTAATAGCAGTCAGTGTCCTTAAAGCGGGTGTGTCAGGCGTTCCTTCAGCGTGTGCCCTGCCGACCCCTGCCAGTGTACGTTGACAGTTGCCACTCATATCTGGTGTCTCTGTAGCGTGCTTTTACAAAGAAAAAACGTTTTCCAGTGTAAGCTAATAGCAGTCAGTGTCCTTAAAGCGGGTGTTTCAGGCCTTCAGCGTGTGCCCTGCAGACCCCTGCCAGTGTACTTTGACAGTTGTCACTCATATCTGGTGTCTCTATAGCGTGCTTTTACAAAGAAAAAACATTTTCCAGTGTAAGCTAATAGCAGTCAGTGTCCTTAAAGCGGGTGTTTCAGACCTTCAGCGTGTGCCCTGCAGACCCCTGCCAGTGTACTTTGACAGTTGCCACTCATATCTGGTGTCTCTATAGCGTGCTTTTACAAAGAAAAAACGTTTTCCAGTGTAAGCTAATAGCAGTCAGTGTCCTTAAAGCGGGTGTTTCAGGCCTTCAGCGTGTGCCCTGCAGACCCCTGCCAGTGTACTTTGACAGTTGTCACTCATATCTGGTGTCTCTATAGCGTGCTTTTACAAAGAAAAAACGTTTTCCAGTGTAAGCTAATAGCAGTCAGTGTCCTTAAAGCGGGTGTTTCAGGCCTTCAGCGTGTGCCCTGCAGACCCCTGGCAGTGTACTTTGACAGTTGCCACTCATATCTGGTGTCTCTATAGCGTGCTTTTACAAAGAAAAAAGATTTCCAGTGTAAGCTAATAGCAGTCAGTGTCCTTAAAGCGGGTGTGTCAGGCCTTCCTTCAGCGTGTGCCCTGCAGACCCCTGCCAGTGTACTTTGACAGTTGCCACTCATATCTGGTGTCTCTATTGCGTGCTTTTACAAAGAAAAAAGTTTTCCAGTGTAAGCTAATAGCAGTCAGTGTCCTTAAAGCGGGTGTGTCAGGCCTTCCTTCAGCGTGTGCCCTGCAGACCCCTGCCAGTGTACTTTGACAGTTGCCACTCATATCTGGTGTCTCTGTACCGTGCTTTCACAAAGAAAAAACGTTTTTCAGTGTAAGCTAATAGCAGTCAGTGTCCTTAAAGCGGGTGTGTCAGGCCTTCCTTCAGCGTGTGCCCTGCAGACCCCTGCAGTGTACTTTGACAGTTGCCACTCATATCTGGTGTCTCTATAGCGTGCTTTTACAAAGAAAAAAAAGTTTTCCAGTGTAAGCTAATAGCAGTCAGTGTCCTTAAAGCGGGTGTGTCAGGCCTTCATTCAGCGTGTGCCCTGCAGACCCCTGCCAGTGTACTTCGACAGTTGCCACTTATATCTGGTGTCTCTGTAGCGTGCTTTTACAAAGCAAAAAAGTTTTCCAGTGTAAGCTAATAGCAGTCAGTGTCCTTAAAGCGGGTGTTTCAGGCCTTCAGCATGTGCCCTGCAGACCCCTGCCAGTGTACTTTGACAGTTGCCACTCATATCTGGTGTCTCTGTAGCGTGCTTTTACAAAGAAAAAAAGTTTTCCAGTGTAAGCTAATAGCAGTCAGTGTCCTTAAAGCGGGTGTGTCAGGCCTTCCTTCAGCGTGTGCCCTGCCGACCCCTGCCAGTGTACTTTGACAGTTTCCACTCATATCTGGTGTCTCTGTAGCGTGCTTTTACAAAGCAAAAAAGTTTTCCAGTGTAAGCTAATAGCAGTCAGTGTCCTTAAAGCGGGTGTTTCAGGCCTTCAGCATGTGCCCTGCAGACCCCTGCCAGTGTACTTTGACAGTTGTCACTCATATCTGGTGTCTCTATAGCGTGCTTTTACAAAGAAAAAACTTTTCCAGTGTAAGCTAATAGCAGTCAGTGTCCTTAAAGCGGGTGTTTCAGGCCTTCAGCGTGTGCCCTGCAGACCCCTGCCAGTGTACTTTGACAGTTGCCACTCATATCTGGTGTCTCTATAGCGTGCTTTTACAAAGAAAAAAGTTTTCCAGTGTAAGCTAATAGCCGTCCATGTCCTTAAAGCGGGTGTGTCAGGCCTTCCTTCAGCGTGTGCCCTGCAGACCCCTGCCAGTGTACTTTGACAGTTGCCACTCATATCTGGTGTCTCTATAGCGTGCTTTTACAAAGCAAAAAAGTTTTCCAGTGTAAGCTAATAGCAGTCAGTGTCCTTAAAGCGGGTGTGTCAGGCCTTCCTTCAGCGTGTGCCCTGCCGACCCCTGCCAGTGTACGTTGACAGTTGCCACTCATATCTGGTGTCTCTGTACCGTGCTTTTACAAAGAAAAAACGTTTTCCAGTGTAAGCTAATAGCAGTCAGTGTCCTTAAAGCGGGTGTTTCAGGCCTTCAGCGTGTGCCCTGCAGACCCCTGCCAGTGTACTTTGACAGTTGTCACTCATATCTGGTGTCTCTATAGCGTGCTTTTACAAAGAAAAAACGTTTTCCAGTGTAAGCTAATAGCAGTCAGTGTCCTTAAAGCGGGTGTTTCAGGCCTTCAGCGTGTGCCCTGCAGACCCCTGCCAGTGTACTTTGACAGTTGCCACTCATATCTGGTGTCTCTATAGCGTGCTTTTACAAAGAAAAAACGTTTTCCAGTGTAAGCTAATAGCAGTCAGTGTCCTTAAAGCGGGTGTTTCAGGCCTTCAGCGTGTGCCCTGCAGACCCCTGGCAGTGTACTTTGACAGTTGCCACTCATATCTGGTGTCTCTATAGCGTGCTTTTACAAAGAAAAAAGATTTCCAGTGTAAGCTAATAGCAGTCAGTGTCCTTAAAGCGGGTGTGTCAGGCCTTCCTTCAGCGTGTGCCCTGCAGACCCCTGCCAGTGTACTTTGACAGTTGCCACTCATATCTGGTGTCTCTATTGCGTGCTTTTACAAAGAAAAAAGTTTTCCAGTGTAAGCTAATAGCAGTCAGTGTCCTTAAAGCGGGTGTGTCAGGCCTTCCTTCAGCGTGTGCCCTGCAGACCCCTGCCAGTGTACTTTGACAGTTGCCACTCATATCTGGTGTCTCTGTACCGTGCTTTCACAAAGAAAAAACGTTTTTCAGTGTAAGCTAATAGCAGTCAGTGTCCTTAAAGCGGGTGTGTCAGGCCTTCCTTCAGCGTGTGCCCTGCAGACCCCTGCAGTTTACTTTGACAGTTGCCACTCATATCTGGTGTCTCTATAGCGTGCTTTTAAAAAGAAAAAAAGTTTTCCAGTGTAAGCTAATAGCAGTCAGTGTCCTTAAAGCGGGTGTTTCAGGCCTTCAGCGTGTGCCCTGCAGACCCCTTCCAGTGTACTTTGACAGTTGCCACTCATATCTGGTGTCTCTATAGCGTGCTTTTACAAAGCAAAAAACTTTTCCAGTGTAAGCTAATAGCAGTCAGTGTCCTTAAAGCGGGTGTGTCAGGCGTTCCTTCAGCGTGTGCCCTGCCGACCCCTGCCAGTGTACGTTGACAGTTGCCACTCATATCTGGTGTCTCTGTAGCGTGCTTTTACAAAGAAAAAACGTTTTCCAGTGTAAGCTAATAGCAGTCAGTGTCCTTAAAGCGGGTGTTTCAGGCCTTCAGCGTGTGCCCTGCAGACCCCTGCCAGTGTACTTTGACAGTTGTCACTCATATCTGGTGTCTCTATAGCGTGCTTTTACAAAGAAAAAACATTTTCCAGTGTAAGCTAATAGCAGTCAGTGTCCTTAAAGCGGGTGTTTCAGGCCTTCAGCGTGTGCCCTGCAGACCCCTGCCAGTGTACTTTGACAGTTGCCACTCATATCTGGTGTCTCTATAGCGTGCTTTTACAAAGAAAAAACGTTTTCCAGTGTAAGCTAATAGCAGTCAGTGTCCTTAAAGCGGGTGTTTCAGGCCTTCAGCGTGTGCCCTGCAGACCCCTGGCAGTGTACTTTGACAGTTGCCACTCATATCTGGTGTCTCTATAGCGTGCTTTTACAAAGAAAAAAGATTTCCAGTGTAAGCTAATAGCAGTCAGTGTCCTTAAAGCGGGTGTGTCAGGTCTTCCTTCAGCGTGTGCCCTGCAGACCCCTGCCAGTGTACTTTGACAGTTGCCACTCATATCTGGTGTCTCTATTGCGTGCTTTTACAAAGAAAAAAGTTTTCCAGTGTAAGCTAATAGCAGTCAGTGTCCTTAAAGCGGGTGTGTCAGGCCTTCCTTCAGCGTGTGCCCTGCAGACCCCTGCCAGTGTACTTTGACAGTTGCCACTCATATCTGGTGTCTCTGTACCGTGCTTTCACAAAGAAAAAACGTTTTTCAGTGTAAGCTAATAGCAGTCAGTGTCCTTAAAGCGGGTGTGTCAGGCCTTCCTTCAGCGTGTGCCCTGCAGACCCCTGCAGTGTACTTTGACAGTTGCCACTCATATCTGGTGTCTCTATAGCGTGCTTTTACAAAGAAAAAAAAGTTTTCCAGTGTAAGCTAATAGCAGTCAGTGTCCTTAAAGCGGGTGTGTCAGGCCTTCATTCAGCGTGTGCCCTGCAGACCCCTGCCAGTGTACTTCGACAGTTGCCACTTATATCTGGTGTCTCTGTAGCGTGCTTTTACAAAGCAAAAAAGTTTTCCAGTGTAAGCTAATAGCAGTCAGTGTCCTTAAAGCGGGTGTTTCAGGCCTTCAGCATGTGCCCTGCAGACCCCTGCCAGTGTACTTTGACAGTTGCCACTCATATCTGGTGTCTCTGTAGCGTGCTTTTACAAAGAAAAAAAGTTTTCCAGTGTAAGCTAATAGCAGTCAGTGTCCTTAAAGCGGGTGTGTCAGGCCTTCCTTCAGCGTGTGCCCTGCCGACCCCTGCCAGCGTACTTTGACAGTTGCCACTCATATCTGGTGTCTCTGTAGCGTGCTTTTACAAAGCAAAACAGTTTTCCAGTGTAAGCTAATAGCAGTCAGTGTCCTTAAAGCGGGTGTTTCAGGCCTTCAGCATGTGCCCTGCAGACCCCTGCCAGTGTACTTTGACAGTTGTCACTCATATCTGGTGTCTCTATAGCGTGCTTTTACAAAGAAAAAACTTTTCCAGTGTAAGCTAATAGCAGTCAGTGTCCTTAAAGCGGGTGTTTCAGGCCTTCAGCGTGTGCCCTGCAGACCCCTGCCAGTGTACTTTGACAGTTGCCACTCATATCTGGTGTCTCTATAGCGTGCTTTTACAAAGAAAAAAGTTTTCCAGTGTAAGCTAATAGCAGTCCATGTCCTTAAAGCGGGTGTGTCAGGCCTTCCTTCAGCGTGTGCCCTGCAGACCCCTGCCAGTGTACTTTGACAGTTGCCACTCATATCTGGTGTCTCTATAGCGTGCTTTTACAAAGCAAAAAAGTTTTCCAGTGTAAGCTAATAGCAGTCAGTGTCCTTAAAGCGGGTGTGTCAGGCCTTCCTTCAGCGTGTGCCCTGCCGACCCCTGCCAGTGTACGTTGACAGTTGCCACTCATATCTGGTGTCTCTGTACCGTGCTTTTACAAAGAAAAAACGTTTTCCAGTGTAAGCTAATAGCAGTCAGTGTCCTTAAAGCGGGTGTTTCAGGCCTTCAGCGTGTGCACTGCAGACCCCTGCCAGTGTACTTTGACAGTTGTCACTCATATCTGGTGTCTCTATAGCGTGCTTTTACAAAGAAAAAACGTTTTCCAGTGTAAGTTAATAGCAGTCAGTGTCCTTAAAGCGGGTGTTTCAGGCCTTCAGCGTGTGCCCTGCAGACCCCTGCCAGTGTACTTTGACAGTTGCCACTCATATCTGGTGTCTCTATAGCGTGCTTTTACAAAGAAAAAACGTTTTCCAGTGTAAGCTAATAGCAGTCAGTGTCCTTAAAGCGGGTGTTTCAGGCCTTCAGCGTGTGCCCTGCAGACCCCTGGCAGTGTACTTTGACAGTTGCCACTCATATCTGGTGTCTCTATAGCGTGCTTTTACAAAGAAAAAAGATTTCCAGTGTAAGCTAATAGCAGTCAGTGTCCTTAAAGCGGGTGTGTCAGGTCTTCCTTCAGCGTGTGCCCTGCAGACCCCTGCCAGTGTACTTTGACAGTTGCCACTCATATCTGGTGTCTCTATTGCGTGCTTTTACAAAGAAAAAAGTTTTCCAGTGTAAGCTAATAGCAGTCAGTGTCCTTAAAGCGGGTGTGTCAGGCCTTCCTTCAGCGTGTGCCCTGCAGACCCCTGCCAGTGTACTTTGACAGTTGCCACTCATATCTGGTGTCTCTGTACCGTGCTTTCACAAAGAAAAAACGTTTTTCAGTGTAAGCTAATAGCAGTCAGTGTCCTTAAAGCGGGTGTGTCAGGCCTTCCTTCAGCGTGTGCCCTGCAGACCCCTGCAGTGTACTTTGACAGTTGCCACTCATATCTGGTGTCTCTATAGCGTGCTTTTACAAAGAAAAAAAAGTTTTCCAGTGTAAGCTAATAGCAGTCAGTGTCCTTAAAGCGGGTGTGTCAGGCCTTCATTCAGCGTGTGCCCTGCAGACCCCTGCCAGTGTACTTCGACAGTTGCCACTTATATCTGGTGTCTCTGTAGCGTGCTTTTACAAAGCAAAAAAGTTTTCCAGTGTAAGCTAATAGCAGTCAGTGTCCTTAAAGCGGGTGTTTCAGGCCTTCAGCATGTGCCCTGCAGACCCCTGCCAGTGTACTTTGACAGTTGCCACTCATATCTGGTGTCTCTGTAGCGTGCTTTTACAAAGAAAAAAAGTTTTCCAGTGTAAGCTAATAGCAGTCAGTGTCCTTAAAGCGGGTGTGTCAGGCCTTCCTTCAGCGTGTGCCCTGCCGACCCCTGCCAGCGTACTTTGACAGTTGCCACTCATATCTGGTGTCTCTGTAGCGTGCTTTTACAAAGCAAAACAGTTTTCCAGTGTAAGCTAATAGCAGTCAGTGTCCTTAAAGCGGGTGTTTCAGGCCTTCAGCATGTGCCCTGCAGACCCCTGCCAGTGTACTTTGACAGTTGTCACTCATATCTGGTGTCTCTATAGCGTGCTTTTACAAAGAAAAAACTTTTCCAGTGTAAGCTAATAGCAGTCAGTGTCCTTAAAGCGGGTGTTTCAGGCCTTCAGCGTGTGCCCTGCAGACCCCTGCCAGTGTACTTTGACAGTTGCCACTCATATCTGGTGTCTCTATAGCGTGCTTTTACAAAGAAAAAAGTTTTCCAGTGTAAGCTAATAGCAGTCCATGTCCTTAAAGCGGGTGTGTCAGGCCTTCCTTCAGCGTGTGCCCTGCAGACCCCTGCCAGTGTACTTTGACAGTTGCCACTCATATCTGGTGTCTCTATAGCGTGCTTTTACAAAGCAAAAAAGTTTTCCAGTGTAAGCTAATAGCAGTCAGTGTCCTTAAAGCGGGTGTGTCAGGCCTTCCTTCAGCGTGTGCCCTGCCGACCCCTGCCAGTGTACGTTGACAGTTGCCACTCATATCTGGTGTCTCTGTACCGTGCTTTTACAAAGAAAAAACGTTTTCCAGTGTAAGCTAATAGCAGTCAGTGTCCTTAAAGCGGGTGTTTCAGGCCTTCAGCGTGTGCACTGCAGACCCCTGCCAGTGTACTTTGACAGTTGTCACTCATATCTGGTGTCTCTATAGCGTGCTTTTACAAAGAAAAAACGTTTTCCAGTGTAAGTTAATAGCAGTCAGTGTCCTTAAAGCGGGTGTTTCAGGCCTTCAGCGTGTGCCCTGCAGACCCCTGCCAGTGTACTTTGACAGTTGCCACTCATATCTGGTGTCTCTATAGCGTGCTTTTACAAAGAAAAAACTTTTTCCAGTGTAAGCTAATAGCAGTCAGTGTCCTTAAAGCGGGTGTTTCAGGCCTTCAGCGTGTGCCCTGCAGACCCCTGGCAGTGTACTTTGACAGTTGCCACTCATATCTGGTGTCTCTATAGCGTGCTTTTACAAAGAAAAAAGATTTCCAGTGTAAGCTAATAGCAGTCAGTGTCCTTAAAGCGGGTGTGTCAGGCCTTCCTTCAGCGTGTGCCCTGCAGACCCCTGCCAGTGTACTTTGACAGTTGCCACTCATATCTGGTGTCTCTGTAGCGTGCTTTTACAAAGCAAAAAAGTTTTCCAGTGTAAGCTAATAGCAGTCAGTGTCCTTAAAGCGGGTGTGTCAGGCCTTCCTTCAGCGTGTGCCCTGCAGACCCCTGCCAGTGTACTTTGACAGTTGCCACTCATATCTGGTGTCTCTATAGCGTGCTTTTACAAAGCAAAAAAGTTTTCCAGTGTAAGCTAATAGCAGTCAGTGTCCTTAAAGCGGGTGTGTCAGGCCTTCCTTCAGCGTGTACCCTGCCGACCCCTGCCAGTGTACGTTGACAGTTGCCACTCATATCTGGTGTCTCTGTAGCGTGCTTTTACAAAGCAAAAAAGTTTTCCAGTGTAAGCTAATAGCAGTCAGTGTCCTTAAAGCGGGTGTTTCAGGCCTTCAGCGTGTGCCCTGCAGACCCCTGCCAGTGTACTTTGACAGTTGTCACTCATATCTGGTGTCTCTATAGCGTGCTTTTACAAAGAAAAAACGTTTTCCAGTGTAAGCTAATAGCAGTCAGTGTCCTTAAAGCGGGTGTTTCAGGCCTTCAGCGTGTGCCCTGCAGACCCCTGGCAGTGTACTTTGACAGTTGCCACTCATATCTGGTGTCTCTATAGCGTGCTTTTACAAAGAAAAAAGATTTCCAGTGTAAGCTAATAGCAGTCAGTGTCCTTAAAGCGGGTGTGTCAGGTCTTCCTTCAGCGTGTGCCCTGCAGACCCCTGCCAGTGTACTTTGACAGTTGCCACTCATATCTGGTGTCTCTATTGCGTGCTTTTACAAAGAAAAAAGTTTTCCAGTGTAAGCTAATAGCAGTCAGTGTCCTTAAAGCGGGTGTGTCAGGCCTTCCTTCAGCGTGTGCCCTGCAGACCCCTGCCAGTGTACTTTGACAGTTGCCACTCATATCTGGTGTCTCTGTACCGTGCTTTCACAAAGAAAAAACGTTTTTCAGTGTAAGCTAATAGCAGTCAGTGTCCTTAAAGCGGGTGTGTCAGGCCTTCCTTCAGCGTGTGCCCTGCAGACCCCTGCAGTGTACTTTGACAGTTGCCACTCATATCTGGTGTCTCTATAGCGTGCTTTTACAAAGAAAAAAAAGTTTTCCAGTGTAAGCTAATAGCAGTCAGTGTCCTTAAAGCGGGTGTGTCAGGCCTTCATTCAGCGTGTGCCCTGCAGACCCCTGCCAGTGTACTTCGACAGTTGCCACTTATATCTGGTGTCTCTGTAGCGTGCTTTTACAAAGCAAAAAAGTTTTCCAGTGTAAGCTAATAGCAGTCAGTGTCCTTAAAGCGGGTGTTTCAGGCCTTCAGCATGTGCCCTGCAGACCCCTGCCAGTGTACTTTGACAGTTGCCACTCATATCTGGTGTCTCTGTAGCGTGCTTTTACAAAGAAAAAAAGTTTTCCAGTGTAAGCTAATAGCAGTCAGTGTCCTTAAAGCGGGTGTGTCAGGCCTTCCTTCAGCGTGTGCCCTGCCGACCCCTGCCAGTGTACTTTGACAGTTGCCACTCATATCTGGTGTCTCTGTAGCGTGCTTTTACAAAGCAAAAAAGTTTTCCAGTGTAAGCTAATAGCAGTCAGTGTCCTTAAAGCGGGTGTTTCAGGCCTTCAGCATGTGCCCTGCAGACCCCTGCCAGTGTACTTTGACAGTTGTCACTCATATCTGGTGTCTCTATAGCGTGCTTTTACAAAGAAAAAACTTTTCCAGTGTAAGCTAATAGCAGTCAGTGTCCTTAAAGCGGGTGTTTCAGGCCTTCAGCGTGTGCCCTGCAGACCCCTGCCAGTGTACTTTGACAGTTGCCACTCATATCTGGTGTCTCTATAGCGTGCTTTTACAAAGAAAAAAGTTTTCCAGTGTAAGCTAATAGCAGTCCATGTCCTTAAAGCGGGTGTGTCAGGCCTTCCTTCAGCGTGTGCCCTGCAGACCCCTGCCAGTGTACTTTGACAGTTGCCACTCATATCTGGTGTCTCTATAGCGTGCTTTTACAAAGCAAAAAAGTTTTCCAGTGTAAGCTAATAGCAGTCAGTGTCCTTAAAGCGGGTGTGTCAGGCCTTCCTTCAGCGTGTGCCCTGCCGACCCCTGCCAGTGTACGTTGACAGTTGCCACTCATATCTGGTGTCTCTGTACCGTGCTTTTACAAAGAAAAAACGTTTTCCAGTGTAAGCTAATAGCAGTCAGTGTCCTTAAAGCGGGTGTTTCAGGCCTTCAGCGTGTGCCCTGCAGACCCCTGCCAGTGTACTTTGACAGTTGTCACTCATATCTGGTGTCTCTATAGCGTGCTTTTACAAAGAAAAAACGTTTTCCAGTGTAAGCTAATAGCAGTCAGTGTCCTTAAAGCGGGTGTTTCAGGCCTTCAGCGTGTGCCCTGCAGACCCCTGCCAGTGTACTTTGACAGTTGCCACTCATATCTGGTGTCTCTATAGCGTGCTTTTACAAAGAAAAAACGTTTTCCAGTGTAAGCTAATAGCAGTCAGTGTCCTTAAAGCGGGTGTTTCAGGCCTTCAGCGTGTGCCCTGCAGACCCCTGGCAGTGTACTTTGACAGTTGCCACTCATATCTGGTGTCTCTATAGCGTGCTTTTACAAAGAAAAAAGATTTCCAGTGTAAGCTAATAGCAGTCAGTGTCCTTAAAGCGGGTGTGTCAGGCCTTCCTTCAGCGTGTGCCCTGCAGACCCCTGCCAGTGTACTTTGACAGTTGCCACTCATATCTGGTGTCTCTATTGCGTGCTTTTACAAAGAAAAAAGTTTTCCAGTGTAAGCTAATAGCAGTCAGTGTCCTTAAAGCGGGTGTGTCAGGCCTTCCTTCAGCGTGTGCCCTGCAGACCCCTGCCAGTGTACTTTGACAGTTGCCACTCATATCTGGTGTCTCTGTACCGTGCTTTCACAAAGAAAAAACGTTTTTCAGTGTAAGCTAATAGCAGTCAGTGTCCTTAAAGCGGGTGTGTCAGGCCTTCCTTCAGCGTGTGCCCTGCAGACCCCTGCAGTTTACTTTGACAGTTGCCACTCATATCTGGTGTCTCTATAGCGTGCTTTTAAAAAGAAAAAAAGTTTTCCAGTGTAAGCTAATAGCAGTCAGTGTCCTTAAAGCGGGTGTTTCAGGCCTTCAGCGTGTGCCCTGCAGACCACTTCCAGTGTACTTTGACAGTTGCCACTCATATCTGGTGTCTCTATAGCGTGCTTTTACAAAGCAAAAAACTTTTCCAGTGTAAGCTAATAGCAGTCAGTGTCCTTAAAGCGGGTGTGTCAGGCGTTCCTTCAGCGTGTGCCCTGCCGACCCCTGCCAGTGTACGTTGACAGTTGCCACTCATATCTGGTGTCTCTGTAGCGTGCTTTTACAAAGAAAAAACGTTTTCCAGTGTAAGCTAATAGCAGTCAGTGTCCTTAAAGCGGGTGTTTCAGGCCTTCAGCGTGTGCCCTGCAGACCCCTGCCAGTGTACTTTGACAGTTGTCACTCATATCTGGTGTCTCTATAGCGTGCTTTTACAAAGAAAAAACGTTTTCCAGTGTAAGCTAATAGCAGTCAGTGTCCTTAAAGCGGGTGTTTCAGGCCTTCAGCGTGTGCCCTGCAGACCCCTGCCAGTGTACTTTGACAGTTGCCACTCATATCTGGTGTCTCTATAGCGTGCTTTTACAAAGAAAAAACGTTTTCCAGTGTAAGCTAATAGCAGTCAGTGTCCTTAAAGCGGGTGTTTCAGGCCTTCAGCGTGTGCCCTGCAGACCCCTGGCAGTGTACTTTGACAGTTGCCACTCATATCTGGTGTCTCTATAGCGTGCTTTTACAAAGAAAAAAGATTTCCAGTGTAAGCTAATAGCAGTCAGTGTCCTTAAAGCGGGTGTGTCAGGTCTTCCTTCAGCGTGTGCCCTGCAGACCCCTGCCAGTGTACTTTGACAGTTGCCACTCATATCTGGTGTCTCTATTGCGTGCTTTTACAAAGAAAAAAGTTTTCCAGTGTAAGCTAATAGCAGTCAGTGTCCTTAAAGCGGGTGTTTCAGGCCTTCAGCGTGTGCCCTGCAGACCACTTCCAGTGTACTTTGACAGTTGCCACTCATATCTGGTGTCTCTATAGCGTGCTTTTACAAAGCAAAAAACTTTTCCAGTGTAAGCTAATAGCAGTCAGTGTCCTTAAAGCGGGTGTGTCAGGCGTTCCTTCAGCGTGTGCCCTGCCGACCCCTGCCAGTGTACGTTGACAGTTGCCACTCATATCTGGTGTCTCTGTAGCGTGCTTTTACAAAGAAAAAACGTTTTCCAGTGTAAGCTAATAGCAGTCAGTGTGTCAGGGTACCTGAGGCCTCTACCTCTAAGGGAGGTAGAGACTTGGTGGTGTATCCGTCCAGGCGAGCGGTTTCCTCCGTTCCTCGCGGTTCATCCAGTCACTTAAACACCGGCCGCGAGGAATCCACGTCCTTTTCTAGCAGGACGCTCAATACGTGACGTCATGACGCTATCACGAGCGATCTGTCACTCAAGTGTCCGATATCCAATCGGTACTTGTCAGAGGCGTGATTTCCATCCAGAGCCAGGGTATTTAAGCTTACTCCTTACTTCAGCTCATTGCCCTGTCGTGGTTCTAGCTTGTCTAGTCACTCAGTGCTCTGGTATTCTAGTTTGCTCTATTGGTTTTGACTCGGCTCGTTGTACTACCCTGCTTCTCTGTTATCCCTTGACCCGGCTTGTCTCTCGCTTATCTGTCTTCTCCTTCCCTCGACCTCGGCTTGTCTCTGACTATTCTTTACTCTCGGTACGTTAGTCCGGCCATTCTAAGGCCCGGTATACGTACCTTTCCACTCTTTGTACTCTGCGTGTTGGATCCCTGTCCCGATCCTGACATTACGACAGGGCCAATGGATCCTGCAGGTACAAACAGTCAGCTTGGTTCTTCGGATCCCAGGTTTGACGCCATGGAACATAGGATGGATCAGATGGCTTTGGCACTACAGGCACTTTTGTCTCGTGCTAGTAATCCACCTGAGGAGACACGTACTCCTTCTATCTCTCCTGCAGTCTCAGGTCTAGAGGTAGCCACTGTAGGTGCTTCTTCCCGTATTACCCCACCAGTACGTTATGGCGGGTCACCGGAGAAGTGTCGTGGCTTTCTAAACCAGATTAGCATCCATTTCGAATTACAACCCCGCTCTTATCCTACAGATAGAGCAAAGGTTGGATTTATTATTACTCTGCTCATTGAAAAAGCTTTGAGATGGGCCAATCCTTTATGGGAGAATGATAATCCACTAGTCTATAATTATAATGCCTTTGTAGCTGCGTTTAGAAGAACTTTTGACCCTCCTGGCAGAAAGGTCAATGCAGCTAGATTAATGTTGCGCCTTAAACAGGACAATCGAACACTTGTGGATTATGCACTAGAGTTCAGATCCTTGGCGGCAGAAGTTAAGTGGAACGAACAGGCTTATATAGATGTGTTTCTGAATGGGTTATCAGATGTAATTCTTGACGAGGTCGCTACTAGAGAACTCCCTGAAAATTTGGAGGATTTAATTTCTTTTATATCTCGTATTGATGAACGCTTAAGAGAGAGGCAGAACACTCGAGATAGGACCCGTAGACCCTCCTTTAAACTAGCGCCTACCTTTCAAATCTCTGAGTTCGAAGACTTACGTATTCCTGAACCTATGCAGATAGGCAGTACTCATCTCACTGAAAGGGAGAGACAGTACAGGAGAAGGGAGGGTTTATGTATGTATTGTGGAGTCAGGGGTCATTTACGCCTAAATTGTCCCAATCGTTCGGGAAACGCTCGCACCTAAGTTCCTCTAGAGGACAGGCCTTGGGTGTTTCTACTTTGTCCTCTATTCACAACTACAAGGAGCTCAGGCTTGTGTTACCCGTTTCTTTAAAGTGGGAGAAGGGAGTAGTTAAGACTATGGCACTAATCGATTCTGGAGCTGCTGAGAGCTTTATAGATCAGGGTTTTGCTGCCAAGCATACTATTCCATCCCAGTTAAAAGAGACACCTCTGGCTGTCGAGGCCATCGATGGTAGACCATTACTTGAGCCTGTTATTTTCCATGAGACCATACCGATTAACTTGACTGTTGGCATCTTGCATAAAGAGGATATATCCTTAATGCTCATCTCTTCTCCGTCTATTCCCATAGTCCTGGGGTACTCCTGGCTGAGGAGACACAACCCTATTATTAATTGGGAATCAGGGGAGATAGTTTCGTGGGGAGAGAATTGTCAAGAAAAATGCTTGCGGAAGGTCTTACCTCTTGGATTAACTAATACATCGAATACCTCTGACAATCCTACAGAGACACAAATTCCGCCTCAGTATCTAGATTTAAAGGCAGTATTTGACAAAAAGAAAGCCGATACCTTACCCCCACACAGGTCCTTTGATTGCAAAATTAACCTACTCCCTGGTACCATGCCTCCCAGAGGTCATGTATACCCATTATCTATAAAGGAGAACTCAGTCCTAGAGGAATATATTCACGAGAATTTAGACAAGGGATTCATCAGGAGGTCCTCCTCCCCTGCCGGGGCTGGATTTTTTTTTGTTAAAAAGAAAGATGGTTCTTTGAGACCTTGTATTGATTATCGAGGCTTGAATAAGATAACCATTAAAAATGCCTACCCGATTCCCTTGATCACCGAACTCTTCGATCGTTTGAAGGGCTCTACAATTTTCACCAAGTTAGACCTCAGAGGGGCATATAACTTGGTGAGAATCCAGCAGGGACATGAGTGGATGACGGCATTCAATACTCGTTATGGTCACTATGAATATACTGTTATGCCTTTTGGGTTATGCAATGCGCCAGCGGTATTCCAAGATCTGATAAACGAGGTTCTTAGGGAATTTCAGCAAGAGTGCGTCATTGTATACCTAGATGATATACTCATTCATTCTAGTGAGATTGAGATTCATCACAAGCAAGTCAGGAGGGTTTTGCACAAGCTTCTCCAGCATGGCTTGTACTGCAAGTTGGAGAAATGTAGCTTTGATCAAACCCAGGTAACCTTTCTCGGCTATGTGATCTCTGGGGAGGGATTTAAGATGGATCCGGATAAGCTCCAATCCATTCTAGAGTGGCCTTTACCCACAGGTCTTAAAGCCATACAGAGATTTATTGGCTTTTCCAATTATTATAGGCGCTTTATTAAGGGCTATTCTTCCATTATTGCACCTATCACTAACATGACCAAACAGGGGGCTGATACTAAGAATTGGACTACTGAAGCTCTCCTTGCGTTCAAGACTCTCAAGGAGCTTTTCGCTTCCGCTCCAATTTTAGTTCACCCTGACACTTCTCTGCCTTTTTTGCTCGAGGTAGACGCATCAGAGACTGGTTTAGGTGCTGTTCTATCTCAAAGGTTGGGTGTTGATAAACCATTACATCCATGTGGATTTTTCTCTAAAAAATTGACCGGTACTGAAAGCAGGTATGACATTGGTGACAGAGAATTACTAGCGGTTATCAAGGCTTTGAAAGAATGGAGACATTTATTGGAAGGTACATTACATCCTGTTACCATTCTGACAGACCACAAAAACTTGTCCTATATCGGAGAGGCCAAGCGCCTGTCCTCCAGGCAGGCTCGTTGGTCGTTGTTTCTTACCCATTTCAATTACGTTCTGACTTACAGACCTGGGTCAAAGAATTCTAAAGCCGATGCGCTATCTCGCCAATATGAACCCTCTGCTTCAGTTGAACCACTTTTGTCTTCCATTGTACCCAAATGCAATATTATTGCTAATACCAGTCTCAAAATTCATTCTCCGCTACTTGACCAGATCTTGAAGTCACAACATCTAGCTCCCGGAAACACTCCTGAGGGAAGAAACTTTGTTCCTCCTGAACTTCAACTGGAGCTCTTACAATGTTTTCATGAAAGTAAAATAGCTGGTCATCCTGGTATTCGCAAGACATACTCTCTGATATCCAAGGATTTCTGGTGGCCTTCACTTCGAAAAGATATTGAGGAGTTCGTCGCAGCTTGTGAGACTTGTGCCAAGACTAAACTACCTCATGCATCCCCATGTGGCCTGTTACACCCCTTGGACATTCCTGAGAAACCTTGGTCCTGTTTGTCCATAGACTTTATCGTTGATTTGCCTGCTTCCAAAAGACAGACTGTTATTCTCACGGTGGTGGATAGATTTACTAAGATGGCCCATTTCGTGCCATTACCTAAACTTCCGACTTCTCCTGAATTGGCGGAGATTTTTGCGAGAGAAGTTTTTCGCCTACATGGGATTCCTTCAGAGATTGTTTCTGATAGAGGTTCTCAATTTGTCTCACGTTTCTGGAGATCCTTTTGTTCTCAAATGGGCATCAAATTGAACTTCTCCTCTGCCTATCACCCTCAGTCTAACGGAGCTGCTGAACGTACTAATCAAAAGATCGAACAGTATCTGCGTTGCTTTGTTTCCGAACACCAGGACGATTGGGTCGGTCTGATTCCTTGGGCGGAGTTCGCACACAATAACCTTGTTTGCGATTCAACTCGCTCTAGCCCTTTCTTCATGAACTATGGCTTTCATCCTTCGATTTTTCCTTCGGTTTCCTCTTCTCAGGGGATACCGTCGGTTGATGATCATGTCGCCAACCTGAAGAAATTATGGGATCAGACTCGGCAAATTCTATTACATAGTTCCTCGCTGTTCAAGAAACACGCTGACAAACATAGAAGAGCGGCTCCTGTTTTTGTTCCTGGGGATAGGGTATGGTTGAGTACTAAGAATATTCGCCTAAAAGTTCCATCCATGAAATTTGCTCCTCGCTACATAGGTCCTTACAGGGTTCTCACTCGTATCAATCCGGTTGCGTATCGCCTTGCTCTGCCACCTGCCTTGCGCATTCCTAACTCTTTTCATGTCTCCTTGTTGAAACCCCTCATTTGCAACAAATTCTCCTCTAAGGTCCCCTCGCCTCGTCCTGTTCAGGTGGAGGGTCGGGAGGAGTACGAGGTCAGCTCCATCATTGACTCCAGAATTTCAAGGGGAAAATTGCAATATCTGGTCAACTGGAGGGGATATGGTCCTGAGGAGAGGAGTTGGGTACCTCAGGAGGACGTCCATGCTTCTCGCCTTCGCAGAGCATTTCACCTCCGCTTCCCATCTCGCCCCGGTTCATTCCGCCCGGTGGGCGTATCTGAGAGGGGGGGTACTGTCAGGGTACCTGAGGCCTCTACCTCTAAGGGAGGTAGAGACTTGGTGGTGTATCCGTCCAGGCGAGCGGTTTCCTCCGTTCCTCGCGGTTCATCCAGTCACTTAAACACCGGCCGCGAGGAATCCACGTCCTTTTCTAGCAGGACGCTCAATACGTGACGTCATGACGCTATCACGAGCGATCTGTCACTCAAGTGTCCGATATCCAATCGGTACTTGTCAGAGGCGTGATTTCCATCCAGAGCCAGGGTATTTAAGCTTACTCCTTACTTCAGCTCATTGCCCTGTCGTGGTTCTAGCTTGTCTAGTCACTCAGTGCTCTGGTATTCTAGTTTGCTCTATTGGTTTTGACTCGGCTCGTTGTACTACCCTGCTTCTCTGTTATCCCTAGACCCGGCTTGTCTCTCGCTTATCTGTCTTCTCCTTCCCTCGACCTCGGCTTGTCTCTGACTATTCTTTACTCTCGGTACGTTAGTCCGGCCATTCTAAGGCCCGGTATACGTACCTTTCCACTCTTTGTACTCTGCGTGTTGGATCCCTGTCCCGATCCTGACACAGTGTCCTTAAAGCGGGTGTTTCAGGCCTTCAGCGTGTGCCCTGCAGACCCCTGCCAGTGTACTTTGACAGTTGTCACTCATATCTGGTGTCTCTATAGCGTGCTTTTACAAAGAAAAAACGTTTTCCAGTGTAAGCTAATAGCAGTCAGTGTCCTTAAAGCGGGTGTTTCAGGCCTTCAGCGTGTGCCCTGCAGACCCCTGCCAGTGTACTTTGACAGTTGCCACTCATATCTGGTGTCTCTATAGCGTGCTTTTACAAAGAAAAAACGTTTTCCAGTGTAAGCTAATAGCAGTCAGTGTCCTTAAAGCGGGTGTTTCAGGCCTTCAGCGTGTGCCCTGCAGACCCCTGGCAGTGTACTTTGACAGTTGCCACTCATATCTGGTGTCTCTATAGCGTGCTTTTACAAAGAAAAAAGATTTCCAGTGTAAGCTAATAGCAGTCAGTGTCCTTAAAGCGGGTGTGTCAGGTCTTCCTTCAGCGTGTGCCCTGCAGACCCCTGCCAGTGTACTTTGACAGTTGCCACTCATATCTGGTGTCTCTATTGCGTGCTTTTACAAAGAAAAAAGTTTTCCAGTGTAAGCTAATAGCAGTCAGTGTCCTTAAAGCGGGTGTGTCAGGCCTTCCTTCAGCGTGTGCCCTGCAGACCCCTGCCAGTGTACTTTGACAGTTGCCACTCATATCTGGTGTCTCTGTACCGTGCTTTCACAAAGAAAAAACGTTTTTCAGTGTAAGCTAATAGCAGTCAGTGTCCTTAAAGCGGGTGTGTCAGGCCTTCCTTCAGCGTGTGCCCTGCAGACCCCTGCAGTGTACTTTGACAGTTGCCACTCATATCTGGTGTCTCTATAGCGTGCTTTTACAAAGAAAAAAAAGTTTTCCAGTGTAAGCTAATAGCAGTCAGTGTCCTTAAAGCGGGTGTGTCAGGCCTTCATTCAGCGTGTGCCCTGCAGACCCCTGCCAGTGTACTTCGACAGTTGCCACTTATATCTGGTGTCTCTGTAGCGTGCTTTTACAAAGCAAAAAAGTTTTCCAGTGTAAGCTAATAGCAGTCAGTGTCCTTAAAGCGGGTGTTTCAGGCCTTCAGCATGTGCCCTGCAGACCCCTGCCAGTGTACTTTGACAGTTGCCACTCATATCTGGTGTCTCTGTAGCGTGCTTTTACAAAGAAAAAAAGTTTTCCAGTGTAAGCTAATAGCAGTCAGTGTCCTTAAAGCGGGTGTGTCAGGCCTTCCTTCAGCGTGTGCCCTGCCGACCCCTGCCAGTGTACTTTGACAGTTGCCACTCATATCTGGTGTCTCTGTAGCGTGCTTTTACAAAGCAAAACAGTTTTCCAGTGTAAGCTAATAGCAGTCAGTGTCCTTAAAGCGGGTGTTTCAGGCCTTCAGCATGTGCCCTGCAGACCCCTGCCAGTGTACTTTGACAGTTGTCACTCATATCTGGTGTCTCTATAGCGTGCTTTTACAAAGAAAAAACTTTTCCAGTGTAAGCTAATAGCAGTCAGTGTCCTTAAAGCGGGTGTTTCAGGCCTTCAGCGTGTGCCCTGCAGACCCCTGCCAGTGTACTTTGACAGTTGCCACTCATATCTGGTGTCTCTATAGCGTGCTTTTACAAAGAAAAAAGTTTTCCAGTGTAAGCTAATAGCAGTCCATGTCCTTAAAGCGGGTGTGTCAGGCCTTCCTTCAGCGTGTGCCCTGCAGACCCCTGCCAGTGTACTTTGACAGTTGCCACTCATATCTGGTGTCTCTATAGCGTGCTTTTACAAAGCAAAAAAGTTTTCCAGTGTAAGCTAATAGCAGTCAGTGTCCTTAAAGCGGGTGTGTCAGGCCTTCCTTCAGCGTGTGCCCTGCCGACCCCTGCCAGTGTACGTTGACAGTTGCCACTCATATCTGGTGTCTCTGTACCGTGCTTTTACAAAGAAAAAACGTTTTCCAGTGTAAGCTAATAGCAGTCAGTGTCCTTAAAGCGGGTGTTTCAGGCCTTCAGCGTGTGCCCTGCAGACCCCTGCCAGTGTACTTTGACAGTTGTCACTCATATCTGGTGTCTCTATAGCGTGCTTTTACAAAGAAAAAACGTTTTCCAGTGTAAGCTAATAGCAGTCAGTGTCCTTAAAGCGGGTGTTTCAGGCCTTCAGCGTGTGCCCTGCAGACCCCTGCCAGTGTACTTTGACAGTTGCCACTCATATCTGGTGTCTCTATAGCGTGCTTTTACAAAGAAAAAACGTTTTCCAGTGTAAGCTAATAGCAGTCAGTGTCCTTAAAGCGGGTGTTTCAGGCCTTCAGCGTGTGCCCTGCAGACCCCTGGCAGTGTACTTTGACAGTTGCCACTCATATCTGGTGTCTCTATAGCGTGCTTTTACAAAGAAAAAAGATTTCCAGTGTAAGCTAATAGCAGTCAGTGTCCTTAAAGCGGGTGTGTCAGGCCTTCCTTCAGCGTGTGCCCTGCAGACCCCTGCCAGTGTACTTTGACAGTTGCCACTCATATCTGGTGTCTCTATTGCGTGCTTTTACAAAGAAAAAAGTTTTCCAGTGTAAGCTAATAGCAGTCAGTGTCCTTAAAGCGGGTGTGTCAGGCCTTCCTTCAGCGTGTGCCCTGCAGACCCCTGCCAGTGTACTTTGACAGTTGCCACTCATATCTGGTGTCTCTGTACCGTGCTTTCACAAAGAAAAAACGTTTTTCAGTGTAAGCTAATAGCAGTCAGTGTCCTTAAAGCGGGTGTGTCAGGCCTTCCTTCAGCGTGTGCCCTGCAGACCCCTGCAGTTTACTTTGACAGTTGCCACTCATATCTGGTGTCTCTATAGCGTGCTTTTAAAAAGAAAAAAAGTTTTCCAGTGTAAGCTAATAGCAGTCAGTGTCCTTAAAGCGGGTGTTTCAGGCCTTCAGCGTGTGCCCTGCAGACCCCTTCCAGTGTACTTTGACAGTTGCCATTCATATCTGGTGTCTCTATAGCGTGCTTTTACAAAGCAAAAAACTTTTCCAGTGTAAGCTAATAGCAGTCAGTGTCCTTAAAGCGGGTGTGTCAGGCGTTCCTTCAGCGTGTGCCCTGCCGACCCCTGCCAGTGTACGTTGACAGTTGCCACTCATATCTGGTGTCTCTGTAGCGTGCTTTTACAAAGAAAAAACTTTTCCAGTGTAAGCTAATAGCAGTCAGTGTCCTTAAAGCGGGTGTTTCAGGCCTTCAGCGTGTGCCCTGCAGACCCCTGCCAGTGTACTTTGACAGTTGTCACTCATATCTGGTGTCTCTATAGCGTGCTTTTACAAAGAAAAAACGTTTTCCAGTGTAAGCTAATAGCAGTCAGTGTCCTTAAAGCGGGTGTTTCAGGCCTTCAGCGTGTGCCCTGCAGACCCCTGCCAGTGTACTTTGACAGTTGCCACTCATATCTGGTGTCTCTATAGCGTGCTTTTAAAAAGAAAAAACGTTTTCCAGTGTAAGCTAATAGCAGTCAGTGTCCTTAAAGCGGGTGTTTCAGGCCTTCAGCGTGTGCCCTGCAGACCCCTGCCAGTGTACTTTGACAGTTGCCACTCATATCTGGTGTCTCTATAGCGTGCTTTTACAAAGAAAAAAGTTTTCCAGTGTAAGCTAATAGCAGTCCATGTCCTTAAAGCGGGTGTGTCAGGCCTTCCTTCAGCGTGTGCCCTGCAGACCCCTGCCAGTGTACTTTGACAGTTGCCACTCATATCTGGTGTCTCTATAGCGTGCTTTTACAAAGCAAAAAAGTTTTCCAGTGTAAGCTAATAGCAGTCAGTGTCCTTAAAGCGGGTGTGTCAGGCCTTCCTTCAGCGTGTGCCCTGCCGACCCCTGCCAGTGTACGTTGACAGTTGCCACTCATATCTGGTGTCTCTGTACCGTGCTTTTACAAAGAAAAAACGTTTTCCAGTGTAAGCTAATAGCAGTCAGTGTCCTTAAAGCGGGTGTTTCAGGCCTTCAGCGTGTGCCCTGCAGACCCCTGCCAGTGTACTTTGACAGTTGCCACTCATATCTGGTGTCTCTATAGCGTGCTTTTACAAAGAAAAAACGTTTTCCAGTGTAAGCTAATAGCAGTCAGTGTCCTTAAAGCGGGTGTTTCAGGCCTTCAGCGTGTGCCCTGCAGACCCCTGGCAGTGTACTTTGACAGTTGCCACTCATATCTGGTGTCTCTATAGCGTGCTTTTACAAAGAAAAAAGATTTCCAGTGTAAGCTAATAGCAGTCAGTGTCCTTAAAGCGGGTGTGTCAGGCCTTCCTTCAGCGTGTGCCCTGCAGACCCCTGCCAGTGTACTTTGACAGTTGCCACTCATATCTGGTGTCTCTATTGCGTGCTTTTACAAAGAAAAAAGTTTTCCAGTGTAAGCTAATAGCAGTCAGTGTCCTTAAAGCGGGTGTGTCAGGCCTTCCTTCAGCGTGTGCCCTGCAGACCCCTGCCAGTGTACTTTGACAGTTGCCACTCATATCTGGTGTCTCTGTACCGTGCTTTCACAAAGAAAAAACGTTTTTCAGTGTAAGCTAATAGCAGTCAGTGTCCTTAAAGCGGGTGTGTCAGGCCTTCCTTCAGCGTGTGCCCTGCAGACCCCTGCAGTTTACTTTGACAGTTTCCACTCATATCTGGTGTCTCTATAGCGTGCTTTTACAAAGAAAAAAAGTTTTCCAGTGTAAGCTAATAGCAGTCAGTGTCCTTAAAGCGGGTGTTTCAGGCCTTCAGCGTGTGCCCTGCAGACCCCTTCCAGTGTACTTTGACAGTTGCCACTCATATCTGGTGTCTCTATAGCGTGCTTTTACAAAGCAAAAAAGTTTTCCAGTGTAAGCTAATAGCAGTCAGTGTCCTTAAAGCGGGTGTGTCAGGCGTTCCTTCAGCGTGTGCCCTGCCGACCCCTGCCAGTGTACGTTGACAGTTGCCACTCATATCTGGTGTCTCTGTAGCGTGCTTTTACAAAGAAAAAACTTTTTCCAGTATAAGCTAATAGCAGTCAGTGTCCTTAAAGCGGGTGTTTCAGGCCTTCAGCGTGTGCCCTGCAGACCCCTGCCAGTGTACTTTGACAGTTGTCACTCATATCTGGTGTCTCTATAGCGTGCTTTTACAAAGAAAAAACGTTTTCCAGTGTAAGCTAATAGCAGTCAGTGTCCTTAAAGCGGGTGTTTCAGGCCTTCAGCGTGTGCCCTGCAGACCCCTGCCAGTGTACTTTGACAGTTGCCACTCATATCTGGTGTCTCTATAGCGTGCTTTTACAAAGAAAAAACGTTTTCCAGTGTAAGCTAATAGCAGTCAGTGTCCTTAAAGCGGGTGTTTCAGGCCTTCAGCGTGTGCCCTGCAGACCCCTGGCAGTGTACTTTGACAGTTGCCACTCATATCTGGTGTCTCTATAGCGTGCTTTTACAAAGAAAAAAAGTTTTCCAGTGTAAGCTAATAGCAGTCAGTGTCCTTAAAGCGGGTGTGTCAGGCCTTCATTCAGCGTGTGCCCTGCAGACCCCTGCCAGTGTACTTTGACAGTTGCCTCTCATTCCTGGTGTCTCTGTAGCGTGCTTTTACAAAGAAAAAAAGTTTTCCAGTGTAAGCTAATAGCAGTCAGTGTCCTTAAAGCGGGTGTTTCAGGCCTTCAGCGTGTGCCCTGCAGACCCCTGCCAGGGTACTTTGACAGTTGCCACTTATATCTGGTGTCTCTATAGCGTGCATTTACAAAGAAAAACGTTTTCCAGTGTAAGCTAATAGCAGTCAGTGTCCTTAAAGCGGGTGTGTCAGGCCTTCATTCAGCGTGTGCCCTGCAGACCCCTGCCAGTGTACTTCGACAGTTGCCACTTATATCTGGTGTCTCTGTAGCGTGCTTTTACAAAGCAAAAAAGTTTTCCAGTGTAAGCTAATAGCAGTCAGTGTCCTTAAAGCGGGTGTTTCAGGCCTTCAGCATGTGCCCTGCAGACCCCTGCCAGTGTACTTTGACAGTTGCCACTCATATCTGGTGTCTCTGTAGCGTGCTTTTACAAAGAAAAAAAGTTTTCCAGTGTAAGCTAATAGCAGTCAGTGTCCTTAAAGCGGGTGTGTCAGGCCTTCCTTCAGCGTGTGCCCTGCCGACCCCTGCCAGTGTACTTTGACAGTTGCCACTCATATCTGGTGTCTCTGTAGCGTGCTTTTACAAAGCAAAAAAGTTTTCCAGTGTAAGCTAATAGCAGTCAGTGTCCTTAAAGCGGGTGTTTCAGGCCTTCAGCATGTGCCCTGCAGACCCCTGCCAGTGTACTTTGACAGTTGTCACTCATATCTGGTGTCTCTATAGCGTGCTTTTACAAAGAAAAAACGTTTTCCAGTGTAAGCTAATAGCAGTCAGTGTCCTTAAAGCGGGTGTTTCAGGCCTTCAGCGTGTGCCCTGCAGACCCCTGGCAGTGTACTTTGACAGTTGCCACTCATATCTGGTGTCTCTATAGCGTGCTTTTACAAAGAAAAAAGTTTTCCAGTGTAAGCTAATAGCAGTCAGTGTCCTTAAAGCGGGTGTGTCAGGCCTTCCTTCAGCGTGTACCCTGCCGACCCCTGCCAGTGTACGTTGACAGTTGCCACTCATATCTGGTGTCTCTATAGCGTGCTTTTACAAAGCAAAAAAGTTTTCCAGTGTAAGCTAATAGCAGTCAGTGTCCTTAAAGCGGGTGTGTCAGGCCTTCCTTCAGCGTGTACCCTGCCGACCCCTGCCAGTGTACGTTGACAGTTGCCACTCATATCTGGTGTCTCTGTAGCGTGCTTTTACAAAGCAAAAAAGTTTTCCAGTGTAAGCTAATAGCAGTCAGTGTCCTTAAAGCGGGTGTTTCAGGCCTTCAGCGTGTGCCCTGCAGACCCCTGCCAGTGTACTTTGACAGTTGTCACTCATATCTGGTGTCTCTATAGCGTGCTTTTACAAAGAAAAAACGTTTTCCAGTGTAAGCTAATAACAGTCAGTGTCCTTAAAGTGGGTGTTTCAGGCCTTCAGCGTGTGCCCTGCAGACCCCTGGCAGTGTACTTTGACAGTTGCCACTCATATCTGGTGTCTCTATAGCGTGCTTTTACAAAGAAAAAAGATTTCCAGTGTAAGCTAATAGCAGTCAGTGTCCTTAAAGCGGGTGTGTCAGGCCTTCATTCAGCGTGTGCCCTGCAGACCCCTGCCAGTGTACTTCGACAGTTGCCACTTATATCTGGTGTCTCTGTAGCGTGCTTTTACAAAGCAAAAAAGTTTTCCAGTGTAAGCTAATAGCAGTCAGTGTCCTTAAAGCGGGTGTTTCAGGCCTTCAGCATGTGCCCTGCAGACCCCTGCCAGTGTACTTTGACAGTTGCCATTCATATCTGGTGTCTCTGTAGCGTGCTTTTACAAAGCAAAAAAGTTTTCCAGTGTAAGCTAATAGCAGTCAGTGTCCTTAAAGCGGGTGTTTCAGGCCTTCAGCATGTGCCCTGCAGACCCCTGCCAGTGTACTTTGACAGTTGTCACTCATATCTGGTGTCTCTATAGCGTGCTTTTACAAAGAAAAAACGTTTTCCAGTGTAAGCTAATAGCAGTCAGTGTCCTTAAAGCGGGTGTTTAAGGCCTTCAACGTGTGCCCTGCAGACCCCTGCCAGTGTACTTTGACAGTTGCCACTCATATCTGGTGTCTCTATAGCGTGCTTTTACAAAGAAAAAACGTTTTCCAGTGTAAGCTAATAGCAGTCAGTGTCCTTAAAGCGGGTGTTTCAGGCCTTCAGCGTGTGCCCTGCAGACCCCTGGCAGTGTACTTTGACAGTTGCCACTCATATCTGGTGTCTCTATAGCGTGCTTTTACAAAGAAAAAAGTTTTCCAGTGTAAGCTAATAGCAGTCCATGTCCTTAAAGCGGGTGTGTCAGGCCTTCCTTCAGCGTGTGCCCTGCAGACCCCTGCCAGTGTACTTTGACAGTTGCCACTCATATCTGGTGTCTCTATAGCGTGCTTTTACAAAGCAAAAAAGTTTTCCAGTGTAAGCTAATAGCAGTCAGTGTCCTTAAAGCGGGTGTGTCAGGCCTTCCTTCAGCGTGTACCCTGCCGACCCCTGCCAGTGTACGTTGACAGTTGCCACTCATATCTGGTGTCTCTGTAGCGTGCTTTTACAAAGCAAAAAAGTTTTCCAGTGTAAGCTAATAGCAGTCAGTGTCCTTAAAGCGGGTGTTTAAGGCCTTCAGCGTGTGCCCTGCAGACCCCTGCCAGTGTACTTTGACAGTTGTCACTCATATCTGGTGTCTCTATAGCGTGCTTTTACAAAGAAAAAACGTTTTCCAGTGTAAGCTAATAACAGTCAGTGTCCTTAAAGCGGGTGTTTCAGGCCTTCAGCGTGTGCCCTGCAGACCCCTGGCAGTGTACTTTGACAGTTGCCACTCATATCTGGTGTCTCTATAGCGTGCTTTTACAAAGAAAAAAGATTTCCAGTGTAAGCTAATAGCAGTCAGTGTCCTTAAAGCGGGTGTGTCAGGCCTTCCTTCAGCGTGTGCCCTGCAGACCCCTGCCAGTGTACTTTGACAGTTGCCACTCATATCTGGTGTCTCTATTGCGTGCTTTTACAAAGAAAAAAGTTTTCCAGTGTAAGCTAATAGCAGTCAGTGTCCTTAAAGCGGGTGTGTCAGGCCTTCCTTCAGCGTGTGCCCTGCAGACCCCTGCCAGTGTACTTTGACAGTTGCCACTCATATCTGGTGTCTCTGTACCATGCTTTCACAAAGAAAAAAGGTTTTTCAGTGTAAGCTAATAGCAGTCAGTGTCCTTAAAGCGGGTGTGTCAGGCCTTCCTTCAGCGTGTGCCCTGCAGACCCCTGCAGTGTACTTTGACAGTTGCCACTCATATCTGGTGTCTCTATAGCGTGCTTTTACAAAGAAAAAAAAGTTTTCCAGTGTAAGCTAATAGCAGTTAGTGTCCTTAAAGCGGGTGTGTCAGGCCTTCATTCAGCGTGTGCCCTGCAGACCCCTGCCAGTGTACTTTGACAGTTGCCACTCATATCTGGTGTCTCTGTACCATGCTTTCACAAAGAAAAAACGTTTTTCAGTGTAAGCTAATAGCAGTCAGTGTCCTTAAAGCGGGTGTGTCAGGCCTTCCTTCAGCGTGTGCCCTGCAGACCCCTGCAGTGTACTTTGACAGTTGCCACTCATATCTGGTGTCTCTGTAGCGTGCTTTTACAAAGCAAAAAAGTTTTCCAGTGTAAGCTAATAGCAGTCAGTGTCCTTAAAGCGGGTGTTTCAGGCCTTCAGCATGTGCCCTGCAGACCCCTGCCAGTGTACTTTGACAGTTGCCACTCATATCTGGTGTCTCTGTAGCGTGCTTTTACAAAGAAAAAAAGTTTTCCAGTGTAAGCTAATAGCAGTCAGTGTCCTTAAAGCGGGTGTGTCAGGCCTTCCTTCAGCGTGTGCCCTGCCGACCCCTGCCAGTGTACTTTGACAGTTGCCACTCATATCTGGTGTCTCTGTAGCGTGCTTTTACAAAGCAAAAAAGTTTTCCAGTGTAAGCTAATAGCAGTCAGTGTCCTTAAAGCGGGTGTTTCAGGCCTTCAGCATGTGCCCTGCAGACCCCTGCCAGTGTACTTTGACAGTTGTCACTCATATCTGGTGTCTCTATAGCGTGCTTTTACAAAGAAAAAACTTTTCCAGTGTAAGCTAATAGCAGTCAGTGTCCTTAAAGCGGGTGTTTCAGGCCTTCAGTGTGTGCCCTGCAGACCCCTGCCAGTGTACTTTGACAGTTGCCACTCATATCTGGTGTCTCTATAGCGTGCTTTTACAAAGAAAAAAGTTTTCCAGTGTAAGCTAATAGCAGTCCATGTCCTTAAAGCGGGTGTGTCAGGCCTTCCTTCAGCGTGTGCCCTGTAGACCCCTGCCAGTGTACTTTGACAGTTGCCACTCATATCTGGTGTCTCTATAGCGTGCTTTTACAAAGCAAAAAAGTTTTCCAGTGTAAGCTAATAGCAGTCAGTGTCCTTAAAGCGGGTGTGTCAGGCCTTCCTTCAGCGTGTGCCCTGCCGACCCCTGCCAGTGTACGTTGACAGTTGCCACTCATATCTGGTGTCTCTGTACCGTGCTTTTACAAAGAAAAAACGTTTTCCAGTGTAAGCTAATAGCAGTCAGTGTCCTTAAAGCGGGTGTTTCAGGCCTTCAGCGTGTGCCCTGCAGACCCCTGCCAGTGTACTTTGACAGTTGTCACTCATATCTGGTGTCTCTATAGCGTGCTTTTACAAAGAAAAAACGTTTTCCAGTGTAAGCTAATAGCAGTCAGTGTCCTTAAAGCGGGTGTTTCAGGCCTTCAGCGTGTGCCCTGCAGACCCCTGCCAGTGTACTTTGACAGTTGCCACTCATATCTGGTGTCTCTATAGCGTGCTTTTACAAAGAAAAAACGTTTTCCAGTGTAAGCTAATAGCAGTCAGTGTCCTTAAAGCGGGTGTTTCAGGCCTTCAGCGTGTGCCCTGCAGACCCCTGGCAGTGTACTTTGACAGTTGCCACTCATATCTGGTGTCTCTATAGCGTGCTTTTACAAAGAAAAAAGATTTCCAGTGTAAGCTAATAGCAGTCAGTGTCCTTAAAGCGGGTGTGTCAGGCCTTCCTTCAGCGTGTGCCCTGCAGACCCCTGCCAGTGTACTTTGACAGTTGCCACTCATATCTGGTGTCTCTATTGCGTGCTTTTACAAAGAAAAAAGTTTTCCAGTGTAAGCTAATAGCAGTCAGTGTCCTTAAAGCGGGTGTGTCAGGCCTTCCTTCAGCGTGTGCCCTGCAGACCCCTGCCAGTGTACTTTGACAGTTGCCACTCATATCTGGTGTCTCTGTACCGTGCTTTCACAAAGAAAAAACGTTTTTCAGTGTAAGCTAATAGCAGTCAGTGTCCTTAAAGCGGGTGTGTCAGGCCTTCCTTCAGCGTGTGCCCTGCAGAACCCTGCAGTGTACTTTGACAGTTGCCACTCATATCTGGTGTCTCTATAGCGTGCTTTTACAAAGAAAAAAAGTTTTCCAGTGTAAGCTAATAGCAGTCAGTGTCCTTAAAGCGGGTGTTTCAGGCCTTCAGCGTGTGCCCTGCAGACCCCTTCCAGTGTACTTTGACAGTTGCCACTCATATCTGGTGTCTCTATAGCGTGCTTTTACAAAGCAAAAAAGTTTTCCAGTGTAAGCTAATAGCAGTCAGTGTCCTTAAAGCGGGTGTGTCAGGCGTTCCTTCAGCGTGTGCCCTGCCGACCCCTGCCAGTGTACGTTGACAGTTGCCACTCATAT
Organism: Pelobates fuscus; assembly: GCF_036172605.1. Lineage (NCBI taxonomy): Eukaryota > Metazoa > Chordata > Amphibia > Anura > Pelobatidae > Pelobates > Pelobates fuscus. The sequence goes on from NC_086319.1 coordinate 143,329,706, forward strand.
CTGGTGTCTCTGTAGCGTGCTTTTACAAAGCAAAAAAGTTTTCCAGTGTAAGCTAATAGCAGTCAGTGTCCTTAAAGCGGGTGTGTCAGGCGTTCCTTCAGCGTGTGCCCTGCAGACCCCTGCCAGTGTACTTTGACAGTTGTCACTCATATCTGGTGTCTCTATAGCATGCTTTTACAAAGAAAAAACGTTTTCCAGTGTAAGCTAATAGCAGTCAGTGTCCTTAAAGCGGGTGTTTCAGGCCTTCAGCGTGTGCCCTGCAGACCCCTGCCAGTGTACTTTGACAGTTGCCACTCATATCTGGTGTCTCTATAGCGTGCTTTTACAAAGAAAAAACGTTTTCCAGTGTAAGCTAATAGCAGTCAGTGTCCTTAAAGCGGGTGTTTCAGGCCTTCAGCGTGTGCCCTGCAGACCCCTGGCAGTGTACTTTGACAGTTGCCACTCATATCTGGTGTCTCTATAGCGTGCTTTTACAAAGAAAAAAGATTTCCAGTGTAAGCTAATAGCAGTCAGTGTCCTTAAAGCGGGTGTGTCAGGCCTTCCTTCAGCGTGTGCCCTGCAGACCCCTGCCAGTGTACTTTGACAGTTGCCACTCATATCTGGTGTCTCTATTGCGTGCTTTTACAAAGAAAAAAGTTTTCCAGTGTAAGCTAATAGCAGTCAGTGTCCTTAAAGCGGGTGTGTCAGGCCTTCCTTCAGCGTGTGCCCTGCAGACCCCTGCCAGTGTACTTTGACAGTTGCCACTCATATCTGGTGTCTCTGTACCATGCTTTCACAAAGAAAAAACGTTTTTCAGTGTAAGCTAATAGCAGTCAGTGTCCTTAAAGCGGGTGTGTCAGGCCTTCCTTCAGCGTGTGCCCTGCAGACCCCTGCAGTGTACTTTGACAGTTGCCACTCATATCTGGTGTCTCTATAGCGTGCTTTTACAAAGAAAAAAAAGTTTTCCAGTGTAAGCTAATAGCAGTCAGTGTCCTTAAAGCGGGTGTGTCAGGCCTTCATTCAGCGTGTGCCCTGCAGACCCCTGCCAGTGTACTTTGACAGTTGCCACTCATATCTGGTGTCTCTGTACCATGCTTTCACAAAGAAAAAACGTTTTTCAGTGTAAGCTAATAGCAGTCAGTGTCCTTAAAGCGGGTGTGTCAGGCCTTCCTTCAGCGTGTGCCCTGCAGACCCCTGCAGTGTACTTTGACAGTTGCCACTCATATCTGGTGTCTCTGTAGCGTGCTTTTACAAAGCAAAAAAGTTTTCCAGTGTAAGCTAATAGCAGTCAGTGTCCTTAAAGCGGGTGTTTCAGGCCTTCAGCATGTGCCCTGCAGACCCCTGCCAGTGTACTTTGACAGTTGCCACTCATATCTGGTGTCTCTGTAGCGTGCTTTTACAAAGAAAAAAAGTTTTCCAGTGTAAGCTAATAGCAGTCAGTGTCCTTAAAGCGGGTGTGTCAGGCCTTCCTTCAGCGTGTGCCCTGCCGACCCCTGCCAGTGTACTTTGACAGTTGCCACTCATATCTGGTGTCTCTGTAGCGTGCTTTTACAAAGCAAAAAAGTTTTCCAGTGTAAGCTAATAGAAGTCAGTGTCCTTAAAGCGGGTGTTTCAGGCCTTCAGCATGTGCCCTGCAGACCCCTGCCAGTGTACTTTGACAGTTGTCACTCATATCTGGTGTCTCTATAGCGTGCTTTTACAAAGAAAAAACTTTTCCAGTGTAAGCTAATAGCAGTCAGTGTCCTTAAAGCGGGTGTTTCAGGCCTTCAGTGTGTGCCCTGCAGACCCCTGCCAGTGTACTTTGACAGTTGCCACTCATATCTGGTGTCTCTATAGCGTGCTTTTACAAAGAAAAAAGTTTTCCAGTGTAAGCTAATAGCAGTCCATGTCCTTAAAGCGGGTGTGTCAGGCCTTCCTTCAGCGTGTGCCCTGTAGACCCCTGCCAGTGTACTTTGACAGTTGCCACTCATATCTGGTGTCTCTATAGCGTGCTTTTACAAAGCAAAAAAGTTTTCCAGTGTAAGCTAATAGCAGTCAGTGTCCTTAAAGCGGGTGTGTCAGGCCTTCCTTCAGCGTGTGCCCTGCCGACCCCTGCCAGTGTACGTTGACAGTTGCCACTCATATCTGGTGTCTCTGTACCGTGCTTTTACAAAGAAAAAACGTTTTCCAGTGTAAGCTAATAGCAGTCAGTGTCCTTAAAGCGGGTGTTTCAGGCCTTCAGCGTGTGCCCTGCAGACCCCTGCCAGTGTACTTTGACAGTTGTCACTCATATCTGGTGTCTCTATAGCGTGCTTTTACAAAGAAAAAACGTTTTCCAGTGTAAGCTAATAGCAGTCAGTGTCCTTAAAGCGGGTGTTTCAGGCCTTCAGCGTGTGCCCTGCAGACCCCTGCCAGTGTACTTTGACAGTTGCCACTCATATCTGGTGTCTCTATAGCGTGCTTTTACAAAGAAAAAACGTTTTCCAGTGTAAGCTAATAGCAGTCAGTGTCCTTAAAGCGGGTGTTTCAGGCCTTCAGCGTGTGCCCTGCAGACCCCTGGCAGTGTACTTTGACAGTTGCCACTCATATCTGGTGTCTCTATAGCGTGCTTTTACAAAGAAAAAAGATTTCCAGTGTAAGCTAATAGCAGTCAGTGTCCTTAAAGCGGGTGTGTCAGGCCTTCCTTCAGCGTGTGCCCTGCAGACCCCTGCCAGTGTACTTTGACAGTTGCCACTCATATCTGGTGTCTCTATTGCGTGCTTTTACAAAGAAAAAAGTTTTCCAGTGTAAGCTAATAGCAGTCAGTGTCCTTAAAGCGGGTGTGTCAGGCCTTCCTTCAGCGTGTGCCCTGCAGACCCCTGCCAGTGTACTTTGACAGTTGCCACTCATATCTGGTGTCTCTGTACCGTGCTTTCACAAAGAAAAAACGTTTTTCAGTGTAAGCTAATAGCAGTCAGTGTCCTTAAAGCGGGTGTGTCAGGCCTTCCTTCAGCGTGTGCCCTGCAGAACCCTGCAGTGTACTTTGACAGTTGCCACTCATATCTGGTGTCTCTATAGCGTGCTTTTACAAAGAAAAAAAGTTTTCCAGTGTAAGCTAATAGCAGTCAGTGTCCTTAAAGCGGGTGTTTCAGGCCTTCAGCGTGTGCCCTGCAGACCCCTTCCAGTGTACTTTGACAGTTGCCACTCATATCTGGTGTCTCTATAGCGTGCTTTTACAAACCAAAAAATTTTTCCAGTGTAAGCTAATAGCAGTCAGTGTCCTTAAAGCGGGTGTGTCAGGCGTTCCTTCAGCGTGTGCCCTGCCGACCCCTGCCAGTGTACGTTGACAGTTGCCACTCATATCTGGTGTCTCTGTAGCGTGCTTTTACAAAGAAAAAACGTTTTCCAGTGTAAGCTAATAGCAGTCAGTGTCCTTAAAGCGGGTGTTTCAGGCCTTCAGCGTGTGCCCTGCAGACCCCTGCCAGTGTACTTTGACAGTTGTCACTCATATCTGGTGTCTCTATAGCATGCTTTTACAAAGAAAAAACGTTTTCCAGTGTAAGCTAATAGCAGTCAGTGTCCTTAAAGCGGGTGTTTCAGGCCTTCAGCGTGTGCCCTGCAGACCCCTGCCAGTGTACTTTGACAGTTGCCACTCATATCTGGTGTCTCTATAGCGTGCTTTTACAAAGAAAAAACGTTTTCCAGTGTAAGCTAGTAGCAGTCAGTGTCCTTAAAGCGGGTGTTTCAGGCCTTCAGCGTGTGCCCTGCAGACCCCTGGCAGTGTACTTTGACAGTTGCCACTCATATCTGGTGTCTCTATAGCGTGCTTTTACAAAGAAAAAAGATTTCCAGTGTAAGCTAATAGCAGTCAGTGTCCTTAAAGTGGGTGTGTCAGGCCTTCCTTCAGCGTGTGCCCTGCAGACCCCTGCCAGTGTACTTTGACAGTTGCCACTCATATCTGGTGTCTCTATTGCGTGCTTTTACAAAGAAAAAAGTTTTCCAGTGTAAGCTAATAGCAGTCAGTGTCCTTAAAGCGGGTGTGTCAGGCCTTCCTTCAGCGTGTGCCCTGCAGACCCCTGCCAGTGTACTTTGACAGTTGCCACTCATATCTGGTGTCTCTGTACCGTGCTTTCACAAAGAAAAAACGTTTTTCAGTGTAAGCTAATAGCAGTCAGTGTCCGTAAAGCGGGTGTGTCAGGCCTTCCTTCAGCGTGTGCCCTGCAGACCCCTGCAGTGTACTTTGACAGTTGCCACTCATATCTGGTGTCTCTATAGCGTGCTTTTACAAAGAAAAAAAGTTTTCCAGTGTAAGCTAATAGCAGTCAGTGTCCTTAAAGCGGGTGTGTCAGGCCTTCATTCAGCGTGTGCCCTGCAGACCCCTGCCAGTGTACTTCGACAGTTGCCACTTATATCTGGTGTCTCTGTAGCGTGCTTTTAGAAAGCAAAAAAGTTTTCCAGTGTAAGCTAATAGCAGTCAGTGTCCTTAAAGCGGGTGTTTCAGGCCTTCAGCATGTGCCCTGCAGACCCCTGCCAGTGTACTTTGACAGTTGTCACTCATATCTGGTGTCTCTATAGCGTGCTTTTACAAAGAAAAAACTTTTCCAGTGTAAGCTAATAGCAGTCAGTGTCCTTAAAGCGGGTGTTTCAGGCCTTCAGTGTGTGCCCTGCAGACCCCTGCCAGTGTACTTTGACAGTTGCCACTCATATCTGGTGTCTCTATAGCGTGCTTTTACAAAGAAAAAAGTTTTCCAGTGTAAGCTAATAGCAGTCAGTGTCCTTAAAGCGGGTGTGTCAGGCCTTCCTTCAGCGTGTGCCCTGCAGACCCCTGCCAGTGTACTTTGACAGTTGCCACTCATATCTGGTGTCTCTGTACCGTGCTTTCACAAAGAAAAAACGTTTTTCAGTGTAAGCTAATAGCAGTCAGTGTCCTTAAAGCGGGTGTGTCAGGCCTTCCTTCAGCGTGTGCCCTGCAGACCCCTGCAGTGTACTTTGACAGTTGCCACTCATTTCTGGTGTCTCTATAGCGTGCTTTTACAAAGAAAAAAAAGTTTTCCAGTGTAAGCTAATAGCAGTCAGTGTCCTTAAAGCAAGTGTGTCAGGCCTTCATTCAGCGTGTGCCCTGCAGACCCCTGCCAGTGTACTTCGACAGTTGCCACTTATATCTGGTGTCTCTGTAGCGTGCTTTTACAAAGCAAAAAAGTTTTCCAGTGTAAGCTAATAGCAGTCAGTGTCCTTAAAGCGGTTGTTTCAGGCCCTCAGCATGTGCCCTGCAGACCCCTGCCAGTGTACTTTGACAGTTGCCACTCATATCTGGTGTCTCTGTAGCGTGCTTTTACAAAGAAAAAAAGTTTTCCAGTGTAAGCTAATAGCAGTCAGTGTCCTTAAAGCGGGTGTGTCAGGCCTTCCTTCAGCGTGTGCCCTGCCGACCCCTGCCAGTGTACTATGACAGTTGCCACTCATATCTGGTGTCTCTGTAGCGTGCTTTTACAAAGCAAAAACGTTTTCCAGTGTAAGCTAATAGCAGTCAGTGTCCTTAAAGCGGGTGTTTCAGGCCTTCAGCATGTGCCCTGCAGACCCCTGCCAGTGTACTTTGACAGTTGTCTCTCATATCTGGTGTCTCTATAGCGTGCTTTTACAAAGAAAAAACTTTTCCAGTGTAAGCTAATAGCAGTCAGTGTCCTTAAAGCGGGTGTTTCAGGCCTTCAGCGTGTGCCCTGCAGACCCCTGCCAGTGTACTTTGACAGTTGCCACTCATATCTGGTGTCTCTATAGCGTGCTTTTACAAAGAAAAAAGTTTTCCAGTGTAAGCTAATAGCAGTCCATGTCCTTAAAGCGGGTGTGTCAGGCCTTCCTTCAGCGTGTGCCCTGTAGACCCCTGCCAGTGTACTTTGACAGTTGCCACTCATATCTGGTGTCTCTATAGAGTGCTTTTACAAAGCAAAAAAGTTTTCCAGTGTAAGCTAATAGCAGTCAGTGTCCTTAAAGCGGGTGTGTCAGGCCTTCCTTCAGCGTGTGCCCTGCCGACCCCTGCCAGTGTACGTTGACAGTTGCCACTCATATCTGGTGTCTCTGTACCGTGCTTTTACAAAGAAAAAACGTTTTCCAGTGTAAGCTAATAGCAGTCAGTGTCCTTAAAGCGGGTGTTTCAGGCCTTCAGCGTGTGCCCTGCAGACCCCTGCCAGTGTACTTTGACAGTTGTCACTCATATCTGGTGTCTCTATAGCGTGCTTTTACAAAGAAAAAACGTTTTCCAGTGTAAGCTAATAGCAGTCAGTGTCCTTAAAGCGGGTGTTTCAGGCCTTCAGCGTGTGCCCTGCAGACCCCTGCCAGTGTACTTTGACAGTTGCCACTCATATCTGGTGTCTCTATAGCGTGCTTTTACAAAGAAAAAACGTTTTCCAGTGTAAGCTAATAGCAGTCAGTGTCCTTAAAGCGGGTGTTTCAGGCCTTCAGCGTGTGCCCTGCAGACCCCTGGCAGTGTACTTTGACAGTTGCCACTCATATCTGGTGTCTCTATAGCGTGCTTTTACAAAGAAAAAAGATTTCCAGTGTAAGCTAATAGCAGTCAGTGTCCTTAAAGCGGGTGTGTCAGGCCTTCCTTCAGCGTGTGCCCTGCAGACCCCTGCCAGTGTACTTTGACAGTTGCCACTCATATCTGGTGTCTCTATTGCGTGCTTTTACAAAGAAAAAAGTTTTCCAGTGTAAGCTAATAGCAGTCAGTGTCCTTAAAGCGGGTGTGACAGGCCTTCATTCAGCGTGTGCCCTGCAGACCCCTGCCAGTGTACTTTGACAGTTGCCACTCATATCTGGTGTCTCTGTACCGTGCTTTCACAAAGAAAAAACGTTTTTCAGTGTAAGCTAATAGCAGTCAGTGTCCTTAAAGCGGGTGTGTCAGGCCTTCCTTCAGCGTGTGCCCTGCAGACCCCTGCAGTGTACTTTGACAGTTTCCACTCATATCTGGTGTCTCTATAGCGTGCTTTTACAAAGAAAAAAAGTTTTCCAGTGTAAGCTAATAGCAGTCAGTGTCCTTAAAGCGGGTGTTTCAGGCCTTCAGCGTGTGCCCTGGAGACCCCTTCCAGTGTACTTTGACAGTTGCCACTCATATCTGGTGTCTCTATAGCGTGCTTTTACAAAGCAAAAAAGTTTTCCAGTGTAAGCTAATAGCAGTCAGTGTCTTTAAAGCGGGTGTGTCAGGCGTTCCTTCAGCGTGTGCCCTGCCGACCCCTGCCAGTGTACGTTGACAGTTGCCACTCATATCTGGTGTCTCTGTAGCGTGCTTTTACAAAGAAAAAACGTTTTCCAGTGTAAGCTAATAGCAGTCCATGTCCTTAAAGCGGGTGTGTCAGGCCTTCCTTCAGCGTGTGCCCTGTAGACCCCTGCCAGTGCACTTTGACAGTTGCCACTCATATCTGGTGTCTCTATAGCGTGCTTTTACAAAGCAAAAAAGTTTTCCAGTGTAAGCTAATAGCAGTCAGTGTCCTTAAAGCGGGTGTGTCAGGCCTTCCTTCAGCGTGTGCCCTGCCGACCCCTGCCAGTGTACGTTGACAGTTGCCACTCATATCTGGTGTCTCTGTACCGTGCTTTTACAAAGAAAAAACGTTTTCCAGTGTAAGCTAATAGCAGTCAGTGTCCTTAAAGCGGGTGTTTCAGGCCTTCCTTCAGCGTGTGCCCTGCAGACCCCTGCCAGTGTACTTTGACAGTTGCCACTCATATCTGGTGTCTCTATTGCGTGCTTTTACAAAGAAAAAAGTTTTCCAGTGTAAGCTAATAGCAGTCAGTGTCCTTAAAGCGGGTGTGTCAGGCCTTCCTTCAGCGTGTGCCCTGCAGACCCCTGCCAGTGTACTTTGACAGTTGCCACTCATATCTGGTGTCTCTGTACCGTGCTTTCACAAAGAAAAAACGTTTTTCAGTGTAAGCTAATAGCAGTCAGTGTCCTTAAAGCGGGTGTGTCAGGCCTTCATTCAGCGTGTGCCCTGCAGACCCCTGCCAGTGTACTTCGACAGTTGCCACTTATATCTGGTGTCTCTGTAGCGTGCTTTTACAAAGCAAAAAAGTTTTCCAGTGTAAGCTAATAGCAGTCAGTGTCCTTAAAGCGGGTGTTTCAGGCCTTCAGCATGTGCCCTGCAGACCCCTGCCAGTGTACTTTGACAGTTGCCACTCATATCTGGTGTCTCTGTAGCGTGCTTTTACAAAGAAAAAAAGTTTTCCAGTGTAAGCTAATAGCAGTCAGTGTCCTTAAAGCGGGTGTGTCAGGCCTTCCTTCAGCGTGTGCCCTGCCGACCCCTGCCAGTGTACTTTGACAGTTGCCACTCATATCTGGTGTCTCTGTAGCTTGCTTTTACAAAGCAAAAAAGTTTTCCAGTGTAAGCTAATAGCAGTCAGTGTCCTTAAAGCGGGTGTTTCAGGCCTTCAGCATGTGCCCTGCAGACCCCTGCCAGTGTACTTTGACAGTTGCCACTCATATCTGGTGTCTCTATAGCGTGCTTTTACAAAGAAAAAAGTTTTCCAGTGTAAGCTAATAGCAGTCCATGTCCTTAAAGCGGGTGTGTCAGGCCTTCCTTCAGCGTGTGCCCTGTAGACCCCTGCCAGTGTACTTTGACAGTTGCCACTCATATCTGGTGTCTCTATAGCGTGCTTTTACAAAGCAAAAAAGTTTTCCAGTGTAAGCTAATAGCAGTCAGTGTCCTTAAAGCGGGTGTGTCAGGCCTTCCTTCAGCGTGTGCCCTGCCGACCCCTGCCAGTGTACGTTGACAGTTGCCACTCATATCTGGTGTCTCTGTACCGTGCTTTTACAAAGAAAAAACGTTTTCCAGTGTAAGCTAATAGCATTCAGTGTCCTTAAAGCGGGTGTTTCAGGCCTTCAGCGTGTGCCCTGCAGACCCCTGCCAGTGTACTTTGACAGTTGTCACTCATATCTGGTGTCTCTATAGCGTGCTTTTACAAAGAAAAAACGTTTTCCAGTGTAAGCTAATAGCAGTCAGTGTCCTTAAAGCGGGTGTTTCAGGCCTTCAGCGTGTGCCCTGCAGACCCCTGCCAGTGTACTTTGACAGTTGCCACTCATATCTGGTGTCTCTATAGCGTGCTTTTACAAAGAAAAAACGTTTTCCAGTGTAAGCTAATAGCAGTCAGTGTCCTTAAAGCGGGTGTTTCAGGCCTTCAGCGTGTGCCCTGCAGACCCCTGGCAGTGTACTTTGACAGTTGCCACTCATATCTGGTGTCTCTATAGCGTGCTTTTACAAAGAAAAAAGATTTCCAGTGTAAGCTAATAGCAGTCAGTGTCCTTAAAGCGGGTGTGTCAGGCCTTCCTTCAGCGTGTGCCCTGCAGACCCCTGCCAGTGTACTTTGACAGTTGCCACTCATATCTGGTGTCTCTGTACCGTGCTTTCACAATGAAAAAACGTTTTTCAGTGTAAGCTAATAGCAGTCAGTGTCCTTAAAGCGGGTGTGTCAGGCCTTCCTTCAGCGTGTGCCCTGCAGACCCCTGCAGTGTACTTTGACAGTTGCCACTCATATCTGGTGTCTCTATAGCGTGCTTTTACAAAGAAAAAAAGTTTTCCAGTGTAAGCTAATAGCAGTCAGTGTCCTTAAAGCGGGTGTTTCAGGCCTTCAGCGTGTGCCCTGCAGACCCCTTCCAGTGTACTTTGACAGTTGCCACTCATATCTGGTGTCTCTATAGCGTGCTTTTACAAAGCAAAAAAGTTTTCCAGTGTAAGCTAATAGCAGTCAGTGTCCTTAAAGCGGGTGTGTCAGGCGTTCCTTCAGCGTGTGCCCTGCCGACCCCTGCCAGTGTACGTTGACAGTTGCCACTCATATCTGGTGTCTCTGTAGCGTGCTTTTACAAAGAAAAAACTTTTTCCAGTGTAAGCTAATAGCAGTCAGTGTCCTTAAAGCGGGTGTTTCAGGCCTTCAGCGTGTGCCCTGCAGACCCCTGCCAGTGTACTTTGACAGTTGTCACTCATATCTGGTGTCTCTATAGCGTGCTTTTACAAAGAAAAAACGTTTTCCAGTGTAAGCTAATAGCAGTCAGTGTCCTTAAAGCGGGTGTTTCAGGCCTTCAGCGTGTGCCCTGCAGACCCCTGCCAGTGTACTTTGACAGTTGCCACTCATATCTGGTGTCTCTATAGCGTGCTTTTACAAAGAAAAAACGTTTTCCAGTGTAAGCTAATAGCAGTCAGTGTCCTTAAAGCGGGTGTTTTAGGTCTTCAGCGTGTGCCCTGCAGACCCCTGGCAGTGTACTTTGACAGTTGCCACTCATATCTGGTGTCTCTATAGCGTGCTTTTACAAAGAAAAAAGATTTCCAGTGTAAGCTAATAGCAGTCAGTGTCCTTAAAGCGGGTGTGTCAGGCCTTCCTTCAGCGTGTGCCCTGCAGACCCCTGCCAGTGTACTTTGACAGTTGCCACTCATATCTGGTGTCTCTATTGCGTGCTTTTACAAAGAAAAAAGTTTTCCAGTGTAAGCTAATAGAAGTCAGTGTCCTTAAAGCGGGTGTGTCAGGCCTTCCTTCAGCGTGTGCCCTGCAGACCCCTGCCAGTGTACTTTGACAGTTGCCACTCATATCTGGTGTCTCTGTACCGTGCTTTCACAAAGAAAAAACGTTTTTCAGTGTAAGCTAATAGCAGTCAGTGTCCGTAAAGCGGGTGTGTCAGGCCTTCCTTCAGCGTGTGCACTGCAGACCCCTGCAGTGTACTTTGACAGTTGCCACTCATATCTGGTGTCTCTATAGCGTGCTTTTACAAAGAAAAAAAGTTTTCCAGCGTAAGCTAATAGCAGTCAGTGTCCTTAAAGCGGGTGTGTCAGGCCTTCATTCAGCGTGTGCCCTGCAGACCCCTGCCAGTGTACGTCGACAGTTGCCACTTATATCTGGTGTCTCTGTAGCGTGCTTTTACAAAGCAAAAAAGTTTTCCAGTGTAAGCTAATAGCAGTCAGTGTCCTTAAAGCGGGTGTTTCAGGCCTTCAGCATGTGCCCTGCAGACCCCTGCCAGTGTACTTTGACAGTTGTCACTCATATCTGGTGTCTCTATAGCGTGCTTTTACAAAGAAAAAACTTTTCCAGTGTAAGCTAATAGCAGTCAGTGTCCTTAAAGCGGGTGTTTCAGGCCTTCAGCGTGTGCCCTGCAGACCCCTGCCAGTGTACTTTGACAGTTGCCACTCATATCTGGTGTCTCTATAGCGTGCTTTTACAAAGAAAAAAGTTTTCCAGTGTAAGCTAATAGCAGTCAGTGTCCTTAAAGCGGGTGTGTCAGGCCTTCCTTCAGCGTGTGCCCTGCAGACCCCTGCAGTGTACTTTGACAGTTGCCACTCATATCTGGTGTCTCTATAGCGTGCTTTTACAAAGAAAAAAAAGTTTTCCAGTGTAAGCTAATAGCAGTCAGTGTCCTTAAAGCGGGTGTGTCAGGCCTTCATTCAGCGTGTGCCCTGCAGACCCCTGCCAGTGTACTTCGACAGTTGCCACTTATATCTGGTGTCTCTGTAGCGTGCTTTTACAAAGCAAAAAAGTTTTCCAGTGTAAGCTAATAGCAGTCAGTGTCCTTAAAGCGGGTGTTTCAGGCCTTCAGCATGTGCCCTGCAGACCCCTGCCAGTGTACTTTGACAGTTGCCACTCATATCTGGTGTCTCTGTAGCGTGCTTTTACAAAGAAAAAAAGTTTTCCAGTGTAAGCTAATAGCAGTCAGTGTCCTTAAAGCGGGTGTGTCAGGCCTTCCTTCAGCGTGTGCCCTGCCGACCCCTGCCAGTGTACTTTGACAGTTGCCACTCATATCTGGTGTCTCTGTAGCGTGCTTTTACAAAGCAAAAAAGTTTTCCAGTGTAAGCTAATAGCAGTCAGTGTCCTTAAAGCGGGTGTTTCAGGCCTTCAGCATGTGCCCTGCAGACCCCTGCCAGTGTACTTTGACAGTTGTCACTCATATCTGGTGTCTCTATAGCGTGCTTTTACAAAGAAAAAACTTTTCCAGTGTAAGCTAATAGCAGTCAGTGTCCTTAAAGCGGGTGTTTCAGGCCTTCAGCGTGTGCCCTGCAGACCCCTGCCAGTGTACTTTGACAGTTGCCACTCATATCTGGTGTCTCTATAGCGTGCTTTTACAAAGAAAAAAGTTTTCCAGTGTAAGCTAATAGCAGTCCATGTCCTTAAAGCGGGTGTGTCAGGCCTTCCTTCAGCGTGTGCCCTGTAGACCCCTGCCAGTGTACTTTGACAGTTGCCACTCATATCTGGTGTCTCTATAGCGTGCTTTTACAAAGCAAAAAAGTTTTCCAGTGTAAGCTAATAGCAGTCAGTGTCCTTAAAGCGGGTGTGTCAGGCCTTCCTTCAGCGTGTGCCCTGCCGACCCCTGCCAGTGTACGTTGACAGTTGCCACTCATATCTGGTGTCTCTGTACCGTGCTTTTACAAAGAAAAAACTTTTCCAGTGTAAGCTAATAGCAGTCAGTGTCCTTAAAGCGGGTGTTTCAGGCCTTCAGCGTGTGCCCTGCAGACCCCTGCCAGTGTACTTTGACAGTTGTCACTCATATCTGGTGTCTCTATAGCGTGCTTTTACAAAGAAAAAACGTTTTCCAGTGTAAGCTAATAGCAGTCAGTGTCCTTAAAGCGGGTGTTTCAGGCCTTCAGCGTGTGCCCTGCAGACCCCTGCCAGTGTACTTTGACAGTTGCCACTCATATCTGGTGTCTCTATAGCGTGCTTTTACAAAGAAAAAACGTTTTCCAGTGTAAGCTAATAGCAGTCAGTGTCCTTAAAGCGGGTGTGTCAGGCCTTCCTTCAGCGTGTGCCCTGCAGACCCCTGCCAGTGTACTTTGACAGTTGCCACTCATATCTGGTGTCTCTATTGCGTGCTTTTACAAAGAAAAAAGTTTTCCAGTGTAAGCTAATAGCAGTCAGTGTCCTTAAAGCGGGTGTGTCATGCCTTCCTTCAGCGTGTGCCCTGCAGACCCCTGCCAGTGTACTTTGACAGTTGCCACTCATATCTGGTGTCTCTGTACCGTGCTTTCACAAAGAAAAAACGTTTTTCAGTGTAAGCTAATAGCAGTCAGTGTCCTTAAAGCGGGTGTGTCAGGCCTTCCTTCAGCGTGTGCCCTGCAGACCCCTGCAGTGTACTTTGACAGTTGCCACTCATATCTGGTGTCTCTATAGCGTGCTTTTACAAAGAAAAAAAAGTTTTCCAGTGTAAGCTAATAGCAGTCAGTGTCCTTAAAGCGGGTGTGTCAGGCCTTCATTCAGCGTGTGCCCTGCAGACCCCTGCCAGTGTACTTCGACAGTTGCCACTTATATCTGGTGTCTCTGTAGCGTGCTTTTACAAAGCAAAAAAGTTTTCCAGTGTAAGCTAATAGCAGTCAGTGTCCTTAAAGCGGGTGTTTCAGGCCTTCAGCATGTGCCCTGCAGACCCCTGCCAGTGTACTTTGACAGTTGCCACTCATATCTGGTGTCTCTGTAGCGTGCTTTTACAAAGAAAAAAAGTTTTCCAGTGTAAGCTAATAGCAGTCAGTGTCCTTAAAGCGGGTGTGTCAGGCCTTCCTTCAGCGTGTGCCCTGCCGACCCCTGCCAGTGTACTTTGACAGTTGCCACTCATATCTGGTGTCTCTGTAGCGTGCTTTTACAAAGCAAAAAAGTTTTCCAGTGTAAGCTAATAGCAGTCAGTGTCCTTAAAGCGGGTGTTTCAGGCCTTCAGCATGTGCCCTGCAGACCCCTGCCAGTGTACTTTGACAGTTGTCACTCATATCTGGTGTCTCTATAGCGTGCTTTTACAAAGAAAAAACTTTTCCAGTGTAAGCTAATAGCAGTCAGTGTCCTTAAAGCGGGTGTTTCAGGCCTTCAGCGTGTGCCCTGCAGACCCCTGCCAGTGTACTTTGACAGTTGCCACTCATATCTGGTGTCTCTATAGCGTGCTTTTACAAAGAAAAAAGTTTTCCAGTGTAAGCTAATAGCAGTCCATGTCCTTAAAGCGGGTGTGTCAGGCCTTCCTTCAGCGTGTGCCCTGTAGACCCCTGCCAGTGTACTTTGACAGTTGCCACTCATATCTGGTGTCTCTATAGCGTGCTTTTACAAAGCAAAAAAGTTTTCCAGTGTAAGCTAATAGCAGTCAGTGTCCTTAAAGCGGGTGTGTCAGGCCTTCCTTCAGCGTGTGCCCTGCCGACCCCTGCCAGTGTACGTTGACAGTTGCCACTCATATCTGGTGTCTCTGTACCGTGCTTTTACAAAGAAAAAACTTTTCCAGTGTAAGCTAATAGCAGTCAGTGTCCTTAAAGCGGGTGTTTCAGGCCTTCAGCGTGTGCCCTGCAGACCCCTGCCAGTGTACTTTGACAGTTGTCACTCATATCTGGTGTCTCTATAGCGTGCTTTTACAAAGAAAAAACGTTTTCCAGTGTAAGCTAATAGCAGTCAGTGTCCTTAAAGCGGGTGTTTCAGGCCTTCAGCGTGTGCCCTGCAGACCCCTGCCAGTGTACTTTGACAGTTGCCACTCATATCTGGTGTCTCTATAGCGTGCTTTTACAAAGAAAAAACGTTTTCCAGTGTAAGCTAATAGCAGTCAGTGTCCTTAAAGCGGGTGTTTCAGGCCTTCAGCGTGTGCCCTGCAGACCCCTGCCAGTGTACTTTGACAGTTGCCACTCATATCTGGTGTCTCTATAGCGTGCTTTTACAAAGAAAAAACGTTTTCCAGTGTAAGCTAATAGCAGTCAGTGTCCTTAAAGCGGGTGTGTCAGGCCTTCCTTCAGCGTGTGCCCTGCAGACCCCTGCCAGTGTACTTTGACAGTTGCCACTCATATCTGGTGTCTCTATTGCGTGCTTTTACAAAGAAAAAAGTTTTCCAGTGTAAGCTAATAGCAGTCAGTGTCCTTAAAGCGGGTGTGTCATGCCTTCCTTCAGCGTGTGCCCTGCAGACCCCTGCCAGTGTACTTTGACAGTTGCCACTCATATCTGGTGTCTCTGTACCGTGCTTTCACAAAGAAAAAACGTTTTTCAGTGTAAGCTAATAGCAGTCAGTGTCCTTAAAGCGGGTGTGTCAGGCCTTCCTTCAGCGTGTGCCCTGCAGACCCCTGCAGTGTACTTTGACAGTTGCCACTCATATCTGGTGTCTCTATAGCGTGCTTTTACAAAGAAAAAAAAGTTTTCCAGTGTAAGCTAATAGCAGTCAGTGTCCTTAAAGCGGGTGTGTCAGGCCTTCATTCAGCGTGTGCCCTGCAGACCCCTGCCAGTGTACTTCGACAGTTGCCACTTATATCTGGTGTCTCTGTAGCGTGCTTTTACAAAGCAAAAAAGTTTTCCAGTGTAAGCTAATAGCAGTCAGTGTCCTTAAAGCGGGTGTTTCAGGCCTTCAGCATGTGCCCTGCAGACCCCTGCCAGTGTACTTTGACAGTTGCCACTCATATCTGGTGTCTCTGTAGCGTGCTTTTACAAAGAAAAAAAGTTTTCCAGTGTAAGCTAATAGCAGTCAGTGTCCTTAAAGCGGGTGTGTCAGGCCTTCCTTCAGCGTGTGCCCTGCCGACCCCTGCCAGTGTACTTTGACAGTTGCCACTCATATCTGGTGTCTCTGTAGCGTGCTTTTACAAAGCAAAAAAGTTTTCCAGTGTAAGCTAATAGCAGTCAGTGTCCTTAAAGCGGGTGTTTCAGGCCTTCAGCATGTGCCCTGCAGACCCCTGCCAGTGTACTTTGACAGTTGTCACTCATATCTGGTGTCTCTATAGCGTGCTTTTACAAAGAAAAAACTTTTCCAGTGTAAGCTAATAGCAGTCAGTGTCCTTAAAGCGGGTGTTTCAGGCCTTCAGCGTGTGCCCTGCAGACCCCTGCCAGTGTACTTTGACAGTTGCCACTCATATCTGGTGTCTCTATAGCGTGCTTTTACAAAGAAAAAAGTTTTCCAGTGTAAGCTAATAGCAGTCCATGTCCTTAAAGCGGGTGTGTCAGGCCTTCCTTCAGCGTGTGCCCTGTAGACCCCTGCCAGTGTACTTTGACAGTTGCCACTCATATCTGGTGTCTCTATAGCGTGCTTTTACAAAGCAAAAAAGTTTTCCAGTGTAAGCTAATAGCAGTCAGTGTCCTTAAAGCGGGTGTGTCAGGCCTTCCTTCAGCGTGTGCCCTGCCGACCCCTGCCAGTGTACGTTGACAGTTGCCACTCATATCTGGTGTCTCTGTACCGTGCTTTTACAAAGAAAAAACTTTTCCAGTGTAAGCTAATAGCAGTCAGTGTCCTTAAAGCGGGTGTTTCAGGCCTTCAGCGTGTGCCCTGCAGACCCCTGCCAGTGTACTTTGACAGTTGTCACTCATATCTGGTGTCTCTATAGCGTGCTTTTACAAAGAAAAAACGTTTTCCAGTGTAAGCTAATAGCAGTCAGTGTCCTTAAAGCGGGTGTTTCAGGCCTTCAGCGTGTGCCCTGCAGACCCCTGCCAGTGTACTTTGACAGTTGCCACTCATATCTGGTGTCTCTATAGCGTGCTTTTACAAAGAAAAAACGTTTTCCAGTGTAAGCTAATAGCAGTCAGTGTCCTTAAAGCGGGTGTTTCAGGCCTTCAGCGTGTGCCCTGCAGACCCCTGGCAGTGTACTTTGACAGTTGCCACTCATATCTGGTGTCTCTATAGCGTGCTTTTACAAAGAAAAAAGATTTCCAGTGTAAGCTAATAGCAGTCAGTGTCCTTAAAGCGGGTGTGTCAGGCCTTCCTTCAGCGTGTGCCCTGCAGACCCCTGCCAGTGTACTTTGACAGTTGCCACTCATATCTGGTGTCTCTATTGCGTGCTTTTACAAAGAAAAAAGTTTTCCAGTGTAAGCTAATAGCAGTCAGTGTCCTTAAAGCGGGTGTGTCAGGCCTTCCTTCAGCGTGTGCCCTGCAGACCCCTGCCAGTGTACTTTGACAGTTGCCACTCATATCTGGTGTCTCTGTACCGTGCTTTCACAAAGAAAAAACGTTTTTCAGTGTAAGCTAATAGCAGTCAGTGTCCTTAAAGCGGGTGTGTCAGGCCTTCCTTCAGCGTGTGCCCTGCAGACCCCTGCAGTGTACTTTGACAGTTGCCACTCATATCTGGTGTCTCTATAGCGTGCTTTTACAAAGAAAAAAAGTTTTCCAGTGTAAGCTAATAGCAGTCGGTGTCCTTAAAGCGGGTGTTTCAGGCCTTCAGCGTGTGCCCTGCAGACCCCTTCCAGTGTACTTTGACAGTTGCCACTCATATCTGGTGTCTCTATAGCGTGCTTTTACAAAGCAAAAAAGTTTTCCAGTGTAAGCTAATAGCAGTCAGTGTCCTTAAAGCGGGTGTGTCAGGCGTTCCTTCAGCGTGTGCCCTGCCGACCCCTGCCAGTGTACGTTGACAGTTGCCACTCATATCTGGTGTCTCTGTAGCGTGCTTTTACAAAGAAAAAACGTTTTCCAGTGTAAGCTAATAGCAGTCAGTGTCCTTAAAGCGGGTGTTTCAGGCCTTCAGCGTGTGCCCTGCAGACCCCTGCCAGTGTACTTTGACAGTTGCCACTCATATCTGGTGTCTCTATAGCGTGCTTTTACAAAGAAAAAACGTTTTTCAGTGTAAGCTAATAGCAGTCAGTGTCCTTAAAGCGGGTGTGTCAGGCCTTCCTTCAGCGTGTGCCCTGCAGACCCCTGCAGTGTACTTTGACAGTTGCCACTCATATCTGGTGTCTCTATAGCGTGCTTTTACAAAGAAAAAAAAGTTTTCCAGTGTAAGCTAATAGCAGTCAGTGTCCTTAAAGCGGGTGTGTCAGGCCTTCATTCAGCGTGTGCCCTGCAGACCCCTGCCAGTGTACTTCGACAGTTGCCACTTATATCTGGTGTCTCTGTAGCGTGCTTTTACAAAGCAAAAAAGTTTTCCAGTGTAAGCTAATAGCAGTCAGTGCCCTTAAAGCGGGTGTTTCAGGCCTTCAGCATGTGCCCTGCAGACCCCTGCCAGTGTACTTTGACAGTTGCCACTCATATCTGGTGTCTCTGTAGCGTGCTTTTACAAAGAAAAAAAGTTTTCCAGTGTAAGCTAATAGCAGTCAGTGTCCTTAAAGCGGGTGTGTCAGGCCTTCCTTCAGCGTGTGCCCTGCCGACCCCTGCCAGTGTACTTTGACAGTTGCCACTCATATCTGGTGTCTCTGTAGCGTGCTTTTACAAAGCAAAAAAGTTTTCCAGTGTAAGCTAATAGCAGTCAGTGTCCTTAAAGCGGGTGTGTCAGGCCTTCCTTCAGCGTGTGCCCTGCAGACCCCTGCAGTGTACTTTGACAGTTGCCAATCATATCTGGTGTCTCTATAGCGTGCTTTTACAAAGCAAAAAAGTTTTCCAGTGTAAGCTAATAGCAGTCAGTGTCCTTAAAGCGGGTGTTTCAGGCCTTCAGCATGTGCCCTGCAGACCCCTGCCAGTGTACTTTGACAGTTGCCACTCATATCTGGTGTCTCTGTACCGTGCTTTCACAAAGAAAAAACGTTTTTCAGTGTAAGCTAATAGCAGTCAGTGTCCTTAAAGCGGGTGTGTCAGGCCTTCAGCATGTGCCCTGCAGACCCCTGCCAGTGTACTTTGACAGTTGCCACTCATATCTGGTGTCTCTGTACCGTGCTTTCACAAAGAAAAAACGTTTTTCAGTGTAAGCTAATAGCAGTCAGTGTCCTTAAAGCGGGTGTGTCAGGCCTTCCTTCAGCGTGTGCCCTGCAGACCCCTGCAGTGTACTTTGACAGTTGCCACTCATATCTGGTGTCTCTATAGCGTGCTTTTACAAAGAAAAAAAAGTTTTCCAGTGTAAGCTAATAGCAGTCAGTGTCCTTAAAGCGGGTGTGTCAGGCCTTCATTCAGCGTGTGCCCTGCAGACCCCTGCCAGTGTACTTCGACAGTTGCCACTTATATCTGGTGTCTCTGTAGCGTGCTTTTACAAAGCAAAAAAGTTTTCCAGTGTAAGCTAATAGCAGTCAGTGTCCTTAAAGCGGGTGTTTCAGGCCTTCAGCATGTGCCCTGCAGACCCCTGCCAGTGTACTTTGACAGTTGCCACTCATATCTGGTGTCTCTGTAGCGTGCTTTTACAAAGAAAAAAGGTTTCCAGTGTAAGCTAATAGCAGTCAGTGTCCTTAAAGCTGGTGTGTCAGGCCTTCCTTCAGCGTGTGCCCTGCCGACCCCTGCCAGTGTACTTTGACAGTTGCCACTCATATCTGGTGTCTCTGTACCGTGCTTTCTCAAAGAAAAAACGTTTTTCAGTGTAAGCTAATAGCAGTCAGTGTCCTTAAAGCGGGTGTGTCAGGCCTTCCTTCAGCGTGTGCCCTGCAGACCCCTGCAGTGTACTTTGACAGTTGCCACTCATATCTGGTGTCTCTATAGCGTGCTTTTACAAAGAAAAAAAGTTTTCCAGTGTAAGCTAATAGCAGTCAGTGTCCTTAAAGCGGGTGTTTCAGGCCTTCAGCGTGTGCCCTGCAGACCCCTTCCAGTGTACTTTGACAGTTGCCACTCATATCTGGTGTCTCTATAGCGTGCTTTTACAAAGCAAAAAAGTTTTCCAGTGTAAGCTAATAGCAGTCAGTGTCCTTAAAGCGGGTGTGTCAGGCGTTCCTTCAGCGTGTGCCCTGCCGACCCCTGCCAGTGTACGTTGACAGTTGCCACTCATATCTGGTGTCTCTGTAGCGTGCTTTTACAAAGAAAAAACGTTTTCCAGTGTAAGCTAATAGCAGTCAGTGTCCTTAAAGCGGGTGTTTCAGGCCTTCAGCGTGTGCCCTGCAGACCCCTGCCAGTGTACTTTGACAGTTGTCACTCATATCTGGTGTCTCTATAGCGTGCTTTTACAAAGAAAAAACGTTTTCCAGTGTAAGCTAATAGCAGTCAGTGTCCTTAAAGCGGGTGTTTCAGGCCTTCAGCGTGTGCCCTGCAGACCCCTGCCAGTGTACTTTGACAGTTGCCACTCATATCTGGTGTCTCTATAGCGTGCTTTTACAAAGAAAAAACGTTTTTCAGTGTAAGCTAATAGCAGTCAGTGTCCTTAAAGCGGGTGTGTCAGGCCTTCCTTCAGCGTGTGCCCTGCAGACCCCTGCAGTGTACTTTGACAGTTGCCACTCATATCTGGTGTCTCTATAGCGTGCTTTTACAAAGAAAAAAAAGTTTTCCAGTGTAAGCTAATAGCAGTCAGTGTCCTTAAAGCGGGTGTGTCAGGCCTTCATTCAGCGTGTGCCCTGCAGACCCCTGCCAGTGTACTTCGACAGTTGCCACTTATATCTGGTGTCTCTGTAGCGTGCTTTTACAAAGCAAAAAAGTTTTCCAGTGTAAGCTAATAGCAGTCAGTGTCCTTAAAGCGGGTGTTTCAGGCCTTCAGCATGTGCCCTGCAGACCCCTGCCAGTGTACTTTGACAGTTGCCACTCATATCTGGTGTCTCTGTAGCGTGCTTTTACAAAGCAAAAAAGTTTTCCAGTGTAAGCTAATAGCAGTCAGTGTCCTTAAAGCGGGTGTTTCAGGCCTTCAGCATGTGCCCTGCAGACCCCTGCCAGTGTACTTTGACAGTTGTCACTCATATCTGGTGTCTCTATAGCGTGCTTTTACAAAGAAAAAACTTTTCCAGTGTAAGCTAATAGCAGTCAGTGTCCTTAAAGCGGGTGTTTCAGGCCTTCAGCGTGTGCCCTGCAGACCCCTGCCAGTGTACTTTGACAGTTGCCACTCATATCTGGTGTCTCTATAGCGTGCTTTTACAAAGAAAAAAGTTTTCCAGTGTAAGCTAATAGCAGTCCATGTCCTTAAAGCGGGTGTGTCAGGCCTTCCTTCAGCGTGTGCCCTGCAGACCCCTGCCAGTGTACTTTGACAGTTGCCACTCATATCTGGTGTCTCTATAGCGTGCTTTTACAAAGCAAAAAAGTTTTCCAGTGTAAGCTAATAGCAGTCAGTGTCCTTAAAGCGGGTGTTTCAGGCCTTCAGCGTGTGCCCTGCAGACCCCTGCCAGTGTACTTTGACAGTTGTCACTCATATCTGGTGTCTCTATAGCGTGCTTTTACAAAGAAAAAACGTTTTCCAGTGTAAGCTAATAGCAGTCAGTGTCCTTAAAGCGGGTTTTTCAGGCCTTCAGCGTGTGCCCTGCAGACCCCTGCCAGTGTACTTTGACAGTTGCCACTCATATCTGGTGTCTCTATAGCGTGCTTTTACAAAGAAAAAACGTTTTCCAGTGTAAGCTAATAGCAGTCAGTGTCCTTAAAGCGGGTGTTTCAGGCCTTCAGCGTGTGCCCTGCAGACCCCTGGCAGTGTACTTTGACAGTTGCCACTCATATCTGGTGTCTCTATAGCGTGCTTTTACAAAGAAAAAAGATTTCCAGTGTAAGCTAATAGCAGTCAGTGTCCTTAAAGATGGTGTGTCAGGCCTTCCTTCAGCGTGTGCCCTGCAGACCCCTGCCAGTGTACTTTGACAGTTGCCACTCATATCTGGTGTCTCTATTGCGTGCTTTTACAAAGAAAAAAGTTTTCCAGTGTAAGCTAATAGCAGTCAGTGTCCTTAAAGCGGGTGTGTCAGGCCTTCCTTCAGCGTGTGCCCTGCAGACCCCTGCCAGTGTACTTTGACAGTTGCCACTCATATCTGGTGTCTCTGTACCGTGCTTTCACAAAGAAAAAACGTTTTTCAGTGTAAGCTAATAGCAGTCAGTGTCCTTAAAGCGGGTGTGTCAGGCCTTCCTTCAGCGTGTGCCCTGCAGACCCCTGCAGTTTACTTTGACAGTTGCCACTCATATCTGGTGTCTCTATAGCGTGCTTTTACAAAGAAAAAAAGTTTTCCAGTGTAAGCTAATAGCAGTCAGTGTCCTTAAAGCGGGTGTTTCAGGCCTTCAGCGTGTGCCCTGCAGACCCCTTCCAGTGTACTTTGACAGTTGCCACTCATATCTGGTGTCTCTATAGCGTGCTTTTACAAAGCAAAAAAGTTTTCCAGTGTAAGCTAATAGCAGTCAGTGTCCTTAAAGCGGGTGTGTCAGGCGTTCCTTCAGCGTGTGCCCTGCCGACCCCTGCCAGTGTACGTTGACAGTTGCCACTCATATCTGGTGTCTCTGTAGCGTGCGTTTACAAAGAAAAAACGTTTTCCAGTGTAAGCTAATAGCAGTCAGTGTCCTTAAAGCGGGTGTTTCAGGCCTTCAGCGTGTGCCCTGCAGACCCCTGCCAGTGTACTTTGACAGTTGTCACTCATATCTGGTGTCTCTATAGCGTGCTTTTACAAAGAAAAAAAAGTTTTCCAGTGTAAGCTAATAGCAGTCAGTGTCCTTAAAGCGGGTGTTTCAGGCCTTCAGCGTGTGCCCTGCAGACCCCTGCCAGTGTACTTTGACAGTTGCCACTCATATCTGGTGTCTCTATAGCGTGCTTTTACAAAGAAAAAACGTTTTCCAGTGTAAGCTAATAGCAGTCAGTGTCCTTAAAGCGGGTGTTTCAGGCCTTCAGTGTGTGCCCTGCAGACCCCTGGCAGTGTACTTTGACAGTTGCCACTCATATCTGGTGTCTCTATAGCGTGCTTTTACAAAGAAAAAAGATTTCCAGTGTAAGCTAATAGCAGTCAGTGTCCTTAAAGCGGGAGTGTCAGGCCTTCCTTCAGCGTGTGCCCTGCAGACCCCTGCCAGTGTACTTTGACAGTTGCCACTCATATCTGGTGTCTCTATTGCGTGCTTTTACAAAGAAAAAAGTTTTCCAGTGTAAGCTAATAGCAGTCAGTGTCCTTAAAGCGGGTGTGTCAGGCCTTCCTTCAGCGTGTGCCCTGCAGACCCCTGCCAGTGTACTTTGACAGTTGCCACTCATATCTGGTGTCTCTGTACCGTGCTTTCACAAAGAAAAAACGTTTTTCAGTGTAAGCTAATAGCAGTCAGTGTCCGTAAAGCGGGTGTGTCAGGCCTTCCTTCAGCGTGTGCCCTGCAGACCCCTGCAGTGTACTTTGACAGTTGCCACTCATATCTGGTGTCTCTATAGCGTGCTTTTACAAAGAAAAAAAGTTTTCCAGTGTAAGCTAATAGCAGTCAGTGTCCTTAAAGCGGGTGTGTCAGGCCTTCATTCAGCGTGTGCCCTGCAGACCCCTGCCAGTGTACTTCGACAGTTGCCACTTATATCTGGTGTCTCTGTAGCGTGCTTTTACAAAGCAAAAAAGTTTTCCAGTGTAAGCTAATAGCAGTCAGTGTCCTTAAAGCGGGTGTTTCAGGCCTTCAGCATGTGCCCTGCAGACCCCTGCCAGTGTACTTTGACAGTTGTCACTCATATCTGGTGTCTCTATAGCGTGCTTTTACAAAGAAAAAACGTTTCCAGTGTAAGCTAATAGCAGTCAGTGTCCTTAAAGCGGGTGTTTCAGGCCTTCAGCGTGTGCCCTGCAGACCCCTGCCAGTGTACTTTGACAGTTGCCACTCATATCTGGTGTCTCTATAGCGTGCTTTTACAAAGAAAAAAGTTTTCCAGTGTAAGCTAATAGCAGTCCATGTCCTTAAAGCGGGTGTGTCAGGCCTTCCTTCAGCGTGTGCCCTGCAGACCCCTGCCAGTGTACTTTGACAGTTGCCACTCATATCTGGTGTCTCTATAGCGTGCTTTTACAAAGCAAAAAAGTTTTCCAGTGTAAGCTAATAGCAGTCAGTGTCCTTAAAGCGGGTGTGTCAGGCCTTCCTTCAGCGTGTGCCCTGCCGACCCCTGCCAGTGTACGTTGACAGTTGCCACTCATATCTGGTGTCTCTGTACCGTGCTTTTACAAAGAAAAAACGTTTTCCAGTGTAAGCTAATAGCAGTCAGTGTCCTTAAAGCGGGTGTTTCAGGCCTTCAGCGTGTGCCCTGCAGACCCCTGCCAGTGTACTTTGACAGTTGTCACTCATATCTGGTGTCTCTATAGCGTGCTTTTACAAAGAAAAAACGTTTTCCAGTGTAAGCTAATAGCAGTCAGTGTCCTTAAAGCGGGTGTTTCAGGCCTTCAGCGTGTGCCCTGCAGACCCCTGCCAGTGTACTTTGACAGTTGCCACTCATATCTGGTGTCTCTATAGCGTGCTTTTACAAAGAAAAAACGTTTTCCAGTGTAAGCTAATAGCAGTCAGTGTCCTTAAAGCGGGTGTTTCAGGCCTTCAGCGTGTGCCCTGCAGACCCCTGGCAGTGTACTTTGACAGTTGCCACTCATATCTGGTGTCTCTATAGCGTGCTTTTACAAAGAAAAAAGATTTCCAGTGTAAGCTAATAGCAGTCAGTGTCCTTAAAGCGGGTGTGTCAGGCCTTCCTTCAGCGTGTGCCCTGCAGACCCCTGCCAGTGTACTTTGACAGTTGCCACTCATATCTGGTGTCTCTATTGCGTGCTTTTACAAAGAAAAAAGTTTTCCAGTGTAAGCTAATAGCAGTCAGTGTCCTTAAAGCGGGTGTGTCAGGCCTTCCTTCAGCGTGTGCCCTGCAGACCCCTGCCAGTGTACTTTGACAGTTGCCACTCATATCTGGTGTCTCTGTACCGTGCTTTCACAAAGAAAAAACGTTTTTCAGTGTAAGCTAATAGCAGTCAGTGTCCTTAAAGCGGGTGTGTCAGGCCTTCCTTCAGCGTGTGCCCTGCAGACCCCTGCAGTGTACTTTGACAGTTGCCACTCATATCTGGTGTCTCTATAGCGTGCTTTTACAAAGAAAAAAAGTTTTCCAGTGTAAGCTAATAGGAGTCAGTGTCCTTAAAGCGGGTGTTTCAGGCCTTCAGCGTGTGCCCTGCAGACCCCTTCCAGTGTACTTTGACAGTTGCCACTCATATCTGGTGTCTCTATAGCGTGCTTTTACAAAGCAAAAAAGTTTTCCAGTGTAAGCTAATAGCAGTCAGTGTCCTTAAAGCGGGTGTGTCAGGCGTTCCTTCAGCGTGTGCCCTGCCGACCCCTGCCAGTGTACGTTGACAGTTGCCACTCATATCTGGTGTCTCTATTGCGTGCTTTTACAAAGAAAAAAGTTTTCCAGTGTAAGCTAATAGCAGTCAGTGTCCTTAAAGCGGGTGTGTCAGGCCTTCCTTCAGCGTGTGCCCTGCAGACCCCTGCCAGTGTACTTTGACAGTTGCCACTCATATCTGGTGTCTCTGTACCGTGCTTTCACAAAGAAAAAAAGTTTTTCAGTGTAAGCTAATAGCAGTCAGTGTCCGTAAAGCGGGTGTGTCAGGCCTTCCTTCAGCGTGTGCCCTGCAGACCCCTGCAGTGTACTTTGACAGTTGCCACTCATATCTGGTGTCTCTATAGCGTGCTTTTACAAAGAAAAAAAGTTTTCCAGTGTAAGCTAATAGCAGTCAGTGTCCTTAAAGCGGGTGTTTCAGGCCTTCAGCGTGTGCCCTGCAGACCCCTGCCAGGGTACTTTGACAGTTGCCACTTATATCTGGTGTCTCTATAGCGTGCATTTACAAAGAAAAACGTTTTCCAGTGTAAGCTAATAGCAGTCAGTGTCCTTAAAGCGGGTGTGTCAGGCCTTCATTCAGCGTGTGCCCTGCAGACCCCTGCCAGTGTACTTCGACAGTTGCCACTTATATCTGGTGTCTCTGTAGCGTGCTTTTACAAAGCAAAAAAGTTTTCCAGTGTAAGCTAATAGCAGTCAGTGTTCTTAAAGCGGGTGTTTCAGGCCTTCAGCATGTGCCCTGCAGACCCCTGCCAGTGTACTTTGACAGTTGCCACTCATATCTGGTGTCTCTGTAGCGTGCTTTTACAAAGAAAAAAAGTTTTCCAGTGTAAGCTAATAGCAGTCAGTGTCCTTAAAGCGGGTGTGTCAGGCCTTCCTTCAGCGTGTGCCCTGCCGACCCCTGCCAGTGTACTTTGACAGTTGCCACTCATATCTGGTGTCTCTGTAGCGTGCTTTAACAAAGCAAAAAAGTTTTCCAGTGTAAGCTAATAGCAGTCAGTGTCCTTAAAGCGGGTGTTTCAGGCCTTCAGCATGTGCCCTGCAGACCCCTGCCAGTGTACTTTGACAGTTGTCACTCATATCTGGTGTCTCTATAGCGTGCTTTTACAAAGAAAAAACTTTTCCAGTGTAAGCTAATAGCAGTCAGTGTCCTTAAAGCGGGTGTTTCAGGCCTTCAGCGTGTGCCCTGCAGACCCCTGCCAGTGTACTTTGACAGTTGCCACTCATATCTGGTGTCTCTATAGCGTGCTTTTACAAAGAAAAAACGTTTTCCAGTGTAAGCTAATAGCAGTCAGTGTCCTTAAAGCGGGTGTTTCAGGCCTTCAGCGTGTGCCCTGCAGACCCCTGGCAGTGTACTTTGACAGTTGCCACTCATATCTGGTGTCTCTATAGCGTGCTTTTACAAAGAAAAAAGTTTTCCAGTGTAAGCTAATAGCAGTCCATGTCCTTAAAGCGGGTGTGTCAGGCCTTCCTTCAGCGTGTGCCCTGCAGACCCCTGCCAGTGTACTTTGACAGCTGCCACTCATATCTGGTGTCTCTATAGCGTGCTTTTACAAAGCAAAAAAGTTTTCCAGTGTAAGCTAATAGCAGTCAGTGTCCTTAAAGCGGGTGTGTAAGGCCTTCCTTCAGCGTGTGCCCTGCCGACCCCTGCCAGTGTACGTTGACAGTTGCCACTCATATCTGGTGTCTCTGTAGCGTGCTTTTACAAAGCAAAAAAGTTTTCCAGTGTAAGCTAATAGCAGTCAGTGTCCTTAAAGCGGGTGTTTCAGGCCTTCAGCGTGTGCCCTGCAGACCCCTGCCAGTGTACTTTGACAGTTGTCACTCATATCTGGTGTCTCTATAGCGTGCTTTTACAAAGAAAAAACGTTTTCCAGTGTAAGCTAATAGCAGTCAGTGTCCTTAAAGCGGGTGTTTCAGGCCTTCAGCGTGTGCCCTGCAGACCCCTGCCAGTGTACTTTGACAGTTGCCACTCATATCTGGTGTCTCTATAGCGTGCTTTTACAAAGAAAAAAAGTTTTCCAATGTAAGCTAATAGAAGTCAGTGTCCTTAAAGCGGGTGTGTCAGGCCTTCCTTCAGCGTGTGCCCTGCAGACCCCTGCCAGTGTACTTTGACAGTTGCCACTCATATCTGGTGTCTCTATAGCGTGCTTTTACAAAGCAAAAAAGTTTTCCAGTGTAAGCTAATAGCAGTCAGTGTCCTTAAAGCGGGTGTGTAAGGCCTTCCTTCAGCGTGTGCCCTGCCGACCCCTGCCAGTGTACGTTGACAGTTGCCACTCATATCTGGTGTCTCTGTAGCGTGCTTTTACAAAGCAAAAAAGTTTTCCAGTGTAAGCTAATAGCAGTCAGTGTCCTTAAAGCGGGTGTTTCAGGCCTTCAGCGTGTGCCCTGCAGACCCCTGCCAGTGTACTTTGACAGTTGTCACTCATATCTGGTGTCTCTATAGCGTGCTTTTACAAAGAAAAAACGTTTTCCAGTGTAAGCTAATAGCAGTCAGTGTCCTTAAAGCGGGTGTTTCAGGCCTTCAGCGTGTGCCCTGCAGACCCCTGGCAGTGTACTTTGACAGTTGCCACTCATATCTGGTGTCTCTATAGCGTGCTTTTACAAAGAAAAAAAGTTTTCCAATGTAAGCTAATAGAAGTCAGTGTCCTTAAAGCGGGTGTGTCAGGCCTTCCTTCAGCGTGTGCCCTGCAGACCCCTGCCAGTGTACTTTGACAGTTGCCACTCATATCTGGTGTCTCTATAGCGTGCTTTTACAAAGAAAAAAGTTTTCCAGTGTAAGCTAATAGCAGTCAGTGTCCTTAAAGCGGGTGTGTCAGGCCTTCCTTCAGCGTGTGCCCTGCAGACCCCTGCCAGTGTACTTTGACAGTTGCCACTCATATCTGTTGTCTCTATAGCGTTCTTTTACAAAGAAAAAAAGTTTTCCAGTGTAAGCTAAGAGCAGTCAGTGTACTTAAAGCGGGTGTTTCAGGCCTTCAGCGTGTTCCCTGCAGACCCCTGCCAGTGTACTTTGACAGTTGCCACTCACATCTGGTGTCTCTGTAGCGTGATTTTACAAAGAAAAAAAGTTTTCCAGTGTAAGCTAATAACAGTCAGTGTCCTTAAAGCGGGTGTTTCAGGCCTTCAGCATGTGCCCTGCAGACCCCTGCCAGTGTACTTTGACAGTTGCCACTCATATCTGGTGTCTCTATAGCGTGCTTTTACAAAGAAAAAAAGTTTTCCAATGTAAGCTAATAGCAGTCAGTGTCCTTAAAGCGGGTGTGTCAGGCCTTCCTTCAGCATGTGCCCTGCAGACCCCTGCCAGTGTACTTTGACAGTTGCCACTCATATCTGGTGTCTCTATAGCGTGCTTTTACAAAGAAAAAAAGTTTTCCAGTGTAAGCTAATAGCAGTCAATGTCCTTAAAGCGGGTGTGTCAGGCCTTCCTTCAGCGTGTGCCCTGCAGAACCCTGCCAGTGTACTTTGACAGTTGCCACTCATATCTGGTGTCTCTATAGCGTGCTTTTACAAAGCAAAAAAGTTTTCCAGTGTAAGCTAATAGCAGTCATTGTCCTTAAAGCGGGTGTGTCAGGCCTTCCTTCAGCATGTGCCCTGCAGACCCTTTCCAGTGTACTTTGACAGTTGCCACTCATATCTGGTGTCTCTATAGCGTGCTTTTACAAAGAAAAAAGTTTTCCAGTGTAAGCTAATAGCAGTCAGTGTCCTTAAAGCGGGTGTGTCAGGCCTTCCTTCAGCGTGTGCCCTGCAGACCCCTGCCAGTGTACTTTGACAGTTGCCACTCATATCTGTTGTCTCTATAGCGTTCTTTTACAAAGAAAAAAAGTTTTCCAGTGTAAGCTAAGAGCAGTCAGTGTACTTAAAGCGGGTGTTTCAGGCCTTCAGCGTGTTCCCTGCAGACCCCTGCCAGTGTACGTTGACAGTTGCCACTCACATCTGGTGTCTCTGTAGCGTGATTTTACAAAGAAAAAAAGTTTTCCAGTGTAAGCTAATAACAGTCAGTGTCCTTAAAGCGGGTGTTTCAGGCCTTCAGCATGTGCCCTGCAGACCCCTGCCAGTGTACTTTGACAGTTGCCACTCATATCTGGTGTCTCTATAGCGTGCTTTTACAAAGAAAAAAAGTTTTCCAATGTAAGCTAATAGCAGTCAGTGTCCTTAAAGCGGGTGTGTCAGGCCTTCCTTCAGCATGTGCCCTGCAGACCCCTGCCAGTGTACTTTGACAGTTGCCACTCATATCTGGTGTCTCTATAGCGTGCTTTTACAAAGAAAAAAAGTTTTCCAGTGTAAGCTAATAGCAGTCAATGTCCTTAAAGCGGGTGTGTCAGGCCTTCCTTCAGCGTGTGCCCTGCAGAACCCTGCCAGTGTACTTTGACAGTTGCCACTCATATCTGGTGTCTCTATAGCGTGCTTTTACAAAGCAAAAAAGTTTTCCAGTGTAAGCTAATAGCAGTCATTGTCCTTAAAGCGGGTGTGTCAGGCCTTCCTTCAGCATGTGCCCTGCAGACCCTTTCCAGTGTACTTTGACAGTTGCCACTCATATCTGGTGTCTCTGTAGCGTGCTTTTACAAAGCAAAAAAGTTTTCCAGTGTAAGCTAATAGCAGTCAGTGTCCTTAAAGCGGGTGTTTCAGGCCTTCAGCATTTGCCCTGCAGACCCCTGCCAGTGTACTTTGCAGTGTGTGTCAGGCCTTCATTCAGCGTGTGCCCTGCAGACCCCTGCCAGTGTACTTCGACAGTTGACACTCATATCTGGTGTCTCTATAGCGT
Organism: Pelobates fuscus; assembly: GCF_036172605.1. Lineage (NCBI taxonomy): Eukaryota > Metazoa > Chordata > Amphibia > Anura > Pelobatidae > Pelobates > Pelobates fuscus. Next base: position 143,359,160 of record NC_086319.1, read on the forward strand.
GCTTTTACAAAGAAAAATAGTTTTCCAGTGTAACCTTATAGCAGTCAGTGTCCTTAAAGCGGGTGTGTCAGGCCTTCCTTCAGCGTGTGCCCTGCAGACCCCTGCCAGTGTACTTTGACAGTTGCCACTTATATCTGGTGTCTCTGTAGCGTGCTTTTACAAAGCAAAAAAGTTTTCCAGTGTAAGCTAATAGCAGTCAGTGTCCTTAAAGCGGGTGTTTCAGGCCTTCAGCATGTGCCCTGCAGACCCCTGCCAGTGTACTTTGACAGTTGCCACTCATATCTGGTGTCTCTGTAGCGTGCTTTTACAAAGAAAAAAAGTTTTCCAGTGTAAGCTAATAGCAGTCAGTGTCCTTAAAGCGGGTGTGTCAGGCCTTCCTTCAGCGTGTGCCCTGCCGACCCCTGCCAGTGTACTTTGACAGTTGCCACTCATATCTGGTGTCTCTGTAGCGTGCTTTTACAAAGCAAAAAAGTTTTCCAGTGTAAGCTAATAGCAGTCAGTGTCTTTAAAGCGGGTGTTTCAGGCCTTCAGCATGTGACATGCAGACCCCTGCCAGTGTACTTTGACAGTTGTCACTCATATCTGGTGTCTCTATAGCGTGATTTTACAAAGAAAAAACTTTTCCAGTGTAAGCTAATAGCAGTCAGTGTCCTTAAAGCGGGTGTTTCAGGCCTTCAGCGTGTGCCCTGCAGACCCCTGCCAGTGTACTTTGACAGTTGCCACTCATATCTGGTGTCTCTATAGCGTGCTTTTACAAAGCAAAAAAGTTTTCCAGTGTAAGCTAATAGCAGTCAGTGTCCTTAAAGCGGGTGTGTAAGGCCTTCCTTCAGCGTGTGCCCTGCAGACCCCTGCCAGTGTACTTTGACAGTTGCCACTCATATCTGGTGTCTCTATAGCGTGCTTTTACAAAGCAAAAAAGTTTTCCAGTGTAAGCTAATAGCAGTCAGTGTCCTTAAAGCGGGTGTGTAAGGCCTTCCTTCAGCGTGTGCCCTGCCGACCCCTGCCAGTGTACGTTGACAGTTGCCACTCATATCTGGTGTCTCTGTAGCGTGCTTTTACAAAGCAAAAAAGTTTTCCAGTGTAAGCTAATAGCAGTCAGTGTCCTTAAAGCGGGTGTTTCAGGCCTTCAGCGTGTGCCCTGCAGACCCCTGCCAGTGTACTTTGACAGTTGTCACTCATATCTGGTGTCTCTATAGCGTGCTTTTACAAAGAAAAAACGTTTTCCAGTGTAAGCTAATAGCAGTCAGTGTCCTTAAAGCGGGTGTTTCAGGCCTTCAGCGTGTGCCCTGCAGACCCCTGCCAGTGTACTTTGACAGTTGCCACTCATATCTGGTGTCTCTATAGCGTGCTTTTACAAAGAAAAAAAGTTTTCCAATGTAAGCTAATAGAAGTCAGTGTCCTTAAAGCGGGTGTGTCAGGCCTTCCTTCAGCGTGTGCCCTGCAGACCCCTGCCAGTGTACTTTGACAGTTGCCACTCATATCTGGTGTCTCTATAGCGTGCTTTTACAAAGAAAAAAGTTTTCCAGTGTAAGCTAATAGCAGTCAGTGTCCTTAAAGCGGGTGTGTCAGGCCTTCCTTCAGCGTGTGCCCTGCAGACCCCTGCCAGTGTACTTTGACAGTTGCCACTCATATCTGGTGTCTCTATAGCGTGCTTTTACAAAGAAAAAAAGTTTTCCAGTGTAAGCTAAGAGCAGTCAGTGTCCTTAAAGCGGGTGTTTCAGGCCTTCAGCGTGTTCCCTGCAGACCCCTGCCAGTGTACTTTGACAGTTGCCACTCACATCTGGTGTCTCTGTAGCGTGATTTTACAAAGAAAAAAAGTTTTCCAGTGTAAGCTAATAACAGTCAGTGTCCTTAAAGCGGGTGTTTCAGGCCTTCAGCATGTGCCCTGCAGACCCCTGCCAGTGTACTTTGACAGTTGCCACTCATATCTGGTGTCTCTATAGCGTGCTTTTACAAAGAAAAAAAGTTTTCCAATGTAAGCTAATAGCAGTCAGTGTCCTTAAAGCGGGTGTGTCAGGCCTTCCTTCAGCATGTGCCCTGCAGACCCCTGCCAGTGTACTTTGACAGTTGCCACTCATATCTGGTGTCTCTATAGCGTGCTTTTACAAAGAAAAAAAGTTTTCCAGTGTAAGCTAATAGCAGTCAATGTCCTTAAAGCGGGTGTGTCAGGCCTTCCTTCAGCGTGTGCCCTGCAGAACCCTGCCAGTGTACTTTGACAGTTGCCACTCATATCTGGTGTCTCTATAGCGTGCTTTTACAAAGCAAAAAAGTTTTCCAGTGTAAGCTAATAGCAGTCATTGTCCTTAAAGCGGGTGTGTCAGGCCTTCCTTCAGCATGTGCCCTGCAGACCCTTTCCAGTGTACTTTGACAGTTGCCACTCATATCTGGTGTCTCTGTAGCGTGCTTTTACAAAGCAAAAAAGTTTTCCAGTGTAAGCTAATAGCAGTCAGTGTCCTTAAAGCGGGTGTTTCAGGCCTTCAGCATGTGCCCTGCAGACCCCTGCCAGTGTACTTTGCAGCGTGTGTCAGGCCTTCATTCAGCGTGTGCCCTGCAGACCCCTGCCAGTGTACTTCGACAGTTGACACTCATATCTGGTGTCTCTATAGCGTGCTTTTACAAAGAAAAATAGTTTTCCAGTGTAACCTTATAGCAGTCAGTGTCCTTAAAGCGGGTGTGTCAGGCCTTCCTTCAGCGTGTGCCCTGCAGACCCCTGCCAGTGTACTTTGACAGTTGCCACTTATATCTGGTGTCTCTGTAGCGTGCTTTTACAAAGCAAAAAAGTTTTCCAGTGTAAGCTAATAGCAGTCAGTGTCCTTAAAGCGGGTGTTTCAGGCCTTCAGCATGTGCCCTGCAGACCCCTGCCAGTGTACTTTGACAGTTGCCACTCATATCTGGTGTCTCTGTAGCGTGCTTTTACAAAGAAAAAAAGTTTTCCAGTGTAAGCTAATAGCAGTCAGTGTCCTTAAAGCGGGTGTGTCAGGCCTTCCTTCAGCGTGTGCCCTGCAGACCCCTGCCAGTGTACTTTGACAGTTGCCACTCATATCTGGTGTCTCTATAGCGTGCTTTTACAAAGAAAAAAAGTTTTCCAGTGTAAGCTAATAGCAGTCAATGTCCTTAAAGCGGGTGTGTCAGGCCTTCCTTCAGCGTGTGCCCTGCAGAACCCTGCCAGTGTACTTTGACAGTTGCCACTCATATCTGGTGTCTCTATAGCGTGCTTTTACAAAGCAAAAAAGTTTTCCAGTGTAAGCTAATAGCAGTCATTGTCCTTAAAGCGGGTGTGTCAGGCCTTCCTTCAGCATGTGCCCTGCAGACCCTTTCCAGTGTACTTTGACAGTTGCCACTCATATCTGGTGTCTCTGTAGCGTGCTTTTACAAAGCAAAAAAGTTTTCCAGTGTAAGCTAATAGCAGTCAGTGTCCTTAAAGCGGGTGTTTCAGGCCTTCAGCATGTGCCCTGCAGACCCCTGCCAGTGTACTTTGCAGCGTGTGTCAGGCCTTCATTCAGCGTGTGCCCTGCAGACCCCTGCCAGTGTACTTCGACAGTTGACACTCATATCTGGTGTCTCTATAGCGTGCTTTTACAAAGAAAAATAGTTTTCCAGTGTAACCTTATAGCAGTCAGTGTCCTTAAAGCGGGTGTGTCAGGCCTTCCTTCAGCGTGTGCCCTGCAGACCCCTGCCAGTGTACTTTGACAGTTGCCACTTATATCTGGTGTCTCTGTAGCGTGCTTTTACAAAGCAAAAAAGTTTTCCAGTGTAAGCTAATAGCAGTCAGTGTCCTTAAAGCGGGTGTTTCAGGCCTTCAGCATGTGCCCTGCAGACCCCTGCCAGTGTACTTTGACAGTTGCCACTCATATCTGGTGTCTCTGTAGCGTGCTTTTACAAAGCAAAAAAGTTTTCCAGTGTAAGCTAATAGCAGTCAGTGTCCTTAAAGCGGGTGTTTCAGGCCTTCAGCATGTGCCCTGCAGACCCCTGCCAGTGTACTTTGACAGTTGCCACTCATATCTGGTGTCTCTGTAGCGTGCTTTTACAAAGCAAAAAAGTTTTCCAGTGTAAGCTAATAGCAGTCAGTGTCCTTAAAGCGGGTGTGTCAGGCCTTCCTTCAGCGTGTGCCCTGCCGACCCCTGCCAGTGTACTTTGACAGTTGTCACTCATATCTGGTGTCTCTATAGCGTGCTTTTACAAAGAAAAAACTTTTCCAGTGTAAGCTAATAGCAGTCAGTGTCCTTAAAGCGGGTGTTTCAGGCCTTCAGCGTGTGCCCTGCAGACCCCTGCCAGTATACTTTGACAGTTGCCACTCATATCTGGTGTCTCTATAGCGTGCTTTTACAAAGAAAAAAAGTTTTCCAATCTAAGCTAATAGCAGTCAGTGTCCTTAAAGCGGGTGTGTCAGGCCTTCCTTCAGTGTGTGCCCTGCAGACCCCTGCCAGTGTACTTTGACAGTTGCCACTCATATCTGGTGTCTCTATAGCGTGCTTTTACAAAGAAAAAAGTTTTCCAGTGTAAGCTAATAGCAGTCCATGTCCTTAAAGCGGGTGTGTCAGGCCTTCCTTCAGCGTGTGCCCTGCAGACCCCTGCCAGTGTACTTTGACAGTTGCCACTCATATCTGGTGTCTCTATAGCGTGCTTTTACAAAGCAAAAAAGTTTTCCAGTGTAAGCTAATAGCAGTCAGTGTCCTTAAAGCGGGTGTGTCAGGCCTTCCTTCAGCGTGTGCCCTGCCGACCCCTGCCAGTGTACGTTGACAGTTGCCACTCATATCTGGTGTCTCTGTAGCGTGCTTTTACAAAGCAAAAAAGTTTTCCAGTGTAAGCTAATAGCAGTCAGTGTCCTTAAAGCGGGTGTTTCAGGCCTTCAGCGTGTGCCCTGCAGACCCCTGCCAGTGTACTTTGACAGTTGTCACTCATATGTGGTGTCTCTATAGCGTGCTTTTACAAAGAAAAAACGTTTTCCAGTGTAAGCTAATAGCAGTCAGTGTCCTTAAAGCGGGTGTTTCAGGCCTTCAGCGTGTGCCCTGCAGACCCCTGCAGTGTACTTTGACAGTTGCCACTCATATCTGGTGTCTCTATAGCGTGCTTTTACAAAGAAAAAAAAGTTTTCCAGTGTAAGCTAATAGCAGTCAGTGTCCTTATAGCGGGTGTTTCAGGCCTTCAGCGTGAGCCCTGCAGGCCCCTGCCAGGGTACTTTGACAGTTGCCACTTATATCTGGTGTCTCTATAGCGTGCATTTACAAAGAAAAACGTTTTCCAGTGTAAGCTAATAGCAGTCAGTGTCCTTAAAGCGGGTGTGTCAGGTCTTCCTTCAGCATGTGCCCTGCAGACCCCTGCCAGTGTACTTTGACAGTTGCCACTCATATCTGGTGTCTCTGTAGCGTGCTTTTACAAAGCAAAAAAGTTTTCCAGTGTAAGCTAATAGCAGTCAGTGTCCTTAAAGCGGGTGTGTCAGGCCTTCCTTCAGCGTGTGCCCTGCCGACCCCTGCCAGTGTACTTTGACAGTTGCCACTCATATCTGGTGTCTCTGTAGCGTGCTTTTACAAAGCAAAAAAGTTTTCCAGTGTAAGCTAATAGCAGTCAATGTCCTTAAAGCGGGTGTTTCAGGCCTTCAGCATGTGCCCTGCAGACCCCTGCCAGTGTACTTTGCAGCGTGTGTCAGGTCTTCATTCAGCGTGGTCCCTGCAGACCCCTGCCAGTGTACTTCGACAGTTGACACTCATATCTGGTGTCTCTATAGCGTGCTTTTACAAAGAAAAATATTTTTCCAGTGTAACCTTATAGCAGTCAGTGTCCTTAAAGCGGGTGTGTCAGGCCTTCCTTCAGCGTGTGCCCTGCAGACCCCTGCCAGTTTAATTTGACAGTTGCCACTTATATCTGGTGTCTCTGTAGCGTGCTTTTACAAAGCAAAAAAGTTTTCCAGTGTAAGCTAATAGCAGTCAGTGTCCTTAAAGCGGGTGTTTCAGGCCTTCAGCATGTGCCCTGCAGACCCCTGCCAGTGTACTTTGACAGTTGCCACTCATATCTGGTGTCTCTGTAGCGTGCTTTTACAAAGAAAAAACGTTTTCCAGTGTAAGCTAATAGCAGTCAGTGTCCTTAAAGCGGGTGTGTCAGGCCTTCCTTCAGCGTGTGCCCTGCCGACCCCTGCCAGTGTACTTTGACAGTTGCCACTCATATCTGGTGTCTCTGTAGCGTGCTTTTACAAAGCAAAAAAGTTTTCCAGTGTAAGCTAATAGCAGTCAGTGTCCTTAAAGCGGGTGTTTCATGCCTTCAGCATGTGCCCTGCAGACCCCTGCCAGTGTACTTTGACAGTTGTCACTCATATCTGGTGTCTCTATAGCGTGCTTTTACAAAGAAAAAACTTTTCCAGTGTAAGCTAATAGCAGTCAGTGTCCTTAAAGCGGGTGTTTCAGGCCTTCAGCGTGTGCCCTGCAGACCCCTGCCAGTGTACTTTGACAGTTGCCACTCATATCTGGTGTCTCTATAGCTTGCTTTTACAAAGAAAAAAAGTTTTCCAATGTAAGCTAATAGCAGTCAGTGTCCTTAAAGCGGGTGTGTCAGGCCTTCCATCAGCGTGTGCCCTGCAGACCCCTGCCAGTGTACTTTGACAGTTGCCACTCATATCTGGTGTCTCTATAGCGTGCTTTTACAAAGAAAAAAGTTTTCCAGTGTAAGCTAATAGCAGTCCATGTCCTTAAAGCGGGTGTGTCAGGCCTTCCTTCAGCGTGTGCCCTGCAGACCCCTGCCAGTGTACTTTGACAGTTGCCACTCATATCTGGTGTCTCTATAGCGTGCTTTTACAAAGCAAAAAAGTTTTCCAGTGTAAGCTAATAGCAGTCAGTGTCCTTAAAGCGGGTGTGTCAGGCCTTCCTTCAGCGTGTGCCCTGCCGACCCCTGCCAGTGTACGTTGACAGTTGCCACTCATATCTGGTGTCTCTGTAGCGTGCTTTTACAAAGCAAAAAAGTTTTCCAGTGTAAGCTAATAGCAGTCAGTGTCCTTAAAGGGGGTGTTTCAGGCCTTCAGCGTGTGCCCTGCAGACCCCTGCCAGTGTACTTTGACAGTTGTCACTCATATCTGGTGTCTCTATAGCGTGCTTTTACAAAGAAAAAACGTTTTCCAGTGTAAGCTAATAGCAGTCAGTGTCCTTAAAGCGGGTGTTTCAGGCCTTCAGCGTGTGCCCTGCAGACCCCTGCCAGGGTACTTTGACAGTTGCCACTTATATCTGGTGTCTCTATAGCGTGCATTTACAAAGAAAAACGTTTTCCAGTATAAGCTAATAGCAGTCAGTGTCCTTAAAGCGGGTGTGTCAGGCCTTCCTTCATTGTGTGCCCTGCCGACCCCTGCCAGTGTACGTTGACAGTTGCCACTCATATCTGGTGTCTCTGTAGCGTGCTTTTACAAAGCAAAAAAGTTTTCCAGTGTAAGCTAATAGCAGTCAGTGTCCTTAAAGCGGGTGTTTCAGGCCTTCAGCGTGTGCCCTGCAGACCCCTGCCAGTGTACTTTGACAGTTGCCACTCATATCTGGTGTCTCTATAGCGTGCTTTTACAAAGAAAAAAAGTTTTCCAATGTAAGCTAATAGAAGTCAGTGTCCTTAAAGCGGGTGTGTCAGGCCTTCCTTCAGCGTGTGCCCTGCAGTCCCCTGCCAGTGTACTTTGACAGTTGCCACTCATATCTGGTGTCTCTATTGCGTGCTTTTACAAAGAAAAAAGTTTTCCAGTGTAAGCTAATAGCAGTCAGTGTCCTTAAAGCGGGTGTGTCAGGCCTTCCTTCAGCGTGTGCCCTGCAGACCCCTGCCAGTGTACTTTGACAGTTGCCACTCATATCTGGTGTCTCTATAGCGTGCTTTTACAAAGCAAAAAAGTTTTCCAGTGTAAGCTAATAGCAGTCAGTGTCCTTAAAGCGGGTGTTTCAGGCCTTCAGCGTGTGCCCTGCAGACCCCTGCCAGTGTACTTTGACAGTTGCCACTCATATCTGGTGTCTCTATAGCGTGCTTTTACAAAGAAAAAAGTTTTCCAGTGTAAGCTAATAGCAGTCCATGTCCTTAAAGCGGGTGTGTCAGGCCTTCCTTCAGCGTGTGCCCTGCAGACCCCTGCCAGTGTACTTTGACAGTTGCCACTCATATCTGGTGTCTCTATAGCGTGCTTTTACAAAGAAAAAAAGTTTTCCAGTGTAAGCTAAGAGCAGTCAGTGTCCTTAAAGCGGGTGTTTCAGGCCTTCAGCGTGTTCCCTGCAGACCCCTGCCAGTGTACTTTGACAGTTGCCACTCATATCTGGTGTCTCTGTAGCGTGATTTTACAAAGAAAAAAAGTTTTCCAATCTAAGCTAATAGCAGTCAGTGTCCTTAAAGCGGGTGTGTCAGGCCTTCCTTCAGCGTGTGCCCTGCAGACCCGTGCCAGTGTACTTTGACAGTTGCCACTCATATCTGGTGTCTCTATAGCGTGCTTTTACAAAGAAAAAAGTTTTCCAGTGTAAGCTAATAGCAGTCCATGTCCTTAAAGCGGGTGTGTCAGGCCTTCCTTCAGCGTGTGCCCTGCAGACCCCTGCCAGTGTACTTTGACAGTTGCCACTCATATCTGGTGTCTCTATAGCGTGCTTTTACAAAGCAAAAAAGTTTTCCAGTGTAAGCTAATAGCAGTCAGTGTCCTTAAAGCGGGTGTGTCAGGCCTTCCTTCAGCGTGTGCCCTGCCGACCCCTGCCAGTGTACGTTGACAGTTGCCACTCATATCTGGTGTCTCTGTAGCGTGCTTTTACAAAGCAAAAAAGTTTTCCAGTGTAAGCTAATAGCAGTCAGTGTCCTTAAAGCGGGTGTTTCAGGCCTTCAGCGTGTGCCCTGCAGACCCCTGCCAGTGTACTTTGACAGTTGTCACTCATATGTGGTGTCTCTATAGCGTGCTTTTACAAAGAAAAAACGTTTTCCAGTGTAAGCTAATAGCAGTCAGTGTCCTTAAAGCGGGTGTTTCAGGCCTTCAGCGTGTGCCCTGCAGACCCCTGCAGTGTACTTTGACAGTTGCCACTCATATCTGGTGTCTCTATAGCGTGCTTTTACAAAGAAAAAAAAGTTTTCCAGTGTAAGCTAATAGCAGTCAGTGTCCTTAAAGCGGGTGTTTCAGGCCTTCAGCGTGTGCCCTGCAGACCCCTGCAGTGTACTTTGACAGTTGCCACTCACATCTGGTGTCTCTATAGCGTGCTTTTACAAAGAAAAAAAAGTTTTCCAGTGTAAGCTAATAGCAGTCAGTGTCCTTAAAGCGGGTGTTTCAGGCCTTCAGCGTGTGCCCTGCAGACCCCTGCCAGGGTACTTTGACAGTTGCCACTTATATCTGGTGTCTCTATAGCGTGCATTTACAAAGAAAAACGTTTTCCAGTATAAGCTAATAGCAGTCAGTGTCCTTAAAGCGGGTGTGTCAGGCCTTCCTTCATTGTGTGCCCTGCCGACCCCTGCCAGTGTACGTTGACAGTTGCCACTCATATCTGGTGTCTCTGTAGCGTGCTTTTACAAAGCAAAAAAGTTTTCCAGTGTAAGCTAATAGCAGTCAGTGTCCTTAAAGCGGGTGTTTCAGGCCTTCAGCGTGTGCCCTGCAGACCCCTGCCAGTGTACTTTGACAGTTGCCACTCATATCTGGTGTCTCTATAGCGTGCTTTTACAAAGAAAAAAAGTTTTCCAATGTAAGCTAATAGAAGTCAGTGTCCTTAAAGCGGGTGTGTCAGGCCTTCCTTCAGCGTGTGCCCTGCAGTCCCCTGCCAGTGTACTTTGACAGTTGCCACTCATATCTGGTGTCTCTATTGCGTGCTTTTACAAAGAAAAAAGTTTTCCAGTGTAAGCTAATAGCAGTCAGTGTCCTTAAAGCGGGTGTGTCAGGCCTTCCTTCAGCGTGTGCCCTGCAGACCCCTGCCAGTGTACTTTGACAGTTGCCACTCATATCTGGTGTCTCTATAGCGTGCTTTTACAAAGCAAAAAAGTTTTCCAGTGTAAGCTAATAGCAGTCAGTGTCCTTAAAGCGGGTGTTTCAGGCCTTCAGCGTGTGCCCTGCAGACCCCTGCCAGTGTACTTTGACAGTTGCCACTCATATCTGGTGTCTCTATAGCGTGCTTTTACAAAGAAAAAAGTTTTCCAGTGTAAGCTAATAGCAGTCCATGTCCTTAAAGCGGGTGTGTCAGGCCTTCCTTCAGCGTGTGCCCTGCAGACCCCTGCCAGTGTACTTTGACAGTTGCCACTCATATCTGGTGTCTCTATAGCGTGCTTTTACAAAGAAAAAAAGTTTTCCAGTGTAAGCTAAGAGCAGTCAGTGTCCTTAAAGCGGGTGTTTCAGGCCTTCAGCGTGTTCCCTGCAGACCCCTGCCAGTGTAATTTGACAGTTGCCACTCATATCTGGTGTCTCTGTAGCGTGATTTTACAAAGAAAAAAAGTTTTCCAATCTAAGCTAATAGCAGTCAGTGTCCTTAAAGCGGGTGTGTCAGGCCTTCCTTCAGCGTGTGCCCTGCAGACCCGTGCCAGTGTACTTTGACAGTTGCCACTCATATCTGGTGTCTCTATAGCGTGCTTTTACAAAGAAAAAAGTTTTCCAGTGTAAGCTAATAGCAGTCCATGTCCTTAAAGCGGGTGTGTCAGGCCTTCCTTCAGCGTGTGCCCTGCAGACCCCTGCCAGTGTACTTTGACAGTTGCCACTCATATCTGGTGTCTCTATAGCGTGCTTTTACAAAGCAAAAAAGTTTTCCAGTGTAAGCTAATAGCAGTCAGTGTCCTTAAAGCGGGTGTGTCAGGCCTTCCTTCAGCGTGTGCCCTGCCGACCCCTGCCAGTGTACGTTGACAGTTGCCACTCATATCTGGTGTCTCTGTAGCGTGCTTTTACAAAGCAAAAAAGTTTTCCAGTGTAAGCTAATAGCAGTCAGTGTCCTTAAAGCGGGTGTTTCAGGCCTTCAGCGTGTGCCCTGCAGACCCCTGCCAGCGTACTTTGACAGTTGTCACTCATATGTGGTGTCTCTATAGCGTGCTTTTACAAAGAAAAAACGTTTTCCAGTGTAAGCTAATAGCAGTCAGTGTCCTTAAAGCGGGTGTTTCAGGCCTTCAGCGTGTGCCCTGCAGACCCCTGCAGTGTACTTTGACAGTTGCCACTCATATCTGGTGTCTCTATAGCGTGCTTTTACAAAGAAAAAAAAGTTTTCCAGTGTAAGCTAATAGCAGTCAGTGTCCTTATAGCGGGTGTTTCAGGCCTTCAGCGTGAGCCCTGCAGGCCCCTGCCAGGGTACTTTGACAGTTGCCACTTATATCTGGTGTCTCTATAGCGTGCATTTACAAAGAAAAACGTTTTCCAGTGTAAGCTAATAGCAGTCAGTGTCCTAAAAGCGGGTGTGTCAGGCCTTCCTTCAGCGTGTGCCCTGCAGAACCCTGCCAGTGTACTTTGACAGTTGCCACTCATATCTGGTGTCTCTATAGCGTGCTTTTACAAAGCAAAAAAGTTTTCCAGTGTAAGCTAATAGCAGTCATTGTCCTTAAAGCGGGTGTGTCAGGCCTTCCTTCAGCATGTGCCCTGCAGACCCCTTCCAGTGTACTTTGACAGTTGCCAGTCATATCTGGTGTCTCTGTAGCGTGCTTTTACAAAGCAAAAAAGTTTTCCAGTGTAAGCTAATAGCAGTCAGTGTCCTTAAAGCGGGTGTTTCAGGCCTTCAGCATGTGCCCTGCAGACCCCTGCCAGTGTACTTTGCAGCGTGTGTCAGGCCTTCATTCAGCGTGGTCCCTGCAGACCCCTGCCAGTGTACTTCGACAGTTGACACTCATATCTGGTGTCTCTATAGCGTGCTTTTACAAAGAAAAATATTTTTCCAGTGTAACCTTATAGCAGTCAGTGTCCTTAAAGCGGGTGTGTCAGGCCTTCCTTCAGCGTGTGCCCTGCAGACCCCTGCCAGTTTACTTTGACAGTTGCCACTTATATCTGGTGTCTCTGTAGCGTGCTTTTACAAAGCAAAAACGTTTTCCAGTGTAAGCTAATAGCAGTCAGTGTCCTTAAAGCGGGTGTTTCAGGCCTTCAGCATGTGCCCTGCAGACCCCTGCCAGTGTACTTTGACAGTTGCCACTCATATCTCTTGTCTCTGTAGCGTGCTTTTACAAAGAAAAAAAGTTTTCCAGTGTAAGCTAATAGCAGTCAGTGTCCTTAAAGCGGGTGTGTCAGGCCTTCCTTCAGCGTGTGCCCTGCCGACCCCTGCCAGTGTACTTTGACAGTTGCCACTCATATCTGGTGTCTCTGTAGCGTGCTTTTACAAAGCAAAAAAGTTTTCCAGTGTAAGCTAATAGCAGTCAGTGTCCTTAAAGCGGGTGTTTCATGCCTTCAGCATGTGCCCTGCAGACCCCTGCCAGTGTACTTTGACAGTTGTCACTCATATCTGGTGTCTCTATAGCGTGCTTTTACAAAGAAAAAACTTTTCCAGTGTAAGCTAATAGCAGTCAGTGTCCTTAAAGCGGGTGTTTCAGGCCTTCAGCGTGTGCCCTGCAGACCCCTGCCAGTGTACTTTGACAGTTGCCACTCATATCTGGTGTCTCTATAGCTTGCTTTTACAAAGAAAAAAAGTTTTCCAATGTAAGCTAATAGCAGTCAGTGTCCTTAAAGCGGGTGTGTCAGGCCTTCCATCAGCGTGTGCCCTGCAGACCCCTGCCAGTGTACTTTGACAGTTGCCACTCATATCTGGTGTCTCTATAGCGTGCTTTTACAAAGAAAAAAGTTTTCCAGTGTAAGCTAATAGCAGTCCATGTCCTTAAAGCGGGTGTGTCAGGCCTTCCTTCAGCGTGTGCCCTGCAGACCCCTGGCAGTGTACTTTGACAGTTGCCACTCATATCTGGTGTCTCTATAGCGTGCTTTTACAAAGCAAAAAAGTTTTCCAGTGTAAGCTAATAGCAGTCAGTGTCCTTAAAGCGGGTGTGTCAGGCCTTCCTTCAGCGTGTGCCCTGCCGACCCCTGCCAGTGTACGTTGACAGTTGCCACTCATATCTGGTGTCTCTGTAGCGTGCTTTTACAAAGCAAAAAAGTTTTCCAGTGTAAGCTAATAGCAGTCAGTGTCCTTAAAGGGGGTGTTTCAGGCCTTCAGCGTGTGCCCTGCAGACCCCTGCCAGTGTACTTTGACAGTTGTCACTCATATCTGGTGTCTCTATAGCGTGCTTTTACAAAGAAAAAACGTTTTCCAGTGTAAGCTAATAGCAGTCAGTGTCCTTAAAGCGGGTGTTTCAGGCCTTCAGCGTGTGCCCTGCAGACCCCTGCAGTGTACTTTGACAGTTGCCACTCACATCTGGTGTCTCTATAGCGTGCTTTTACAAAGAAAAAAAAGTTTTCCAGTGTAAGCTAATAGCAGTCAGTGTCCTTAAAGCGGGTGTTTCAGGCCTTCAGCGTGTGCCCTGCAGACCCCTGCCAGGGTACTTTGACAGTTGCCACTTATATCTGGTGTCTCTATAGCGTGCATTTACAAAGAAAAACGTTTTCCAGTATAAGCTAATAGCAGTCAGTGTCCTTAAAGCGGGTGTGTCAGGCCTTCCTTCATTGTGTGCCCTGCCGACCCCTGCCAGTGTACGTTGACAGTTGCCACTCATATCTGGTGTCTCTGTAGCGTGCTTTTACAAAGCAAAAAAGTTTTCCAGTGTAAGCTAATAGCAGTCAGTGTCCTTAAAGCGGGTGTTTCAGGCCTTCAGCGTGTGCCCTGCAGACCCCTGCCAGTGTACTTTGACAGTTGCCACTCATATCTGGTGTCTCTATAGCGTGCTTTTACAAAGAAAAAAAGTTTTCCAATGTAAGCTAATAGAAGTCAGTGTCCTTAAAGCGGGTGTGTCAGGCCTTCCTTCAGCGTGTGCCCTGCAGTCCCCTGCCAGTGTACTTTGACAGTTGCCACTCATATCTGGTGTCTCTATTGCGTGCTTTTACAAAGAAAAAAGTTTTCCAGTGTAAGCTAATAGCAGTCAGTGTCCTTAAAGCGGGTGTGTCAGGCCTTCCTTCAGCGTGTGCCCTGCAGACCCCTGCCAGTGTACTTTGACAGTTGCCACTCATATCTGGTGTCTCTATAGCGTGCTTTTACAAAGCAAAAAAGTTTTCCAGTGTAAGCTAATAGCAGTCAGTGTCCTTAAAGCGGGTGTTTCAGGCCTTCAGCGTGTGCCCTGCAGACCCCTGCCAGTGTACTTTGACAGTTGCCACTCATATCTGGTGTCTCTATAGCGTGCTTTTACAAAGAAAAAAGTTTTCCAGTGTAAGCTAATAGCAGTCCATGTCCTTAAAGCGGGTGTGTCAGGCCTTCCTTCAGCGTGTGCCCTGCAGACCCCTGCCAGTGTACTTTGACAGTTGCCACTCATATCTGGTGTCTCTATAGCGTGCTTTTACAAAGCAAAAAAGTTTTCCAGTGTAAGCTAAGAGCAGTCAGTGTCCTTAAAGCGGGTGTTTCAGGCCTTCAGCGTGTTCCCTGCAGACCCCTGCCAGTGTACTTTGACAGTTGCCACTCATATCTGGTGTCTCTATAGCGTGCTTTTACAAAGAAAAAAAGTTTTCCAATGTAAGCTAATAGCAGTCAGTGTCCTTAAAGCGGGTGTTTTTCAGGCCTTCCTTCAGCATGTGCCCTGCAGACCCCTGCCAGTGTACTTTGACAGTTGCCACTCATATCTGGTGTCTCTATAGCGTGCTTTTACAAAGAAAAAATGTTTTCCAGTGTAAGCTAATAGCAGTCAATGTCCTTAAAGCGGGTGTGTCAGGCCTTCCTTCAGCGTGTGCCCTGCAGAACCCTGCCAGTGTACTTTGACAGTTGCCACTCATATCTGGTGTCTCTATAGCGTGCTTTTACAAAGCAAAAAAGTTTTCCAGTATAAGCTAATAGCAGTCATTGTCCTTAAAGCGGGTGTGTCAGGCCTTCCTTCAGCATGTGCCCTGCAGACCCCTTCCAGTGTACTTTGACAGTTGCCACTCATATCTGGTGTCTCTGTAGCGTGCTTTTACAAAGCAAAAAAGTTTTCCAGTGTAAGCTAATAGCAGTCAGTGTCCTTAACCCCTTAAGGACCAAACTTCTGGAATAAAAGGAAATCATGACATGTCACACATGTCATGTGTCCTTAAGGGGTTAAAGCGGGTGTGTCAGGCCTTCCTTCAGCGTGTGCCCTGCCGACCCCTGCCAGTGTACTTTGACAGTTGCCACTCATATCTGGTGTCTCTGTAGCGTGCTTTTACAAAGCAAAAAAGTTTTCCAGTGTAAGCTAATAGCAGTCAGTGTCCTTAAAGCGGGTGTTTCAGGCCTTCAGCATGTGCCCTGCAGACCCCTGCCAGTGTACTTTGACAGTTGTCACTCATATCTGGTGTCTCTATAGCGTGCTTTTACAAAGAAAAAACTTTTCCAGTGTAAGCTAATAGCAGTCAGTGTCCTTAAAGCGGGTGTTTCAGGCCTTCAGCGTGTGCCCTGCAGACCCCTGCCAGTGTACTTTGACAGTTGCCACTCATATCTGGTGTCTCTATAGCGTGCTTTTACAAAGAAAAAAAGTTTTTCAATGTAAGCTAATAGCAGTCAGTGTCCTTAAAGCGGGTGTGTCAGGCCTTCCTTCAGCGTGTGCTCTGCAGACCCCTGCCAGTGTACTTTGACAGTTGCCACTCATATCTGGTGTCTCTATAGCGTGCTTTTACAAAGAAAAAAGTTTTCCAGTGTAAGCTAATAGCAGTCAGTGTCCTTAAAGCGGGTGTGTCAGGCCTTCCTTCAGCGTGTGCCCTGCAGACCCCTGCCAGTGTACTTTGACAGTTGCCACTCATATCTGGTGTCTCTATAGCGTGCTTTTACAAAGAAAAAAAGTTTTCCAGTGTAAGCTAAGAGCAGTCAGTGTCCTTAAAGCGGGTGTTTCAGGCCTTCAGCATGTTCCCTGCAGACCCCTGCCAGTGTACTTTGACAGTTGCCACTCATATCTGGTGTCTCTATAGCGTGCTTTTACAAAGAAAAAAAGTTTTCCAGTGTAAGCTAAGAGCAGTCAGTGTCCTTAAAGCGGGTGTTTCAGGCCTTCAGCGTGTTCCCTGCAGACCCCTGCCAGTGTACTTTGAAAGTTGTCACTCATATCTGGTGTCTCTTTAGCGTGATTTTACAAAGAAAAAAAGTTTTCCAGTGTAAGCTAATAACAGTCAGTGTCCTTAAAGCGGGTGTTTCAGGCCTTCAGCGTGTGCCCTGCAGACCCCTGCCAGTGTACTTTGACAGTTGCCACTCATTCCTGGTGTCTCTGTTGCGTGATTTTACAAAGAAAAAAAGTTTTCCAGTGTAAGCTAATAATAGTCAGTGTCCTTTAAAGCGGGTGTTTCAGGCCTTCAGCGTGTGCCCTGCAGACCCCTGCCAGTGTACTTTGACAGTTGCCACTCATTGCTGGTGTCTCTGTAGCGTGCTTTTACAAAGAAAAAAAGTTTTCCAGTGTAAGCTAATAGCAGTCAGTGTCCTTAAAGCGGGTGTTTCAGGCTTTCAGCGTGTGCCCTGCAGACCCCTGCCAGTGTACTTTGACAGTTGACACTCATATCTGGTGTCTCTATAGCGTGCTTTTACAAAGCAAAAAAGTTTTCCAATGTAAGCTAATAGCAGTCAGTGTCCTTAAAGCGGGTGTGTCAGGCCTTCCTTCAGCATGTGCCCTGCAGACCCCTGCCAGTGTACTTTGACAGTTGCCACTCATATCTGGTGTCTCTGTAGCGTGCTTTTACAAAGCAAAAAAGTTTTCCAGTGTAAGCTAATAGCAGTCAGTGTCCTTAAAGCGGGTGTGTCAGGCCTTCCTTCAGCGTGTGCCCTGCCGACCCCTGCCAGTGTACTTTGACAGTTGCCACTCATATCTGGTGTCTCTGTAGCGTGCTTTTACAAAGCAAAAAAGTTTTCCAGTGTAAGCTAATAGCAGTCAGTGTCCTTAAAGCGGGTGTTTCAGGCCTTCAGCATGTGCCCTGCAGACCCCTGCCAGTGTACTTTGACAGTTGTCACTCATATCTGGTGTCTCTATAGCGTGCTTTTACAAAGAAAAAAGTTTTCCAGTGTAAGCTAATAGCAGTCCATGTCCTTAAAGCGGGTGTGTCAGGCCTTCCTTCAGCGTGTGCCCTGCAGACCCCTGCCAGTGTACTTTGACAGTTGCCACTCATATCTGGTGTCTCTATAGCGTGCTTTTACAAAGCAAAAAAGTTTTCCAGTGTAAGCTAATAGCAGTCAGTGTCCTTAAAGCGGGTGTGTCAGGCCTTCCTTCAGCGTGTGCCCTGCCGACCCCTGCCAGTGTACGTTGACAGTTGCCACTCATATCTGGTGTCTCTGTAGCGTGCTTTTACAAAGCAAAAAACTTTTCCAGTGTAAGCTAATAGCAGTCAGTGTCCTTAAAGGGGGTGTTTCAGGCCTTCAGCGTGTGCCCTGCAGACCCCTGCCAGTGTACTTTGACAGTTGTCACTCATATCTGGTGTCTCTATAGCGTGCTTTTACAAAGAAAAAACGTTTTCCAGTGTAAGCTAATAGCAGTCAGTGTCCTTAAAGCGGGTGTTTCAGGCCTTCAGCGTGTGCCCTGCAGACCCCTGCAGTGTACTTTACAGTTGCCACTCACATCTGGTGTCTCTATAGCGTGCTTTTACAAAGAAAAAAAAGTTTTCCAGTGTAAGCTAATAGCAGTCAGTGTCCTTAAAGCGGGTGTTTCAGGCCTTCAGCGTGTGCCCTGCAGACCCCTGCCAGGGTACTTTGACAGTTGCCACTTATATCTGGTGTCTCTATAGCGTGCATTTACAAAGAAAAACGTTTTCCAGTATAAGCTAATAGCAGTCAGTGTCCTTAAAGCGGGTGTGTCAGGCCTTCCTTCATTGTGTGCCCTGCCGACCCCTGCCAGTGTACGTTGACAGTTGCCACTCATATCTGGTGTCTCTGTAGCGTGCTTTTACAAAGCAAAAAAGTTTTCCAGTGTAAGCTAATAGCAGTCAGTGTCCTTAAAGCGGGTGTTTCAGGCCTTCAGCGTGTGCCCTGCAGACCCCTGCCAGTGTACTTTGACAGTTGCCACTCATATCTGGTGTCTCTATAGCGTGCTTTTACAAAGAAAAAAAGTTTTCCAATGTAAGCTAATAGAAGTCAGTGTCCTTAAAGCGGGTGTGTCAGGCCTTCCTTCAGCGTGTGCCCTGCAGTCCCCTGCCAGTGTACTTTGACAGTTGCCACTCATATCTGGTGTCTCTATTGCGTGCTTTTACAAAGAAAAAAGTTTTCCAGTGTAAGCTAATAGCAGTCAGTGTCCTTAAAGCGGGTGTGTCAGGCCTTCCTTCAGCGTGTGCCCTGCAGACCCCTGCCAGTGTACTTTGACAGTTGCCACTCATATCTGGTGTCTCTATAGCGTGCTTTTACAAAGCAAAAAAGTTTTCCAGTGTAAGCTAATAGCAGTCAGTGTCCTTAAAGCGGGTGTTTCAGGCCTTCAGCGTGTGCCCTGCAGACCCCTGCCAGTGTACTTTGACAGTTGCCACTCATATCTGGTGTCTCTATAGCGTGCTTTTACAAAGAAAAAAGTTTTCCAGTGTAAGCTAATAGCAGTCCATGTCCTTAAAGCGGGTGTGTCAGGCCTTCCTTCAGCGTGTGCCCTGCAGACCCCTGCCAGTGTACTTTGACAGTTGCCACTCATATCTGGTGTCTCTATAGCGTGCTTTTACAAAGCAAAAAAGTTTTCCAGTGTAAGCTAAGAGCAGTCAGTGTCCTTAAAGCGGGTGTTTCAGGCCTTCAGCGTGTTCCCTGCAGACCCCTGCCAGTGTACTTTGACAGTTGCCACTCATATCTGGTGTCTCTATAGCGTGCTTTTACAAAGAAAAAAAGTTTTCCAATGTAAGCTAATAGCAGTCAGTGTCCTTAAAGCGGGTGTTTTTTAGGCCTTCCTTCAGCATGTGCCCTGCAGACCCCTGCCAGTGTACTTTGACAGTTGCCACTCATATCTGGTGTCTCTATAGCGTGCTTTTACAAAGAAAAAATGTTTTCCAGTGTAAGCTAATAGCAGTCAATGTCCTTAAAGCGGGTGTGTCAGGCCTTCCTTCAGCGTGTGCCCTGCAGAACCCTGCCAGTGTACTTTGACAGTTGCCACTCATATCTGGTGTCTCTATAGCGTGCTTTTACAAAGCAAAAAAGTTTTCCAGTATAAGCTAATAGCAGTCATTGTCCTTAAAGCGGGTGTGTCAGGCCTTCCTTCAGCATGTGCCCTGCAGACCCCTTCCAGTGTACTTTGACAGTTGCCACTCATATCTGGTGTCTCTGTAGCGTGCTTTTACAAAGCAAAAAAGTTTTCCAGTGTAAGCTAATAGCAGTCAGTGTCCTTAACCCCTTAAGGACCAAACTTCTGGAATAAAAGGAAATCATGACATGTCACACATGTCATGTGTCCTTAAGGGGTTAAAGCGGGTGTGTCAGGCCTTCCTTCAGCGTGTGCCCTGCCGACCCCTGCCAGTGTACTTTGACAGTTGCCACTCATATCTGGTGTCTCTGTAGCGTGCTTTTACAAAGCAAAAAAGTTTTCCAGTGTAAGCTAA
Organism: Pelobates fuscus; assembly: GCF_036172605.1. Taxonomy (NCBI): domain Eukaryota; kingdom Metazoa; phylum Chordata; class Amphibia; order Anura; family Pelobatidae; genus Pelobates; species Pelobates fuscus. The sequence continues at coordinate 143,378,631 of NC_086319.1, forward strand.
TAGCAGTCAGTGTCCTTAAAGCGGGTGTTTCAGGCCTTCAGCATGTGCCCTGCAGACCCCTGCCAGTGTACTTTGACAGTTGTCACTCATATCTGGTGTCTCTATAGCGTGCTTTTACAAAGAAAAAACTTTTCCAGTGTAAGCTAATAGCAGTCAGTGTCCTTAAAGCGGGTGTTTCAGGCCTTCAGCGTGTGCCCTGCAGACCCCTGCCAGTGTACTTTGACAGTTGCCACTCATATCTGGTGTCTCTATAGCGTGCTTTTACAAAGAAAAAAAGTTTTTCAATGTAAGCTAATAGCAGTCAGTGTCCTTAAAGCGGGTGTGTCAGGCCTTCCTTCAGCGTGTGCTCTGCAGACCCCTGCCAGTGTACTTTGACAGTTGCCACTCATATCTGGTGTCTCTATAGCGTGCTTTTACAAAGAAAAAAGTTTTCCAGTGTAAGCTAATAGCAGTCAGTGTCCTTAAAGCGGGTGTGTCAGGCCTTCCTTCAGCGTGTGCCCTGCAGACCCCTGCCAGTGTACTTTGACAGTTGCCACTCATATCTGGTGTCTCTATAGCGTGCTTTTACAAAGAAAAAAAGTTTTCCAGTGTAAGCTAAGAGCAGTCAGTGTCCTTAAAGCGGGTGTTTCAGGCCTTCAGCATGTTCCCTGCAGACCCCTGCCAGTGTACTTTGACAGTTGCCACTCATATCTGGTGTCTCTATAGCGTGCTTTTACAAAGAAAAAAAGTTTTCCAGTGTAAGCTAAGAGCAGTCAGTGTCCTTAAAGCGGGTGTTTCAGGCCTTCAGCGTGTTCCCTGCAGACCCCTGCCAGTGTACTTTGAAAGTTGTCACTCATATCTGGTGTCTCTTTAGCGTGATTTTACAAAGAAAAAAAGTTTTCCAGTGTAAGCTAATAACAGTCAGTGTCCTTAAAGCGGGTGTTTCAGGCCTTCAGCGTGTGCCCTGCAGACCCCTGCCAGTGTACTTTGACAGTTGCCACTCATTCCTGGTGTCTCTGTTGCGTGATTTTACAAAGAAAAAAAGTTTTCCAGTGTAAGCTAATAATAGTCAGTGTCCTTTAAAGCGGGTGTTTCAGGCCTTCAGCGTGTGCCCTGCAGACCCCTGCCAGTGTACTTTGACAGTTGCCACTCATTGCTGGTGTCTCTGTAGCGTGCTTTTACAAAGAAAAAAAGTTTTCCAGTGTAAGCTAATAGCAGTCAGTGTCCTTAAAGCGGGTGTTTCAGGCTTTCAGCGTGTGCCCTGCAGACCCCTGCCAGTGTACTTTGACAGTTGACACTCATATCTGGTGTCTCTATAGCGTGCTTTTACAAAGCAAAAAAGTTTTCCAATGTAAGCTAATAGCAGTCAGTGTCCTTAAAGCGGGTGTGTCAGGCCTTCCTTCAGCATGTGCCCTGCAGACCCCTGCCAGTGTACTTTGACAGTTGCCACTCATATCTGGTGTCTCTGTAGCGTGCTTTTACAAAGCAAAAAAGTTTTCCAGTGTAAGCTAATAGCAGTCAGTGTCCTTAAAGCGGGTGTGTCAGGCCTTCCTTCAGCGTGTGCCCTGCCGACCCCTGCCAGTGTACTTTGACAGTTGCCACTCATATCTGGTGTCTCTGTAGCGTGCTTTTACAAAGCAAAAAAGTTTTCCAGTGTAAGCTAATAGCAGTCAGTGTCCTTAAAGCGGGTGTTTCAGGCCTTCAGCATGTGCCCTGCAGACCCCTGCCAGTGTACTTTGACAGTTGTCACTCATATCTGGTGTCTCTATAGCGTGCTTTTACAAAGAAAAAAGTTTTCCAGTGTAAGCTAATAGCAGTCCATGTCCTTAAAGCGGGTGTGTCAGGCCTTCCTTCAGCGTGTGCCCTGCAGACCCCTGCCAGTGTACTTTGACAGTTGCCACTCATATCTGGTGTCTCTATAGCGTGCTTTTACAAAGCAAAAAAGTTTTCCAGTGTAAGCTAATAGCAGTCAGTGTCCTTAAAGCGGGTGTGTCAGGCCTTCCTTCAGCGTGTGCCCTGCCGACCCCTGCCAGTGTACGTTGACAGTTGCCACTCATATCTGGTGTCTCTGTAGCGTGCTTTTACAAAGCAAAAAACTTTTCCAGTGTAAGCTAATAGCAGTCAGTGTCCTTAAAGGGGGTGTTTCAGGCCTTCAGCGTGTGCCCTGCAGACCCCTGCCAGTGTACTTTGACAGTTGTCACTCATATCTGGTGTCTCTATAGCGTGCTTTTACAAAGAAAAAACGTTTTCCAGTGTAAGCTAATAGCAGTCAGTGTCCTTAAAGCGGGTGTTTCAGGCCTTCAGCGTGTGCCCTGCAGACCCCTGCAGTGTACTTTACAGTTGCCACTCACATCTGGTGTCTCTATAGCGTGCTTTTACAAAGAAAAAAAAGTTTTCCAGTGTAAGCTAATAGCAGTCAGTGTCCTTAAAGCGGGTGTTTCAGGCCTTCAGCGTGTGCCCTGCAGACCCCTGCCAGGGTACTTTGACAGTTGCCACTTATATCTGGTGTCTCTATAGCGTGCATTTACAAAGAAAAACGTTTTCCAGTATAAGCTAATAGCAGTCAGTGTCCTTAAAGCGGGTGTGTCAGGCCTTCCTTCATTGTGTGCCCTGCCGACCCCTGCCAGTGTACGTTGACAGTTGCCACTCATATCTGGTGTCTCTGTAGCGTGCTTTTACAAAGCAAAAAAGTTTTCCAGTGTAAGCTAATAGCAGTCAGTGTCCTTAAAGCGGGTGTTTCAGGCCTTCAGCGTGTGCCCTGCAGACCCCTGCCAGTGTACTTTGACAGTTGCCACTCATATCTGGTGTCTCTATAGCGTGCTTTTACAAAGAAAAAAAGTTTTCCAATGTAAGCTAATAGAAGTCAGTGTCCTTAAAGCGGGTGTGTCAGGCCTTCCTTCAGCGTGTGCCCTGCAGTCCCCTGCCAGTGTACTTTGACAGTTGCCACTCATATCTGGTGTCTCTATTGCGTGCTTTTACAAAGAAAAAAGTTTTCCAGTGTAAGCTAATAGCAGTCAGTGTCCTTAAAGCGGGTGTGTCAGGCCTTCCTTCAGCGTGTGCCCTGCAGACCCCTGCCAGTGTACTTTGACAGTTGCCACTCATATCTGGTGTCTCTATAGCGTGCTTTTACAAAGCAAAAAAGTTTTCCAGTGTAAGCTAATAGCAGTCAGTGTCCTTAAAGCGGGTGTTTCAGGCCTTCAGCGTGTGCCCTGCAGACCCCTGCCAGTGTACTTTGACAGTTGCCACTCATATCTGGTGTCTCTATAGCGTGCTTTTACAAAGAAAAAAGTTTTCCAGTGTAAGCTAATAGCAGTCCATGTCCTTAAAGCGGGTGTGTCAGGCCTTCCTTCAGCGTGTGCCCTGCAGACCCCTGCCAGTGTACTTTGACAGTTGCCACTCATATCTGGTGTCTCTATAGCGTGCTTTTACAAAGCAAAAAAGTTTTCCAGTGTAAGCTAAGAGCAGTCAGTGTCCTTAAAGCGGGTGTTTCAGGCCTTCAGCGTGTTCCCTGCAGACCCCTGCCAGTGTACTTTGACAGTTGCCACTCATATCTGGTGTCTCTATAGCGTGCTTTTACAAAGAAAAAAAGTTTTCCAATGTAAGCTAATAGCAGTCAGTGTCCTTAAAGCGGGTGTGTCAGGCCTTCCTTCAGCATGTGCCCTGCAGACCCCTGCCAGTGTACTTTGACAGTTGCCACTCATATCTGGTGTCTCTATAGCGTGCTTTTACAAAGCAAAAAAGTTTTCCAGTATAAGCTAATAGCAGTCATTGTCCTTAAAGCGGGTGTGTCAGGCCTTCCTTCAGCATGTGCCCTGCAGACCCCTTCCAGTGTACTTTGACAGTTGCCACTCATATCTGGTGTCTCTGTAGCGTGCTTTTACAAAGCAAAAAAGTTTTCCAGTGTAAGCTAATAGCAGTCAGTGTCCTTAACCCCTTAAGGACCAAACTTCTGGAATAAAAGGAAATCATGACATGTCACACATGTCATGTGTCCTTAAGGGGTTAAAGCGGGTGTGTCAGGCCTTCCTTCAGCGTGTGCCCTGCAAACCCCTGCCAGTGTACTTTGACAGTTGCCACTCATATCTGGTGTCTCTGTAGCGTGCTTTTACAAAGCAAAAAAGTTTTCCAGTGTAAGCTAATAGCAGTCAGTGTCCTTAAAGCGGGTGTTTCAGGCCTTCAGCATGTGCCCTGCAGACCCCTGCCAGTGTACTTTGACAGTTGTCACTCATATCTGGTGTCTCTATAGCGTGCTTTTACAAAGAAAAAACTTTTCCAGTGTAAGCTAATAGCAGTCAGTGTCCTTAAAGCGGGTGTTTCAGGCCTTCAGCGTGTGCCCTGCAGACCCCTGCCAGTGTACTTTGACAGTTGCCACTCATATCTGGTGTCTCTATAGCGTGCTTTTACAAAGAAAAAAAGTTTTCCAATGTAAGCTAATAGCAGTCAGTGTCCTTAAAAGCGGGTGTGTCAGGCCTTCCTTCAGCGTGTGCTCTGCAGACCCCTGCCAGTGTACTTTGACAGTTGCCACTCATATCTGGTGTCTCTATAGCGTGCTTTTACAAAGAAAAAAGTTTTCCAGTGTAAGCTAATAGCAGTCAGTGTCCTTAAAGCGGGTGTGTCAGGCCTTCCTTCAGCGTGTGCCCTGCAGACCCCTGCCAGTGTACTTTGACAGTTGCCACTCATATCTGGTGTCTCTATAGCGTGCTTTTACAAAGAAAAAAAGTTTTCCAGTGTAAGCTAAGAGCAGTCAGTGTCCTTAAAGCGGGTGTTTCAGGCCTTCAGCGTGTTCCCTGCAGACCCCTGCCAGTGTACTTTGACAGTTGTCACTCATATCTGGTGTCTCTTTAGCGTGATTTTACAAAGAAAAAAAGTTTTCCAGTGTAAGCTAATAACAGTCAGTGTCCTTAAAGCGGGTGTTTCAGGCCTTCAGCGTGTGCCCTGCAGACCCCTGCCAGTGTACTTTGACAGTTGCCACTCATTCCTGGTGTCTCTGTTGCGTGATTTTACAAAGAAAAAAAGTTTTCCAGTGTAAGCTAATAATAGTCAGTGTCCTTTAAAGCGGGTGTTTCAGGCCTTCAGCGTGTGCCCTGCAGACCCCTGCCAGTGTACTTTGACAGTTGCCACTCATTGCTGGTGTCTCTGTAGCGTGCTTTTACAAAGAAAAAAAGTTTTCCAGTGTAAGCTAATAGCAGTCAGTGTCCTTAAAGCGGGTGTTTCAGGCTTTCAGCGTGTGCCCTGCAGACCCCTGCCAGTGTACTTTGACAGTTGACACTCATATCTGGTGTCTCTATAGCGTGCTTTTACAAAGCAAAAAAGTTTTCCAATGTAAGCTAATAGCAGTCAGTGTCCTTAAAGCGGGTGTGTCAGGCCTTCCTTCAGCATGTGCCCTGCAGACCCCTGCCAGTGTACTTTGACAGTTGCCACTCATATCTGGTGTCTCTGTAGCGTGCTTTTACAAAGCAAAAAAGTTTTCCAGTGTAAGCTAATAGCAGTCAGTGTCCTTAAAGCGGGTGTGTCAGGCCTTCCTTCAGCGTGTGCCCTGCCGACCCCTGCCAGTGTACTTTGACAGTTGCCACTCATATCTGGTGTCTCTGTAGCGTGCTTTTACAAAGCAAAAAAGTTTTCCAGTGTAAGCTAATAGCAGTCAGTGTCCTTAAAGCGGGTGTTTCAGGCCTTCAGCATGTGCCCTGCAGACCCCTGCCAGTGTACTTTGACAGTTGTCACTCATATCTGGTGTCTCTATAGCGTGCTTTTACAAAGAAAAAACTTTTCCAGTGTAAGCTAATAGCAGTCAGTGTCCTTAAAGCGGGTGTTTCAGGCCTTCAGCGTGTGCCCTGCAGACCCCTGCCAGTGTACTTTGACAGTTGCCACTCATATCTGGTGTCTCTATAGCGTGCTTTTACAAAGAAAAAAAGTTTTCCAATGTAAGCTAATAGCAGTCAGTGTCCATAAAGCGGGTGTGTCAGGCCTTCCTTCAGCGTGTGCCCTGCAGACCCCTGCCAGTGTACTTTGACAGTTGCCACTCATATCTGGTGTCTCTATAGCGTGCTTTTACAAAGAAAAAAGTTTTCCCGTGTAAGCTAATAGCAGTCAGTGTCCTTAAAGCGGGTGTGTCAGGCCTTCCTTCAGCGTGTGCCCTGCCGACCCCTGCCAGTGTACTTTGACAGTTGCCACTCATATCTGGTGTCTCTATAGCGTGCTTTTACAAAGAAAAAAAGTTTTCCAGTGTAAGCTAAGAGCAGTCAGTGTCCTTAAAGCGGGTGTTTCAGGCCTTCAGCGTGTTCCCTGCAGACCCCTGCCAGTGTACTTTGACAGTTGCCACTCATATCTGGTGTCTCTGTAGCGTGATTTTACAAAGAAAAAAAGTTTTCCAGTGTAAGCTAATAACAGTCAGTGTCCTTAAAGCAGGTGTTTCAGGCCTTCAGCGTGTGCCCTGCAGACCCCTGCCAGTGTACTTTGACAGTTGCCACTCATTCCTGGTGTCTCTGTAGCGTGCTTTTACAAAGAAAAAAAGTTTTCCAGTGTAAGCTAATAGCAGTCAGTGTCCTTAAAGCGGGTGTGTCAGGCCTTCCTTCAGCATGTGCCCTGCAGACCCCTGCCAGTGTACTTTGACAGTTGCCACTCATATCTGGTGTCTCTATAGCGTGCTTTTACAAAGAAAAAAAGTTTTCCAGTGTAAGCTAATAGCAGTTTTCCAATGTAAGCTAATAGCAGTCAGTGTCCTTAAAGCGGGTGTGTCAGGCCTTCCTTCAGCATGTGCCCTGCAGACCCCTGCCAGTGTACTTTGACAGTTGCCACTCATATCTGGTGTCTCTATAGCGTGCTTTTACAAAGAAAAAAAGTTTTCCAATGTAAGCTAATAGAAGTCAGTGTCCATAAAGCGGGTGTGTCAGGCCTTCCTTCAGCGTGTGCCCTGCAGTCCCCTGCCAGTGTACTTTGACAGTTGCCACTCATATCTGGTGTCTCTATTGCGTGCTTTTACAAAGAAAAAAGTTTTCCAGTGTAAGCTAATAGCAGTCAGTGTCCTTAAAGCGGGTGTGTCAGGCCTTCCTTCAGCGTGTGCCCTGCAGACCCCTGCCAGTGTACTTTGACAGTTGCCACTCATATCTGGTGTCTCTATAGCGTGCTTTTACAAAGCAAAAAAGTTTTCCAGTGTAAGCTAATAGCAGTCAGTGTCCTTAAAGCGGGTGTTTCAGGCCTTCAGCGTGTGCCCTGCAGACCCCTGCCAGTGTACTTTGACAGTTGCCACTCATATCTGGTGTCTCTATAGCGTGCTTTTACAAAGAAAAAAAGTTTTCCAATGTAAGCTAATAGAAGTCAGTGTCCTTAAAGCGGGTGTGTCAGGCCTTCCTTCAGCGTGTGCCCTGCAGTCCCCTGCCAGTGTACTTTGACAGTTGCCACTCATATCTGGTGTCTCTATTGCGTGCTTTTACAAAGAAAAAAGTTTTCCAGTGTAAGCTAATAGCAGTCAGTGTCCTTAAAGCGGGTGTGTCAGGCCTTCCTTCAGCGTGTGCCCTGCAGAACCCTGCCAGTGTACTTTGACAGTTGCCACTCATATCTGGTGTCTCTATAGCGTGCTTTTACAAAGCAAAAAAGTTTTCCAGTGTAAGCTAAGAGCAGTCAGTGTCCTTAAAGCGGGTGTTTCAGGCCTTCAGCGTGTTCCCTGCAGACCCCTGCCAGTGTACTTTGACAGTTGCCACTCCTATCTGGTGTCTCTGTAGCGTGATTTTACAAAGAAAAAAAGTTTTCCAGTGTAAGCTAATAACAGTCAGTGTCCTTAAAGCGGGTGTTTCAGGCCTTCAGCGTGTGCCCTGCAGACCCCTGCCAGTGTACTTTGACAGTTGCCACTCATATCTGGTGTCTCTATAGCGTGCTTTTACAAAGAAAAAAAGTTTTCCAGTGTAAGCTAAGAGCAGTCAGTGTCCTTAAAGCGGGTGTTTCAGGCCTTCAGCGTGTTCCCTGCAGACCCCTGCCAGTGTACTTTGACAGTTGCCACTCATATCTGGTGTCTCTGTAGCGTGATTTTACAAAGAAAAAAAGTTTTCCAGTGTAAGCTAATAACAGTCAGTGTCCTTAAAGCAGGTGTTTCAGGCCTTCAGCGTGTGCCCTGCAGACCCCTGCCAGTGTACTTTGACAGTTGCCACTCATTCCTGGTGTCTCTGTAGCGTGCTTTTACAAAGAAAAAAAGTTTTCCAGTGTAAGCTAATAGCAGTCAGTGTCCTTAAAGCGGGTGTGTCAGGCCTTCCTTCAGCATGTGCCCTGCAGACCCCTGCCAGTGTACTTTGACAGTTGCCACTCATATCTGGTGTCTCTATAGCGTGCTTTTACAAAGAAAAAAAGTTTTCCAGTGTAAGCTAATAGCAGTTTTCCAATGTAAGCTAATAGCAGTCAGTATCCTTAAAGCGGGTGTGTCAGGCCTTCCTTCAGCATGTGCCCTGCAGACCCCTGCCAGTGTACTTTGACAGTTGCCACTCATATCTGGTGTCTCTATAGCGTGCTTTTACAAAGAAAAAAAGTTTTCCAATGTAAGCTAATAGAAGTCAGTGTCCTTAAAGCGGGTGTGTCAGGCCTTCCTTCAGCGTGTGCCCTGCAGTCCCCTGCCAGTGTACTTTGACAGTTGCCACTCATATCTGGTGTCTCTATTGCGTGCTTTTACAAAGAAAAAAGTTTTCCAGTGTAAGCTAATAGCAGTCAGTGTCCTTAAAGCGGGTGTGTCAGGCCTTCCTTCAGCGTGTGCCCTGCAGACCCCTGCCAGTGTACTTTGACAGTTGCCACTCATATCTGGTGTCTCTATAGCGTGCTTTTACAAAGCAAAAAAGTTTTACAGTGTAAGCTAATAGCAGTCAGTGTCCTTAAAGCGGGTGTTTCAGGCCTTCAGCGTGTGCCCTGCAGACCCCTGCCAGTGTACTTTGACAGTTGCCACTCATATCTGGTGTCTCTATAGCGTGCTTTTACAAAGAAAAAAAGTTTTCCAATGTAAGCTAATAGAAGTCAGTGTCCTTAAAGCGGGTGTGTCAGGCCTTCCTTCAGCGTGTGCCCTGCAGTCCCCTGCCAGTGTACTTTGACAGTTGCCACTCATATCTGGTGTCTCTATTGCGTGCTTTTACAAAGAAAAAAGTTTTCCAGTGTAAGCTAATAGCAGTCAGTGTCCTTAAAGCGGGTGTGTCAGGCCTTCCTTCAGCGTGTGCCCTGCAGAACCCTGCCAGTGTACTTTGACAGTTGCCACTCATATCTGGTGTCTCTATAGCGTGCTTTTACAAAGCAAAAAAGTTTTCCAGTGTAAGCTAAGAGCAGTCAGTGTCCTTAAAGCGGGTGTTTCAGGCCTTCAGCGTGTTCCCTGCAGACCCCTGCCAGTGTACTTTGACAGTTGCCACTCCTATCTGGTGTCTCTGTAGCGTGATTTTACAAAGAAAAAAAGTTTTCCAGTGTAAGCTAATAACAGTCAGTGTCCTTAAAGCGGGTGTTTCAGGCCTTCAGCGTGTGCCCTGCAGACCCCTGCCAGTGTACTTTGACAGTTGCCACTCATATCTGGTGTCTCTATAGCGTGCTTTTACAAAGAAAAAAAGTTTTCCAATGTAAGCTAATAGCAGTCAGTGTCCTTAAAGCGGGTGTGTCAGGCCTTCCTTCAGCATGTGCCCTGCAGACCCCTGCCAGTGTACTTTGACAGTTGCCACTCATATCTGGTGTCTCTATAGCGTGCTTTTACAAAGAAAAAATGTTTTCCAGTGTAAGCTAATAGCAGTCAATGTCCTTAAAGCGGGTGTGTCAGGCCTTCCTTCAGCGTGTGCCCTGCAGAACCCTGCCAGTGTACTTTGACAGTTGCCACTCATATCTGGTGTCTCTATAGCGTGCTTTTACAAAGCAAAAAAGTTTTCCAGTGTAAGCTAATAGCAGTCATTGTCCTTAAAGCGGGTGTGTCAGGCATTCCTTCAGCATGTGCCCTGCAGACCCCTTCCAGTGTACTTTGACAGTTGCCACTCATATCTGGTGTCTCCGTAGCGTGCTTTTACAAAGCAAAAAAGTTTTCCAGTGTAAGCTAATAGCAGTCAGTGTCCTTAAAGCGGGTGTGTCAGGCCTTCCTTCAGCGTGTGCCCTGCCGACCCCTGCCAGTGTACTTTGACAGTTGCCACTCATATCTGGTGTCTCTGTAGCGTGCTTTTACAAAGCAAAAAAGTTTTCCAGTGTAAGCTAATAGCAGTCAGTGTCCTTAAAGCGGGTGTTTCAGGCCTTCAGCATGTGCCCTGCAGACCCCTGCCAGTGTACTTTGACAGTTGTCACTCATATCTGGTGTCTCTATAGCGTGCTTTTACAAAGAAAAAACTTTTCCAGTGTAAGCTATTAGCAGTCAGTGTCCTTAAAGCGGGTGTTTCAGGCCTTCAGCGTGTGCCCTGCAGACCCCTGCCAGTGTACTTTGACAGTTGCCACTCATATCTGGTGTCTCTATAGCGTGCTTTTACAAAGAAAAAAAGTTTTCCAATGTAAGCTAATAGCAGTCAGTGTCCTTAAAGCGGGTGTGTCAGGCCTTCCTTCAGCGTGTGCCCTGCAGACCCCTGCCAGTGTACTTTGACAGTTGCCACTCATACCTGGTGTCTCTATAGCGTGCTTTTACAAAGAAAAAAGTTTTCCAGTGTAAGCTAATAGCAGTCAGTGTCCTTAAAGCGGGTGTGTCAGGCCTTCCTTCAGCGTGTTCCCTGCAGACCCCTGCCAGTGTACTTTGACAGTTGCCACTCATATCTGGTGTCTCTATAGCGTGCTTTTACAAAGAAAAAAAGTTTTCCAGTGTAAGCTAAGAGCAGTCAGTGTCCTTAAAGCGGGTGTTTCAGGCCTTCAGCATGTTCCCTGCAGACCCCTGCCAGTGTACTTTGACAGTTGCCACTCATATCTGGTGTCTCTATAGCGTGCTTTTACAAAGAAAAAAGTTTTCCAGTGTAAGCTAAGAGCAGTCAGTGTCCTTAAAGCGGGTGTTTCAGGCCTTCAGCGTGTTCCCTGCAGACCCCTGCCAGTGTACTTTGACAGTTGTCACTCATATCTGGTGTCTCTTTAGCGTGATTTTACAAAGAAAAAAAGTTTTCCAGTGTAAGCTAATAACAGTCAGTGTCCTTAAAGCGGGTGTTTCAGGCCTTCAGCGTGTGCCCTGCAGACCCCTGCCAGTGTACTTTGACAGTTGCCACTCATTCCTGGTGTCTCTGTTGCGTGATTTTACAAAGAAAAAAAGTTTTCCAGTGTAAGCTAATAATAGTCAGTGTCCTTAAAGCGGGTGTTTCAGGCCTTCAGCGTGTGCCCTGCAGACCCCTGCCAGTGTACTTTGACAGTTGCCACTCATTGCTGGTGTCTCTGTAGCGTGCTTTTACAAAGAAAAAAAGTTTTCCAGTGTAAGCTAATAGCAGTCAGTGTCCTTAAAGCGGGTGTTTCAGGCTTTCAGCGTGTGCCCTGCAGACCCCTGCCAGTGTACTTTGACAGTTGACACTCATATCTGGTGTCTCTATAGCGTGCTTTTACAAAGCAAAAAAGTTTTCCAGTGTAAGCTAATAGCAGTCAGTGTCCTTAAAGCGGATGTGTCAGGTCTTCCTTCAGCATGTGCCCTGCAGACCCCTGCCAGTGTACTTTGACAGTTGCCACTCATATCTGGTGTCTCTGTAGCGTGCTTTTACAAAGCAAAAAAGTTTTCCAGTGTAAGCTAATAGCAGTCAGTGTCCTTAAAGCGGGTGTGTCAGGCCTTCCTTCAGCGTGTGCCCTGCCGACCCCTGCCAGTGTACTTTGACAGTTGCCACTCATATCTGGTGTCTCTGTAGCGTGCTTTTACAAAGCAAAAAAGTTTTCCAGTGTAAGCTAATAGCAGTCAATGTCCTTAAAGCGGGTGTTTCAGGCCTTCAGCATGTGCCCTGCAGACCCCTGCCAGTGTACTTTGACAGTTGTCACTCATATCTGGTGTCTCTATAGCGTGCTTTTACAAAGAAAAAACTTTTCCAGTGTAAGCTAATAGCAGTCAGTGTCCTTAAAGCGGGTGTTTCAGGCCTTCAGCGTGTGCCCTGCAGACCCCTGCCAGTGTACTTTGACAGTTGCCACTCATATCTGGTGTCTCTATAGCGTGCTTTTACAAAGAAAAAAAGTTTTCCAATGTAAGCTAATAGCAGTCAGTGTCCTTAAAGCGGGTGTGTCAGGCCTTCCTTCAGCGTGTGCCCTGCAGACCCCTGCCAGTGTACTTTGACAGTTGCCACTCATATCTGGTGTCTCTATAGCGTGCTTTTACAAAGAAAAAAGTTTTCCCGTGTAAGCTAATAGCAGTCAGTGTCCTTAAAGCGGGTGTGTCAGGCCTTCCTTCAGCGTGTGCCCTGCCGACCCCTGCCAGTGTACTTTGACAGTTGCCACTCATATCTGGTGTCTCTATAGCGTGCTTTTACAAAGAAAAAAAGTTTTCCAGTGTAAGCTAAGAGCAGTCAGTGTCCTTAAAGCGGGTGTTTCAGGCCTTCAGCGTGTTCCCTGCAGACCCCTGCCAGTGTACTTTGACAGTTGCCACTCATATCTGGTGTCTCTGTAGCGTGATTTTACAAAGAAAAAAAGTTTTCTAGTGTAAGCTAATAACAGTCAGTGTCCTTAAAGCAGGTGTTTCAGGCCTTCAGCGTGTGCCCTGCAGACCCCTGCCAGTGTACTTTGACAGTTGCCACTCATTCCTGGTGTCTCTGTAGCGTGCTTTTACAAAGAAAAAAGTTTTCCAGTGTAAGCTAATAGCAGTCAGTGTCCTTAAAGCGGGTGTGTCAGGCCTTCCTTCAGCATGTGCCCTGCAGACCCCTGCCAGTGTACTTTGACAGTTGCCACTCATATCTGGTGTCTCTATAGCGTGCTTTTACAAAGAAAAAAAGTTTTCCAGTGTAAGCTAATAGCAGTTTTCCAATGTAAGCTAATAGCAGTCAGTGTCCTTAAAGCGGGTGTGTCAGGCCTTCCTTCAGCGTGTGCCCTGCAGAACCCTGCCAGTGTACTTTGACAGTTGAAACTCATATCTGGTGTCTCTATAGCGTGCTTTTACAAAGCAAAAAAGTTTTCCAGTGTAAGCTAATAGCAGTCATTGTCCTTAAAGCGGGTGTGTCAGGCCTTCCTTCAGCATGTGCCCTGCAGACCCCTGCCAGTGTACTTTGACAGTTGCCACTCATATCTGGTGTCTCTGTAGCGTGCTTTTACAAAGCAAAAAAGTTTTCCAGTGTAAGCTAATAGCAGTCAGTGTCCTTAAAGCGGGTGTGTCAGGCCTTCCTTCAGCGTGTGCCCTGCCGACCCCTGCCAGTGTACTTTGACAGTTGCCACTCATATCTGGTGTCTCTGTAGCGTGCTTTTACAAAGCAAAAAAGTTTTCCAGTGTAAGCTAATAGCAGTCAGTGTCCTTAAAGCGGGTGTTTCAGGCCTTCAGCATGTGCCCTGCAGACCCCTGCCAGTGTACTTTGACAGTTGTCACTCATATCTGCTGTCTCTATAGCGTGCTTTTACAAAGAAAAAACGTTTTCCAGTGTAAGCTAATAGCAGTCAGTGTCCTTAAAGCGGGTGTTTCAGGCCTTCAGCGTGTGCCCTGCAGACCCCTGCCAGTGTACTTTGACAGTTGCCACTCATATCTGGTGTCTCTATAGCGTGCTTTTACAAAGAAAAAAAGTTTTCCAATGTAAGCTAATAGCAGTCAGTGTCCTTAAAGCGGGTAGTCAGGCCTTCCTTCAGCGTGTGCCCTGGAGACCCCTGCCAGTGTACTTTGACAGTTGCCACTCATATCTGGTGTCTCTATAGCGTGCTTTTACAAAGAAAAAACGTTTTCCAGTGTAAGCTAATAGCAGTCAGTGTCCTTAAAGCGGGTGTGTCAGGCCTTCCTTCAGCGTGTGCCCTGGAGACCCCTGCCAGTGTACTTTGACAGTTGCCACTCATATCTGGTGTCTCTATAGCGTGCTTTTACAAAGCAAAAAAGTTTTCCAGTGTAAGCTAATAGCAGTCAGTGTCCTTAAAGCGGGTGTGTCAGGCCTTCCTTCAGCGTGTGCCCTGCCGACCCCTGCCAGTGTACTTTGACAGTTGCCAGTCATATCTGGTGTCTCTGTAGCGTGCTTTTACAAAGCAAAAAAGTTTTCCAGTGTAAGCTAATAGCAGTCAGTGTCCTTAAAGCGGGTGTTTCAGGCCTTCAGCGTGTGCCCTGCAGACCCCTGCCAGTGTACTTTGACAGTTGTCACTCATATCTGGTGTCTCTATAGCGTGCTTTTACAAAGAAAAAACGTTTTCCAGTGTAAGCTAATAGCAGTCAGTGTCCTTAAAGCGGGTGTGTCAGGCCTTCCTTCAGCGTGCGCCCTGCCGACCCCTGCCAGTGTACTTTACAGTTGCCACTCATATCTGGTGTCTCTATAGCGTGCTTTTACAAAGAAAAAAAGTTTTCCAATGTAAGCTAATAGCAGTCAGTGTCCTTAAAGCGGGTGTGTCAGGCCTTCCTTCAGCGTGTGCCCTGCAGACCCCTGCCAGTGTACTTTGACAGTTGCCACTCATATCTGGTGTCTCTATAGCGTGCTTTTATAAAGAAAAAAAGTTTTCCAGTGTAAGCTAAGAGCAGTCAGTGTCCTTAAAGCGGGTGTTTCAGGCCTTCAGCGTGTTCCCTGCAGACCCCTGCCAGTGTACTTTGACAGTTGCCACTCATATCTGGTGTCTCTGTAGCGTGCTTTTACAAAGAAAAAAAGATTTCCAGTGTAAGCTAATAGCAGTCAGTGTCCTTAAAGCGGGTGTTTCAGGCCTTCAGCGTGTGCCCTGCAGACCCCTGCCAGTGTACTTTGACAGTTGTCACTCATATCTGGTGTCTCTATAGCGTGCTTTTACAAAGAAAAAACGTTTTCCAGTGTAAGCTAATAGCAGTCAGTGTCCTTAAAGCGGGTGTGTCAGGCCTTCCTTCAGCGTGTGCCCTGCAGACCCCTGCCAGTGTACTTTGACAGTTGCCACTCATATCTGGTGTCTCCATAGCGTGCTTTTACAAAGAAAAAAAGTTTTCCAGTGTAAGCTAATAACAGTCAGTGTCCTTAAAGCGGGTGTTTCAGGCCTTCAGCGTGTGACCTGCAGACCCCTGCCAGTGTACTTTGACAGTTGCCTCTCATTCCTGGTGTCTCTGTAGCGTGCTTTTACAAAGAAAAAAAGTTTTCCAGTGTAAGCTAATAGCAGTCAGTGTCCTTAAAGCGGGTGTTTCAGGCCTTCAGCGTGTGCCCTGCAGACCCCTGCCATAGTACTTTGACAGTTGCCACTCATATCTGGTGTCTCTATAGCGTGCTTTTACAAAGAAAAAAAGTTTTCCAATGTAAGCTAATAGCAGTCAGTGTCCTTAAAGCGGGTGTGTCAGGCCTTCCTTCAGCGTGTGCCCTGCAGACCCCTGCCAGTGTACTTTGACAGTTGCCACTCATATCTGGTGTCTCTATAGCGTGCTTTTACAAAGAAAAAAGTTTTCCTGTGTAAGCTAATAGCAGTCAGTGTCCTTAAAGCGGGTGGGTCAGGCCTTCCTTCAGCGTGTGCCCTGCAGACCCCTGCCAGTGTACTTTGACAGTTGCCACTCATATCTGGTGTCTCTATAGCGTGCTTTTACAAAGAAAAAAAGTTTTCCAGTGTAAGCTAAGAGCAGTCAGTGTCCTTAAAGCGGGTGTTTCAGGCCTTCAGCGTGTTCCCTGCAGACCCCTGCCAGTGTACTTTGACAGTTGCCACTCATATCTGGTGTCTCTGTAGCGTGATTTTACAAAGAAAAAAGTTTTCCAGTGTAAGCTAATGACAGTCAGTGTCCTTAAAGCGGGTGTTTCAGGCCTTCAGCGTGTGCCCTGCAGACCCCTGCCAGTGTACTTTGACAGTTGCCACTCATTCCTGGTGTCTCTGTAGCGTGCTTTTACAAAGAAAAAAAGTTTTCCAGTGTAAGCTAATAGCAGTCAGTGTCCTTAAAGCGGGTGTGTCAGGCCTTCCTTCAGCGTGCGCCCTGCCGACCCCTGCCAGTGTACTTTACAGTTGCCACTCATATCTGGTGTCTCTATAGCGTGCTTTTACAAAGAAAAAAAGTTTTCCAATGTAAGCTAATAGCAGTCAGTGTCCTTAAAGCGGGTGTTTCAGGCCTTCAGCGTTTGCCCTGCAGACCCCTGCCAGTGTACTTTGACAGTTGCCACTCATTCCTGGTGTCTCTGTAGCATGCTTTTACAAAGAAAAAAAGTTTTCCAGTGTAAGCTAATAGCAGTCAGTGTCCTTAAAGCGGGTGTTTCAGGCCTTCAGCGTGTGCCCTGCAGACCCCTGCCAGTGTACTTTTACAGTTGCCACTCATATCTGGTGTCTCTATAGCGTGCTTTTACAAAGAAAAAAAGTTTTCCAATGTAAGCTAATAGCAGTCAGTGTCCTTAAAGCGGGTGTGTCAGGCCTTCCTTCAGCGTGTGCCCTGCAGACCCCTGCCAGTGTACTTTGACAGTTGCCACTCATATCTGGTGTCTCTATAGCGTGCTTTTACAAAGCAAAAAAGTTTTCCAGTGTAAGCTAATAGCAGTCAGTGTCCTTAAAGCGGGTGTTTCAGGCCTTCAGCATGTGCCCTGCAGACCCCTGCCAGTGTACTTTGACAGTTGTCACTCATATCTGGTGTCTCTATAGCGTGCTTTTACAAAGAAAAAACTTTTCCAGTGTAAGCTAATAGCAGTCAGTGTCCTTAAAGCGGGTGTTTCAGGCCTTCAGCGTGTGCCCTGCAGACCCCTGCCAGTGTACTTTGACAGTTGCCACTCATATCTGGTGTCTATATAGCGTGCTTTTACAAAGAAAAAGTTTTCCAATGTAAGCTAATAGCAGTCAGTGTCCTTAAAGCGGGTGTGTCAGGCCTTCCTTCAGCGTGCGCCCTGCCGACCCCTGCCAGTGTACTTTACAGTTGCCACTCATATCTGGTGTCTCTATAGCGTGCTTTTACAAAGAAAAAAAGTTTTCCAATGTAAGCTAATAGCAGTCAGTGTCCTTAAAGCGGGTGTGTCAGGCCTTCCTTCAGCGTGTGCCCTGCAGACCCCTGCCAGTGTACTTTGACAGTTGCCAGTCATATCTGGTGTCTCTGTAGCGTGCTTTTACAAAGCAAAAAAGTTTTCCAGTGTAAGCTAATAGCAGTCAGTGTCCTTAAAGCGGGTGTTTCAGGCCTTCAGCGTGTGCCCTGCAGACCCCTGCCAGTGTACTTTGACAGTTGTCACTCATATCTGGTGTCTCTATAGCGTGCTTTTACAAAGAAAAAACGTTTTCCAGTGTAAGCTAATAGCAGTCAGTGTCCTTAAAGCGGGTGTGTCAGGCCTTCCTTCAGCGTGCGCCCTGCCGACCCCTGCCAGTGTACTTTGACAGTTGACACTCATATCTGGTGTCTCTATAGCGTGCTTTTACAAAGAAAAAAAGTTTTCCAATGTAAGCTAATAGCAGTCAGTGTCCTTAAAGCATGTGCCCTGCAGACCCCTGCCAGTGTACTTTGACAGTTGCCACTCATATCTGGTGTCTCTATAGCGTGCTTTTACAAAGAAAAAAAGTTTTCCAGTGTAAGCTAATAGCAGTTTTCCAATGTAAGCTAATAGCAGTCAGTGTCCTTAAAGCGGGTGTGTCAGGCCTTCCTTCAGCGTGTGCCCTGCAGAACCCTGCCAGTGTACTTTGACAGTTGAAACTCATATCTGGTGTCTCTATAGCGTGCTTTTACAAAGCAAAAAAGTTTTCCAGTGTAAGCTAATAGCAGTCATTGTCCTTAAAGCGGGTGTGTCAGGTCTTCCTTCAGCATGTGCCCTGCAGACCCCTGCCAGTGTACTTTGACAGTTGCCACTCATATCTGGTGTCTCTGTAGCGTGCTTTTACAAAGCAAAAAAGTTTTCCATTGTAAGCTAATAGCAGTCAGTGTCCTTAAAGCGGGTGTGTCAGGCCTTCCTTCAGCGTGTGCCCTGCCAACCCCTGCCAGTGTACTTTGACAGTTGCCACTCATATCTGGTGTCTCTGTAGCGTGCTTTTACAAAGCAAAAAAGTTTTCCAGTGTAAGCTAATAGCAGTCAGTGTCCTTAAAGCGGGTGTTTCAGGCCTTCAGCATGTGCCCTGCAGACCCCTGCCAGTGTACTTTGACAGTTGCCACTCATATCTGCTGTCTCTATAGCGTGCTTTTACAAAGAAAAAACGTTTTCCAGTGTAAGCTAATAGCAGTCAGTGTCCTTAAAGCGGGTGTTTCAGGCCTTCAGCGTGTGCCCTGCAGACCCCTGCCAGTGTACTTTGACAGTTGCCACTCATATCTGGTGTCTCTATAGCGTGCTTTTACAAAGAAAAAACGTTTTCCAATGTAAGCTAATAGCAGTCAGTGTCCTTAAAGCGGGTGTGTCAGGCCTTCCTTCAGCGTGTGCCCTGGAGACCCCTGCCAGTGTACTTTGACAGTTGCCACTCATATCTGGTGTCTCTATAGCGTGCTTTTACAAAGAAAAAAGTTTTCCAGTGTAAGCTAATAGCAGTCAATGTCCTTAAAGCGGGTGTGTCAGGCCTTCCTTCAGCGTGTGCCCTGCAGACCCCTGCCAGTGTACTTTGACAGTTGCCACTCATATCTGGTGTCTCTATAGCGTGCTTTTACAAAGCAAAAAAGTTTTCCAGTGTAAGCTAATAGCAGTCAGTGTCCTTAAAGCGGGTGTGTCAGGCCTTCCTTCAGCGTGTGCCCTGCCGACCCCTGCCAGTGTACTTTGACAGTTGCCAGTCATATCTGGTGTCTCTGTAGCGTGCTTTTACAAAGCAAAAAAGTTTTCCAGTGTAAGCTAATAGCAGTCAGTGTCCTTAAAGCGGGTGTTTCAGGCCTTCAGCGTGTGCCCTGCAGACCCCTGCCAGTGTACTTTGACAGTTGTCACTCATATCTGGTGTCTCTATAGCGTGCTTTTACAAAGAAAAAACGTTTTCCAGTGTAAGCTAATAGCAGTCAGTGTCCTTAAAGCGGGTGTGTCAGGCCTTCCTTCAGCGTGCGCCCTGCCGACCCCTGCCAGTGTACTTTACAGTTGCCACTCATATCTGGTGTCTCTATAGCGTGCTTTTACAAAGAAAAAAAGTTTTCCAATGTAAGCTAATAGCAGTCAGTGTCCTTAAAGCGGGTGTGTCAGGCCTTCCTTCAGCGTGTGCCCTGCAGACCCCTGCCAGTGTACTTTGACAGTTGCCACTCATATCTGGTGTCTCTATAGCGTGCTTTTACAAAGCAAAAAAGTTTTCCAGTGTAAGCTAATAGCAGTCAGTGTCCTTAAAGCGGGTGTGTCAGGCCTTCCTTCAGCATGTGCCCTGCAGACCCCTGCCAGTGTACTTTGACAGTTGCCACTCATATCTGGTGTCTCTGTAGCGTGCTTTTACAAAGCAAAAAAGTTTTCCAATGTAAGCTAATAGCAGTCAGTGTCCTTAAAGCGGGTGTGTCAGGCCTTCCTTCAGCGTGTGCCCTGCAGACCCCTGCCAGTGTACTTTGACAGTTGCCACTCATATCTGGTGTCTCTATAGCGTGCTTTTATAAAGAAAAAAAGTTTTCCAGTGTAAGCTAAGAGCAGTCAGTGTCCTTAAAGCGGGTGTTTCAGGCCTTCAGCGTGTTCCCTGCAGACCCCTGCCAGTGTACTTTGACAGTTGCCACTCATATCTGGTGTCTCTGTAGCGTGCTTTTACAAAGAAAAAAAGATTTCCAGTGTAAGCTAATAGCAGTCAGTGTCCTTAAAGCGGGTGTGTCAGGCCTTCCTTCAGCATGTGCCCTGCAGACCCCTGCCAGTGTACTTTGACAGTTGCCACTCATATCTGGTGTCTCTGTAGCGTGCTTTTACAAAGCAAAAAAGTTTCCAGTGTAAGCTAATAGCAGTCAGTGTCCTTAAAGCGGGTGTGTCAGGCCTTCCTTCAGCATGTGCCCTGCAGACCCCTGCCAGTGTACTTTGACAGTTGCCACTCATATCTGGTGTCTCTGTAGCGTGCTTTTACAAAGAAAAAAAGATTTCCAGTGTAAGCTAATAGCAGTCAGTGTCCTTAAAGCGGGTGTGTCAGGCCTTCCTTCAGCATGTGCCCTGCAGACCCCTGCCAGTGTACTTTGACAGTTGCCACTCATATCTGGTGTCTCTGTAGCGTGCTTTTACAAAGCAAAAAAGTTTCCAGTGTAAGCTAATAGCAGTCAGTGTCCTTAAAGCGGGTGTGTCAGGCCTTCCTTCAGCGTGTGCCCTGCCGACCCCTGCCAGTGTACTTTGACAGTTGCCACTCATATCTGGTGTCTCTGTAGCGTGCGTTTACAAAGCAAAAAAGTTTTCCAGTGTAAGCTAATAGCAGTCAGTGTCCTTAAAGCGGGTGTTTCAGGCCTTCAGCGTGTGCCCTGCAGACCCCTGCCAGTGTACTTTGACAGTTGTCACTCATATCTGGTGTCTCTATAGCGTGCTTTTACAAAGAAAAAACGTTTTCCAGTGTAAGCTAATAGCAGTCAGTGTCCTTAAAGCGGGTGTGTCAGGCCTTCCTTCAGCGTGTGCCCTGCAGACCCCTGCCAGTGTACTTTGACAGTTGCCACTCATATCTGGTGTCTCTATAGCGTGCTTTTACAAAGCAAAAAAGTTTTCCAGTGTAAGCTAATAGCAGTCAGTGTCCTTAAAGCGGGTGTGTCAGGCCTTCCTTCAGCATGTGCCCTGCAGACCCCTGCCAGTGTACTTTGACAGTTGCCACTCATATCTGGTGTCTCTGTAGCGTGCTTTTACAAAGCAAAAAAGTTTTCCAATGTAAGCTAATAGCAGTCAGTGTCCTTAAAGCGGGTGTGTCAGGCCTTCCTTCAGCGTGTGCCCTGCAGACCCCTGCCAGTGTACTTTGACAGTTGCCACTCATATCTGGTGTCTCTATAGCGTGCTTTTATAAAGAAAAAAAGTTTTCCAGTGTAAGCTAAGAGCAGTCAGTGTCCTTAAAGCGGGTGTTTCAGGCCTTCAGCGTGTTCCCTGCAGACCCCTGCCAGTGTACTTTGACAGTTGCCACTCATATCTGGTGTCTCTGTAGCGTGCTTTTACAAAGAAAAAAAGATTTCCAGTGTAAGCTAATAGCAGTCAGTGTCCTTAAAGCGGGTGTGTCAGGCCTTCCTTCAGCATGTGCCCTGCAGACCCCTGCCAGTGTACTTTGACAGTTGCCACTCATATCTGGTGTCTCTGTAGCGTGCTTTTACAAAGCAAAAAAGTTTCCAGTGTAAGCTAATAGCAGTCAGTGTCCTTAAAGCGGGTGTGTCAGGCCTTCCTTCAGCATGTGCCCTGCAGACCCCTGCCAGTGTACTTTGACAGTTGCCACTCATATCTGGTGTCTCTGTAGCGTGCTTTTACAAAGAAAAAAAGATTTCCAGTGTAAGCTAATAGCAGTCAGTGTCCTTAAAGCGGGTGTGTCAGGCCTTCCTTCAGCATGTGCCCTGCAGACCCCTGCCAGTGTACTTTGACAGTTGCCACTCATATCTGGTGTCTCTGTAGCGTGCTTTTACAAAGCAAAAAAGTTTCCAGTGTAAGCTAATAGCAGTCAGTGTCCTTAAAGCGGGTGTGTCAGGCCTTCCTTCAGCGTGTGCCCTGCCGACCCCTGCCAGTGTACTTTGACAGTTGCCACTCATATCTGGTGTCTCTGTAGCGTGCGTTTACAAAGCAAAAAAGTTTTCCAGTGTAAGCTAATAGCAGTCAGTGTCCTTAAAGCGGGTGTTTCAGGCCTTCAGCGTGTGCCCTGCAGACCCCTGCCAGTGTACTTTGACAGTTGTCACTCATATCTGGTGTCTCTATAGCGTGCTTTTACAAAGAAAAAACGTTTTCCAGTGTAAGCTAATAGCAGTCAGTGTCCTTAAAGCGGGTGTGTCAGGCCTTCCTTCAGCGTGTGCCCTGCAGACCCCTGCCAGTGTACTTTGACAGTTGCCACTCATATCTGGTGTCTCCATAGCGTGCTTTTACAAAGAAAAAAAGTTTTCCAGTGTAAGCTAATAACAGTCAGTGTCCTTAAAGCGGGTGTTTCAGGCCTTCAGCGTGTGACCTGCAGACCCCTGCCAGTGTACTTTGACAGTTGCCTCTCATTCCTGGTGTCTCTGTAGCGTGCTTTTACAAAGAAAAAAAGTTTTCCAGTGTAAGCTAATAGCAGTCAGTGTCCTTAAAGCGGGTGTTTCAGGCCTTCAGCGTGTGCCCTGCAGACCCCTGCTATAGTACTTTGACAGTTGCCACTCATATCTGGTGTCTCTATAGCATGCTTTTACAAAGAAAAAAAGTTTTCCAGTGTAAGCTAATAGCAGTCAGTGTCCTTAAAGCGGGTGTGTCAGGCCTTCCTTCAGCGTGTGCCCTGCAGACCCCTGCCAGTGTACTTTGACAGTTGCCACTCATATCTGGTGTCTCTATAGCGTGCTTTTACAAAGAAAAAAAGTTTTCCAGTGTAAGCTAAGAGCAGTCAGTGTCCTTAAAGCGGGTGTTTCAGGCCTTCAGCGTGTTCCCTGCAGACCCCTGCCAGTGTACTTTGACAGTTGCCACTCATATCTGGTGTCTCTGTAGCGTGATTTTACAAAGAAAAAAAGTTTTCCAGTGTAAGCTAATAACAGTCAGTGTCCTTAAAGCGGGTGTTTCAGGCCTTCAGCGTGTGCCCTGCAGAACCCTGCCAGTGTACTTTGACAGTTGCCACTCATTCCTGGTGTCTCTGTAGCGTGCTTTCACAAAGAAAAAAAGTTTTCCAGTGTAAGCTAATAGCAGTCAGTGTCCTTAAAGCGGGTGTTTCAGGCCTTCAGCGTGTGCCCTGCAGACCCCTGCCAGTGTACTTTGACAGTTGCCACTCATATCTGGTGTCTCTATAGCGTGCTTTTACAAAGAAAAAAAGTTTTCCAATGTAAGCTAATAGCAGTCAGTGTCCTTAAAGCGGGTGTGTCAGGCCTTCCTTCAGCGTGTGCCCTGCAGACCCCTGCCAGTGTACTTTGACAGTTGCCACTCATATCTGGTGTCTCTATAGCGTGCTTTTACAAAGCAAAAAAGTTTTCCAGTGTAAGCTAATTGCAGTCATTGTCCTTAAAGCGGGTGTGTCAGGCCTTCCTTCAGCATGTGCCCTGCAGACCCCTGCCAGTGTACTTTGACAGTTGCCACTCATATCTGGTGTCTCTGTAGCGTGCTTTTACAAAGCAAAAAAGTTTTCCAGTGTAAGCTAATAGCAGTCAGTGTCCTTAAAGCGGGTGTGTCAGGCCTTCCTTCAGTGTGTGCCCTGCCGACCCCTGCCAGTGTACTTTGACAGTTGCCACTCATATCTGGTGTCTCTGTAGCGTGCTTTTACAAAGCAAAAAGGTTTTCCAGTGTAAGCTAATAGCAGTCAGTGTCCTTAAAGCGGGTGTTTCAGGCCTTCAGCATGTGCCCTGCCGACCCCTGCCAGTGTACTTTGACAGTTGTCACTCATATCTGGTGTCTCTATAGCGTGCTTTTACAAAGAAAAAACTTTTCCAGTGTAAGCTAATAGCAGTCAGTGTCCTTAAAGCGGGTGTTTCAGGCCTTCAGCGTGTGCCCTGCAGACCCCTGCCAGTGTACTTTGACAG
Source organism: Pelobates fuscus (assembly GCF_036172605.1). Classification (NCBI taxonomy): domain Eukaryota; kingdom Metazoa; phylum Chordata; class Amphibia; order Anura; family Pelobatidae; genus Pelobates; species Pelobates fuscus. Next base: position 143,402,104 of record NC_086319.1, read on the forward strand.
TTGCCACTCATATCTGGTATCTCTATAGCGTGCTTTTACAAAGAAAAAGTTTTCCAATGTAAGCTAATAGCAGTCAGTGTCCTTAAAGCGGGTGTGTCAGGCCTTCCTTCAGCGTGCGCCCTGCCGACCCCTGCCAGTGTACTTTACAGTTGCCACTCATATCTGGTGTCTCTATAGCGTGCTTTTACAAAGAAAAAAAAGTTTTCCAATGTAAGCTAATAGCAGTCAGTGTCCTTAAAGCGGGTGTGTCAGGCCTTCCTTCAGCGTGTGCCCTGCAGACCCCTGCCAGTGTACTTTGACAGTTGCCACTCATATCTGGTGTCTCTATAGCGTGCTTTTACAAAGCAAAAAAGTTTTCCAGTGTAAGCTAATAGCAGTCAGTGTCCTTAAAGCGGGTGTGTCAGGCCTTCCTTCAGCATGTGCCCTGCAGACCCCTGCCAGTGTACTTTGACAGTTGCCCCTCATATCTGGTGTCTCTGTAGCGTGCTTTTACAAAGCAAAAAAGTTTTCCAGTGTAAGCTAATAGCAGTCAGTGTCCTTAAAGCGGGTGTGTCAGGCCTTCCTTCAGCGTGTGCCCTGCCAACCCCTGCCAGTGTACTTTGACAGTTGCCACTCATATCTGGTGTCTCTATAGCGTGCTTTTACAAAGAAAAAAAGTTTTCCAATGTAAGCTAATAGCAGTCAGTGTCCTTAAAGCGGGTGTATCAGGCCTTCCTTCAGCGTGTGCCCTGGAGACCCCTGCCAGTGTACTTTGACAGTTGCCACTCATATCTGGTGTCTCTATAGCGTGCTTTTACAAAGAAAAAAGTTTTCCAGTGTAAGCTAATAGCAGTCAATGTCCTTAAAGCGGGTGTGTCAGGCCTTCCTTCAGCGTGTGCCCTGCAGACCCCTGCCAGTGTACTTTGACAGTTGCCACTCATATCTGGTGTCTCTATAGCGTGCTTTTACAAAGCAAAAAAGTTTTCCAGTGTAAGCTAATAGCAGTCAGTGTCCTTAAAGCGGGTGTGTCAGGCCTTCCTTCAGCGTGTGCCCTGCCGACCCCTGCCAGTGTACTTTGACAGTTGCCAGTCATATCTGGTGTCTCTGTAGCGTGCTTTTACAAAGCAAAAAAGTTTTCCAGTGTAAGCTAATAGCAGTCAGTGTCCTTAAAGCGGGTGTTTCAGGCCTTCAGCGTGTGCCCTGCAGACCCCTGCCAGTGTACTTTGACAGTTGTCACTCATATCTGGTGTCTCTATAGCGTGCTTTTACAAAGAAAAAACGTTTTCCAGTGTAAGCTAATAGCAGTCAGTGTCCTTAAAGCGGGTGTGTCAGGCCTTCCTTCAGCGTGCGCCCTGCCGACCCCTGCCAGTGTACTTTACAGTTGCCACTCATATCTGGTGTCTCTATAGCGTGCTTTTACAAAGAAAAAAAGTTTTCCAATGTAAGCTAATAGCAGTCAGTGTCCTTAAAGCGGGTGTGTCAGGCCTTCCTTCAGCGTGTGCCCTGCAGACCCCTGCCAGTGTACTTTGACAGTTGCCACTCATATCTGGTGTCTCTATAGCGTGCTTTTATAAAGAAAAAAAGTTTTCCAGTGTAAGCTAAGAGCAGTCAGTGTCCTTAAAGCGGGTGTTTCAGGCCTTCAGCGTGTTCCCTGCAGACCCCTGCCAGTGTACTTTGACAGTTGCCACTCATATCTGGTGTCTCTGTAGCGTGCTTTTACAAAGAAAAAAAGATTTCCAGTGTAAGCTAATAGCAGTCAGTGTCCTTAAAGCGGGTGTGTCAGGCCTTCCTTCAGCATGTGCCCTGCAGACCCCTGCCAGTGTACTTTGACAGTTGCCACTCATATCTGGTGTCTCTGTAGCGTGCTTTTACAAAGCAAAAAAGTTTCCAGTGTAAGCTAATAGCAGTCAGTGTCCTTAAAGCGGGTGTGTCAGGCCTTCCTTCAGCGTGTGCCCTGCCGACCCCTGCCAGTGTACTTTGACAGTTGCCACTCATATCTGGTGTCTCTGTAGCGTGCGTTTACAAAGCAAAAAAGTTTTCCAGTGTAAGCTAATAGCAGTCAGTGTCCTTAAAGCGGGTGTTTCAGGCCTTCAGCGTGTGCCCTGCAGACCCCTGCCAGTGTACTTTGACAGTTGTCACTCATATCTGGTGTCTCTATAGCGTGCTTTTACAAAGAAAAAACGTTTTCCAGTGTAAGCTAATAGCAGTCAGTGTCCTTAAAGCGGGTGTGTCAGGCCTTCCTTCAGCGTGTGCCCTGCAGACCCCTGCCAGTGTACTTTGACAGTTGCCACTCATATCTGGTGTCTCCATAGCGTGCTTTTACAAAGAAAAAAAGTTTTCCAGTGTAAGCTAATAACAGTCAGTGTCCTTAAAGCGGGTGTTTCAGGCCTTCAGCGTGTGACCTGCAGACCCCTGCCAGTGTACTTTGACAGTTGCCTCTCATTCCTGGTGTCTCTGTAGCGTGCTTTTACAAAGAAAAAAAGTTTTCCAGTGTAAGCTAATAGCAGTCAGTGTCCTTAAAGCGGGTGTTTCAGGCCTTCAGCGTGTGCCCTGCAGACCCCTGCTATAGTACTTTGACAGTTGCCACTCATATCTGGTGTCTCTATAGCATGCTTTTACAAAGAAAAAAAGTTTTCCAGTGTAAGCTAATAGCAGTCAGTGTCCTTAAAGCGGGTGTGTCAGGCCTTCCTTCAGCGTGTGCCCTGCAGACCCCTGCCAGTGTACTTTGACAGTTGCCACTCATATCTGGTGTCTCTATAGCGTGCTTTTACAAAGAAAAAAAGTTTTCCAGTGTAAGCTAAGAGCAGTCAGTGTCCTTAAAGCGGGTGTTTCAGGCCTTCAGCGTGTTCCCTGCAGACCCCTGCCAGTGTACTTTGACAGTTGCCACTCATATCTGGTGTCTCTGTAGCGTGATTTTACAAAGAAAAAAAGTTTTCCAGTGTAAGCTAATAACAGTCAGTGTCCTTAAAGCGGGTGTTTCAGGCCTTCAGCGTGTGCCCTGCAGAACCCTGCCAGTGTACTTTGACAGTTGCCACTCATTCCTGGTGTCTCTGTAGCGTGCTTTCACAAAGAAAAAAAGTTTTCCAGTGTAAGCTAATAGCAGTCAGTGTCCTTAAAGCGGGTGTTTCAGGCCTTCAGCGTGTGCCCTGCAGACCCCTGCCAGTGTACTTTGACAGTTGCCACTCATATCTGGTGTCTCTATAGCGTGCTTTTACAAAGAAAAAAAGTTTTCCAATGTAAGCTAATAGCAGTCAGTGTCCTTAAAGCGGGTGTGTCAGGCCTTCCTTCAGCGTGTGCCCTGCAGACCCCTGCCAGTGTACTTTGACAGTTGCCACTCATATCTGGTGTCTCTATAGCGTGCTTTTACAAAGCAAAAAAGTTTTCCAGTGTAAGCTAATTGCAGTCATTGTCCTTAAAGCGGGTGTGTCAGGCCTTCCTTCAGCATGTGCCCTGCAGACCCCTGCCAGTGTACTTTGACAGTTGCCACTCATATCTGGTGTCTCTGTAGCGTGCTTTTACAAAGCAAAAAAGTTTTCCAGTGTAAGCTAATAGCAGTCAGTGTCCTTAAAGCGGGTGTGTCAGGCCTTCCTTCAGTGTGTGCCCTGCCGACCCCTGCCAGTGTACTTTGACAGTTGCCACTCATATCTGGTGTCTCTGTAGCGTGCTTTTACAAAGCAAAAAGGTTTTCCAGTGTAAGCTAATAGCAGTCAGTGTCCTTAAAGCGGGTGTTTCAGGCCTTCAGCATGTGCCCTGCCGACCCCTGCCAGTGTACTTTGACAGTTGTCACTCATATCTGGTGTCTCTATAGCGTGCTTTTACAAAGAAAAAACTTTTCCAGTGTAAGCTAATAGCAGTCAGTGTCCTTAAAGCGGGTGTTTCAGGCCTTCAGCGTGTGCCCTGCAGACCCCTGCCAGTGTACTTTGACAGTTGCCACTCATATCTGGTATCTCTATAGCGTGCTTTTACAAAGAAAAAGTTTTCCAATGTAAGCTAATAGCAGTCAGTGTCCTTAAAGCGGGTGTGTCAGGCCTTCCTTCAGCGTGCGCCCTGCCGACCCCTGCCAGTGTACTTTACAGTTGCCACTCATATCTGGTGTCTCTATAGCGTGCTTTTACAAAGAAAAAAAAGTTTTCCAATGTAAGCTAATAGCAGTCAGTGTCCTTAAAGCGGGTGTGTCAGGCCTTCCTTCAGCGTGTGCCCTGCAGACCCCTGCCAGTGTACTTTGACAGTTGCCACTCATATCTGGTGTCTCTATAGCGTGCTTTTACAAAGCAAAAAAGTTTTCCAGTGTAAGCTAATAGCAGTCAGTGTCCTTAAAGCGGGTGTGTCAGGCCTTCCTTCAGCATGTGCCCTGCAGACCCCTGCCAGTGTACTTTGACAGTTGCCCCTCATATCTGGTGTCTCTGTAGCGTGCTTTTACAAAGCAAAAAAGTTTTCCAGTGTAAGCTAATAGCAGTCAGTGTCCTTAAAGCGGGTGTGTCAGGCCTTCCTTCAGCGTGTGCCCTGCCAACCCCTGCCAGTGTACTTTGACAGTTGCCACTCATATCTGGTGTCTCTATAGCGTGCTTTTACAAAGAAAAAAAGTTTTCCAATGTAAGCTAATAGCAGTCAGTGTCCTTAAAGCGGGTGTATCAGGCCTTCCTTCAGCGTGTGCCCTGGAGACCCCTGCCAGTGTACTTTGACAGTTGCCACTCATATCTGGTGTCTCTATAGCGTGCTTTTACAAAGAAAAAAGTTTTCCAGTGTAAGCTAATAGCAGTCAATGTCCTTAAAGCGGGTGTGTCAGGCCTTCCTTCAGCGTGTGCCCTGCAGACCCCTGCCAGTGTACTTTGACAGTTGCCACTCATATCTGGTGTCTCTGTAGCGTGCTTTTACAAAGCAAAAAAGTTTCCAGTGTAAGCTAATAGCAGTCAGTGTCCTTAAAGCGGGTGTGTCAGGCCTTCCTTCAGCGTGTGCCCTGCCGACCCCTGCCAGTGTACTTTGACAGTTGCCACTCATATCTGGTGTCTCTGTAGCGTGCGTTTACAAAGCAAAAAAGTTTTCCAGTGTAAGCTAATAGCAGTCAGTGTCCTTAAAGCGGGTGTTTCAGGCCTTCAGCGTGTGCCCTGCAGACCCCTGCCAGTGTACTTTGACAGTTGTCACTCATATCTGGTGTCTCTATAGCGTGCTTTTACAAAGAAAAAACGTTTTCCAGTGTAAGCTAATAGCAGTCAGTGTCCTTAAAGCGGGTGTGTCAGGCCTTCCTTCAGCGTGTGCCCTGCAGACCCCTGCCAGTGTACTTTGACAGTTGCCACTCATATCTGGTGTCTCCATAGCGTGCTTTTACAAAGAAAAAAAGTTTTCCAGTGTAAGCTAATAACAGTCAGTGTCCTTAAAGCGGGTGTTTCAGGCCTTCAGCGTGTGACCTGCAGACCCCTGCCAGTGTACTTTGACAGTTGCCTCTCATTCCTGGTGTCTCTGTAGCGTGCTTTTACAAAGAAAAAAAGTTTTCCAGTGTAAGCTAATAGCAGTCAGTGTCCTTAAAGCGGGTGTTTCAGGCCTTCAGCGTGTGCCCTGCAGACCCCTGCTATAGTACTTTGACAGTTGCCACTCATATCTGGTGTCTCTATAGCATGCTTTTACAAAGAAAAAAAGTTTTCCAGTGTAAGCTAATAGCAGTCAGTGTCCTTAAAGCGGGTGTGTCAGGCCTTCCTTCAGCGTGTGCCCTGCAGACCCCTGCCAGTGTACTTTGACAGTTGCCACTCATATCTGGTGTCTCTATAGCGTGCTTTTACAAAGAAAAAAAGTTTTCCAGTGTAAGCTAAGAGCAGTCAGTGTCCTTAAAGCGGGTGTTTCAGGCCTTCAGCGTGTTCCCTGCAGACCCCTGCCAGTGTACTTTGACAGTTGCCACTCATATCTGGTGTCTCTGTAGCGTGATTTTACAAAGAAAAAAAGTTTTCCAGTGTAAGCTAATAACAGTCAGTGTCCTTAAAGCGGGTGTTTCAGGCCTTCAGCGTGTGCCCTGCAGAACCCTGCCAGTGTACTTTGACAGTTGCCACTCATTCCTGGTGTCTCTGTAGCGTGCTTTCACAAAGAAAAAAAGTTTTCCAGTGTAAGCTAATAGCAGTCAGTGTCCTTAAAGCGGGTGTTTCAGGCCTTCAGCGTGTGCCCTGCAGACCCCTGCCAGTGTACTTTGACAGTTGCCACTCATATCTGGTGTCTCTATAGCGTGCTTTTACAAAGAAAAAAAGTTTTCCAATGTAAGCTAATAGCAGTCAGTGTCCTTAAAGCGGGTGTGTCAGGCCTTCCTTCAGCGTGTGCCCTGCAGACCCCTGCCAGTGTACTTTGACAGTTGCCACTCATATCTGGTGTCTCTATAGCGTGCTTTTACAAAGCAAAAAAGTTTTCCAGTGTAAGCTAATTGCAGTCATTGTCCTTAAAGCGGGTGTGTCAGGCCTTCCTTCAGCATGTGCCCTGCAGACCCCTGCCAGTGTACTTTGACAGTTGCCACTCATATCTGGTGTCTCTGTAGCGTGCTTTTACAAAGCAAAAAAGTTTTCCAGTGTAAGCTAATAGCAGTCAGTGTCCTTAAAGCGGGTGTGTCAGGCCTTCCTTCAGTGTGTGCCCTGCCGACCCCTGCCAGTGTACTTTGACAGTTGCCACTCATATCTGGTGTCTCTGTAGCGTGCTTTTACAAAGCAAAAAGGTTTTCCAGTGTAAGCTAATAGCAGTCAGTGTCCTTAAAGCGGGTGTTTCAGGCCTTCAGCATGTGCCCTGCCGACCCCTGCCAGTGTACTTTGACAGTTGTCACTCATATCTGGTGTCTCTATAGCGTGCTTTTACAAAGAAAAAACTTTTCCAGTGTAAGCTAATAGCAGTCAGTGTCCTTAAAGCGGGTGTTTCAGGCCTTCAGCGTGTGCCCTGCAGACCCCTGCCAGTGTACTTTGACAGTTGCCACTCATATCTGGTATCTCTATAGCGTGCTTTTACAAAGAAAAAGTTTTCCAATGTAAGCTAATAGCAGTCAGTGTCCTTAAAGCGGGTGTGTCAGGCCTTCCTTCAGCGTGCGCCCTGCCGACCCCTGCCAGTGTACTTTACAGTTGCCACTCATATCTGGTGTCTCTATAGCGTGCTTTTACAAAGAAAAAAAAGTTTTCCAATGTAAGCTAATAGCAGTCAGTGTCCTTAAAGCGGGTGTGTCAGGCCTTCCTTCAGCGTGTGCCCTGCAGACCCCTGCCAGTGTACTTTGACAGTTGCCACTCATATCTGGTGTCTCTATAGCGTGCTTTTACAAAGCAAAAAAGTTTTCCAGTGTAAGCTAATAGCAGTCAGTGTCCTTAAAGCGGGTGTGTCAGGCCTTCCTTCAGCATGTGCCCTGCAGACCCCTGCCAGTGTACTTTGACAGTTGCCCCTCATATCTGGTGTCTCTGTAGCGTGCTTTTACAAAGCAAAAAAGTTTTCCAGTGTAAGCTAATAGCAGTCAGTGTCCTTAAAGCGGGTGTGTCAGGCCTTCCTTCAGCGTGTGCCCTGCCAACCCCTGCCAGTGTACTTTGACAGTTGCCACTCATATCTGGTGTCTCTATAGCGTGCTTTTACAAAGAAAAAAAGTTTTCCAATGTAAGCTAATAGCAGTCAGTGTCCTTAAAGCGGGTGTATCAGGCCTTCCTTCAGCGTGTGCCCTGGAGACCCCTGCCAGTGTACTTTGACAGTTGCCACTCATATCTGGTGTCTCTATAGCGTGCTTTTACAAAGAAAAAAGTTTTCCAGTGTAAGCTAATAGCAGTCAATGTCCTTAAAGCGGGTGTGTCAGGCCTTCCTTCAGCGTGTGCCCTGCAGACCCCTGCCAGTGTACTTTGACAGTTGCCACTCATATCTGGTGTCTCTATAGCGTGCTTTTACAAAGCAAAAAAGTTTTCCAGTGTAAGCTAATAGCAGTCAGTGTCCTTAAAGCGGGTGTGTCAGGCCTTCCTTCAGCGTGTGCCCTGCCGACCCCTGCCAGTGTACTTTGACAGTTGCCAGTCATATCTGGTGTCTCTGTAGCGTGCTTTTACAAAGCAAAAAAGTTTTCCAGTGTAAGCTAATAGCAGTCAGTGTCCTTAAAGCGGGTGTTTCAGGCCTTCAGCGTGTGCCCTGCAGACCCCTGCCAGTGTACTTTGACAGTTGTCACTCATATCTGGTGTCTCTATAGCGTGCTTTTACAAAGAAAAAACGTTTTCCAGTGTAAGCTAATAGCAGTCAGTGTCCTTAAAGCGGGTGTGTCAGGCCTTCTTTCAGCGTGCGCCCTGCCGACCCCTGCCAGTGTACTTTACAGTTGCCACTCATATCTGGTGTCTCTATAGCGTGCTTTTACAAAGAAAAAAAGTTTTCCAATGTAAGCTAATAGCAGTCAGTGTCCTTAAAGCGGGTGTGTCAGGCCTTCCTTCAGCATGTGCCCTGCAGACCCCTGCCAGTGTACTTTGACAGTTGCCACTCATATCTGGTGTCTCTATAGCGTGCTTTTATAAAGAAAAAAAGTTTTCCAGTGTAAGCTAAGAGCAGTCAGTGTCCTTAAAGCGGGTGTTTCAGGCCTTCAGCGTGTTCCCTGCAGACCCCTGCCAGTGTACTTTGACAGTTGCCACTCATATCTGGTGTCTCTGTAGCGTGCTTTTACAAAGAAAAAAAGATTTCCAGTGTAAGCTAATAGCAGTCAGTGTCCTTAAAGCGGGTGTGTCAGGCCTTCCTTCAGCATGTGCCCTGCAGACCCCTGCCAGTGTACTTTGACAGTTGCCACTCATATCTGGTGTCTCTGTAGCGTGCTTTTACAAAGCAAAAAAGTTTCCAGTGTAAGCTAATAGCAGTCAGTGTCCTTAAAGCGGGTGTGTCAGGCCTTCCTTCAGCGTGTGCCCTGCCGACCCCTGCCAGTGTACTTTGACAGTTGCCACTCATATCTGGTGTCTCTGTAGCGTGCGTTTACAAAGCAAAAAAGTTTTCCAGTGTAAGCTAATAGCAGTCAGTGTCCTTAAAGCGGGTGTTTCAGGCCTTCAGCGTGTGCCCTGCAGACCCCTGCCAGTGTACTTTGACAGTTGTCACTCATATCTGGTGTCTCTATAGCGTGCTTTTACAAAGAAAAAACGTTTTCCAGTGTAAGCTAATAGCAGTCAGTGTCCTTAAAGCGGGTGTGTCAGGCCTTCCTTCAGCGTGTGCCCTGCAGACCCCTGCCAGTGTACTTTGACAGTTGCCACTCATATCTGGTGTCTCCATAGCGTGCTTTTACAAAGAAAAAAAGTTTTCCAGTGTAAGCTAATAACAGTCAGTGTCCTTAAAGCGGGTGTTTCAGGCCTTCAGCGTGTGACCTGCAGACCCCTGCCAGTGTACTTTGACAGTTGCCTCTCATTCCTGGTGTCTCTGTAGCGTGCTTTTACAAAGAAAAAAAGTTTTCCAGTGTAAGCTAATAGCAGTCAGTGTCCTTAAAGCGGGTGTTTCAGGCCTTCAGCGTGTGCCCTGCAGACCCCTGCTATAGTACTTTGACAGTTGCCACTCATATCTGGTGTCTCTATAGCATGCTTTTACAAAGAAAAAAAGTTTTCCAGTGTAAGCTAATAGCAGTCAGTGTCCTTAAAGCGGGTGTGTCAGGCCTTCCTTCAGCGTGTGCCCTGCAGACCCCTGCCAGTGTACTTTGACAGTTGCCACTCATATCTGGTGTCTCTATAGCGTGCTTTTACAAAGAAAAAAAGTTTTCCAGTGTAAGCTAAGAGCAGTCAGTGTCCTTAAAGCGGGTGTTTCAGGCCTTCAGCGTGTGCCCTGCAGACCCCTGCCAGTGTACTTTGACAGTTGCCACTCATTCCTGGTGTCTCTGTAGCGTGCTTTCACAAAGAAAAAAAGTTTTCCAGTGTAAGCTAATAGCAGTCAGTGTCCTTAAAGCGGGTGTTTCAGGCCTTCAGCGTGTGCCCTGCAGACCCCTGCCAGTGTACTTTGACAGTTGCCACTCATATCTGGTGTCTCTATAGCGTGCTTTTACAAAGAAAAAAAGTTTTCCAATGTAAGCTAATAGCAGTCAGTGTCCTTAAAGCGGGTGTGTCAGGCCTTCCTTCAGCGTGTGCCCTGCAGACCCCTGCCAGTGTACTTTGACAGTTGCCACTCATATCTGGTGTCTCTATAGCGTGCTTTTACAAAGCAAAAAAGTTTTCCAGTGTAAGCTAATTGCAGTCATTGTCCTTAAAGCGGGTGTGTCAGGCCTTCCTTCAGCATGTGCCCTGCAGACCCCTGCCAGTGTACTTTGACAGTTGCCACTCATATCTGGTGTCTCTGTAGCGTGCTTTTACAAAGCAAAAAAGTTTTCCAGTGTAAGCTAATAGCAGTTAGTGTCCTTAAAGCGGGTGTGTCAGGCCTTCCTTCAGTGTGTGCCCTGCCGACCCCTGCCAGTGTACTTTGACAGTTGCCACTCATATCTGGTGTCTCTGTAGCGTGCTTTTACAAAGCAAAAAGGTTTTCCAGTGTAAGCTAATAGCAGTCAGTGTCCTTAAAGCGGGTGTGTCAGGCCTTCAGCGTGTGCCCTGCAGACCCCTGCCAGTGTACTTTGACAGTTGTCACTCATATCTGGTGTCTCTATAGCGTGCTTTTACAAAGAAAAAACTTTTCCAGTGTAAGCTAATAGCAGTCAGTGTCCTTAAAGCGGGTGTTTCAGGCCTTCAGCGTGTGCCCTGCAGACCCCTGCCAGTGTACTTTGACAGTTGCCACTCATATCTGGTATCTCTATAGCGTGCTTTTACAAAGAAAAAGTTTTCCAATGTAAGCTAATAGCAGTCAGTGTCCTTAAAGCGGGTGTGTCAGGCCTTCCTTCAGCGTGCGCCCTGCCGACCCCTGCCAGTGTACTTTACAGTTGCCACTCATATCTGGTGTCTCTATAGCGTGCTTTTACAAAGAAAAAAAAGTTTTCCAATGTAAGCTAATAGCAGTCAGTGTCCTTAAAGCGGGTGTGTCAGGCCTTCCTTCAGCGTGTGCCCTGCAGACCCCTGCCAGTGTACTTTGACAGTTGCCACTCATATCTGGTGTCTCTATAGCGTGCTTTTACAAAGCAAAAAAGTTTTCCAGTGTAAGCTAATAGCAGTCAGTGTCCTTAAAGCGGGTGTGTCAGGCCTTCCTTCAGCATGTGCCCTGCAGACCCCTGCCAGTGTACTTTGACAGTTGCCCCTCATATCTGGTGTCTCTGTAGCGTGCTTTTACAAAGCAAAAAAGTTTTCCAGTGTAAGCTAATAGCAGTCAGTGTCCTTAAAGCGGGTGTGTCAGGCCTTCCTTCAGCGTGTGCCCTGCCAACCCCTGCCAGTGTACTTTGACAGTTGCCACTCATATCTGGTGTCTCTATAGCGTGCTTTTACAAAGAAAAAAAGTTTTCCAATGTAAGCTAATAGCAGTCAGTGTCCTTAAAGCGGGTGTATCAGGCCTTCCTTCAGCGTGTGCCCTGGAGACCCCTGCCAGTGTACTTTGACAGTTGCCACTCATATCTGGTGTCTCTATAGCGTGCTTTTACAAAGAAAAAAGTTTTCCAGTGTAAGCTAATAGCAGTCAATGTCCTTAAAGCGGGTGTGTCAGGCCTTCCTTCAGCGTGTGCCCTGCAGACCCCTGCCAGTGTACTTTGACAGTTGCCACTCATATCTGGTGTCTCTATAGCGTGCTTTTACAAAGCAAAAAAGTTTTCCAGTGTAAGCTAATAGCAGTCAGTGTCCTTAAAGCGGGTGTGTCAGGCCTTCCTTCAGCGTGTGCCCTGCCGACCCCTGCCAGTGTACTTTGACAGTTGCCAGTCATATCTGGTGTCTCTGTAGCGTGCTTTTACAAAGCAAAAAAGTTTTCCAGTGTAAGCTAATAGCAGTCAGTGTCCTTAAAGCGGGTGTTTCAGGCCTTCAGCGTGTGCCCTGCAGACCCCTGCCAGTGTACTTTGACAGTTGTCACTCATATCTGGTGTCTCTATAGCGTGCTTTTACAAAGAAAAAACGTTTTCCAGTGTAAGCTAATAGCAGTCAGTGTCCTTAAAGCGGGTGTGTCAGGCCTTCCTTCAGCGTGCGCCCTGCCGACCCCTGCCAGTGTACTTTACAGTTGCCACTCATATCTGGTGTCTCTATAGCGTGCTTTTACAAAGAAAAAAAGTTTTCCAATGTAAGCTAATAGCAGTCAGTGTCCTTAAAGCGGGTGTGTCAGGCCTTCCTTCAGCGTGTGCCCTGCAGACCCCTGCCAGTGTACTTTGACAGTTGCCACTCATATCTGGTGTCTCTATAGCGTGCTTTTATAAAGAAAAAAAGTTTTCCAGTGTAAGCTAAGAGCAGTCAGTGTCCTTAAAGCGGGTGTTTCAGGCCTTCAGCGTGTTCCCTGCAGACCCCTGCCAGTGTACTTTGACAGTTGCCACTCATATCTGGTGTCTCTGTAGCGTGCTTTTACAAAGAAAAAAAGATTTCCAGTGTAAGCTAATAGCAGTCAGTGTCCTTAAAGCGGGTGTGTCAGGCCTTCCTTCAGCATGTGCCCTGCAGACCCCTGCCAGTGTACTTTGACAGTTGCCACTCATATCTGGTGTCTCTGTAGCGTGCTTTTACAAAGCAAAAAAGTTTCCAGTGTAAGCTAATAGCAGTCAGTGTCCTTAAAGCGGGTGTGTCAGGCCTTCCTTCAGCGTGTGCCCTGCCGACCCCTGCCAGTGTACTTTGACAGTTGCCACTCATATCTGGTGTCTCTGTAGCGTGCGTTTACAAAGCAAAAAAGTTTTCCAGTGTAAGCTAATAGCAGTCAGTGTCCTTAAAGCGGGTGTTTCAGGCCTTCAGCGTGTGCCCTGCAGACCCCTGCCAGTGTACTTTGACAGTTGCCACTCATATCTGGTGTCTCCATAGCGTGCTTTTACAAAGAAAAAAAGTTTTCCAGTGTAAGCTAATAACAGTCAGTGTCCTTAAAGCGGGTGTTTCAGGCCTTCAGCGTGTGACCTGCAGACCCCTGCCAGTGTACTTTGACAGTTGCCTCTCATTCCTGGTGTCTCTGTAGCGTGCTTTTACAAAGAAAAAAAGTTTTCCAGTGTAAGCTAATAGCAGTCAGTGTCCTTAAAGCGGGTGTTTCAGGCCTTCAGCGTGTGCCCTGCAGACCCCTGCCATAGTACTTTGACAGTTGCCACTCATATCTGGTGTCTCTATAGCATGCTTTTACAAAGAAAAAAAGTTTTCCAATGTAAGCTAATAGCAATCAGTGTCCTTAAAGCGGGTGTGTCAGGCCTTCCTTCAGCGTGTGCCCTGCAGACCCCTGCCAGTGTACTTTGACAGTTGCCACTCATATCTGGTGTCTCTATAGCGTGCTTTTACAAAGAAAAAAAGTTTTCCAGTGTAAGCTAAGAGCAGTCAGTGTCCTTAAAGCGGGTGTTTCAGGCCTTCAGCGTGTTCCCTGCAGACCCCTGCCAGTGTACTTTGACAGTTGCCACTCATATCTGGTGTCTCTGTAGCGTGATTTTACAAAGAAAAAAAGTTTTCCAGTGTAAGCTAATAACAGTCAGTGTCCTTAAAGCGGGTGTTTCAGGCCTTCAGCGTGTGCCCTGCAGACCCCTGCCAGTGTACTTTGACAGTTGCCACTCATTCCTGGTGTCTCTGTAGCGTGCTTTTACAAAGAAAAAAGTTTTCCAGTGTAAGCTAATAGCAGTCCGTGTCCTTAAAGCGGGTGTTTCAGGCCTTCAGCGTGTGCCCTGCAGACCCCTGCCAGTGTACTTTGACAGTTGCCACTCATATCTGGTGTCTCTATAGCGTGCTTTTACAAAGAAAAAAAGTTTTCCAATGTAAGCTAATAGCAGTCAGTGTCCTTAAAGCAGGTGTGTCAGGCCTTCCTTCAGCGTGTGCCCTGCAGACCCCTGCCAGTGTACTTTGACAGTTGCCACTCATATCTGGTGTCTCTATAGCGTGCTTTTACAAAGCAAAAAAGTTTTCCAGTGTAAGCTAATTGCAGTCATTGTCCTTAAAGCGGGTGTGTCAGGCCTTCCTTCAGCATGTGCCCTGCAGACCCCTGCCAGTGTACTTTGACAGTTGCCACTCATATCTGGTGTCTCTGTAGCGTGCTTTTACAAAGCAAAAAAGTTTTCCAGTGTAAGCTAATAGCAGTCAGTGTCCTTAAAGCGGGTGTGTCAGGCCTTCCTTCAGTGTGTGCCCTGCCGACCCCTGCCAGTGTACTTTGACAGTTGCCACTCATATCTGGTGTCTCTGTAGCGTGCTTTTACAAAGCAAAAAAGTTTTCCAGTGTAAGCTAATAGCAGTCAGTGTCCTTAAAGCGGGTGTTTCAGGCCTTCAGCATGTGCCCTGCCGACCCCTGCCAGTGTACTTTGACAGTTGTCACTCATATCTGGTGTCTCTATAGCGTGCTTTTACAAAGAAAAAACTTTTCCAGTGTAAGCTAATAGCAGTCAGTGTCCTTAAAGCGGGTGTTTCAGGCCTTCAGCGTGTGCCCTGCAGACCCCTGCCAGTGTACTTTGACAGTTGCCACTCATATCTGGTGTCTCTATAGCGTGCTTTTACAAAGAAAAAGTTTTCCAATGTAAGCTAATAGCAGTCAGTGTCCTTAAAGCGGGTGTGTCAGGCCTTCCTTCAGCGTGCGCCCTGCCGACCCCTGCCAGTGTACTTTACAGTTGCCACTCATATCTGGTGTCTCTATAGCGTGCTTTTACAAAGAAAAAAAAGTTTTCCAATGTAAGCTAATAGCAGTCAGTGTCCTTAAAGCGGGTGTGTCAGGCCTTCCTTCAGCGTGTGCCCTGCAGACCCCTGCCAGTGTACTTTGACAGTTGCCACTCATATCTGGTGTCTCTATAGCGTGCTTTTACAAAGCAAAAAAGTTTTCCAGTGTAAGCTAATAGCAGTCAGTGTCCTTAAAGCGGGTGTGTCAGGCCTTCCTTCAGCATGTGCCCTGCAGACCCCTGCCAGTGTACTTTGACAGTTGCCCCTCATATCTGGTGTCTCTGTAGCGTGCTTTTACAAAGCAAAAAAGTTTTCCAGTGTAAGCTAATAGCAGTCAGTGTCCTTAAAGCGGGTGTTTCAGGCCTTCCTTCAGCGTGTGCCCTGCAGACCCCTGCCAGTGTACTTTGACAGTTGCCACTCATATCTGGTGTCTCTATAGCGTGCTTTTACAAAGAAAAAAAGTTTTCCAATGTAAGCTAATAGCAGTCAGTGTCCTTAAAGCGGGTGTATCAGGCCTTCCTTCAGCGTGTGCCCTGGAGACCCCTGCCAGTGTACTTTGACAGTTGCCACTCATATCTGGTGTCTCTATAGCGTGCTTTTACAAAGAAAAACGTTTTCCAGTGTAAGCTAATAGCAGTCAATGTCCTTAAAGCGGGTGTGTCAGGCCTTCCTTCAGCGTGTGCCCTGCAGACCCCTGCCAGTGTACTTTGACAGTTGCCACTCATATCTGGTGTCTCTATAGCGTGCTTTTACAAAGCAAAAAAGTTTTCCAGTGTAAGCTAATAGCAGTCAGTGTCCTTAAAGCGGGTGTGTCAGGCCTTCCTTCAGCGTGTGCCCTGCCGACCCCTGCCAGTGTACTTTGACAGTTGCCAGTCATATCTGGTGTCTCTGTAGCGTGCTTTTACAAAGCAAAAAAGTTTTCCAGTGTAAGCTAATAGCAGTCAGTGTCCTTAAAGCGGGTGTTTCAGGCCTTCAGCGTGTGCCCTGCAGACCCCTGCCAGTGTACTTTGACAGTTGTCACTCATATCTGGTGTCTCTATAGCGTGCTTTTACAAAGAAAAAACGTTTTCCAGTGTAAGCTAATAGCAGTCAGTGTCCTTAAAGCGGGTGTGTCAGGCCTTCCTTCAGCGTGCGCCCTGCCGACCCCTGCCAGTGTACTTTACAGTTGCCACTCATATCTGGTGTCTCTATAGCGTGCTTTTACAAAGAAAAAAAGTTTTCCAATGTAAGCTAATAGCAGTCAGTGTCCTTAAAGCGGGTGTGTCAGGCCTTCCTTCAGCGTGTGCCCTGCAGACCCCTGCCAGTGTACTTTGACAGTTGCCACTCATATCTGGTGTCTCTATAGCGTGCTTTTACAAAGCAAAAAAGTTTTCCAGTGTAAGCTAATAGCAGTCAGTGTCCTTAACCCCTTAGTGACCAGGCCATTTTTCAATTGTATTACCGTTAAGGACCAGGGCTCTTTTTACATTTCTGCAGTGGTTGTGTTTAGATGTAATTTGCCTCTTACACATTTACTGTACCCATACATATTATATACCATTTTTCTCGCTATTAAATGTTCATTCTAAAGATACCATCATTTTCATCATATCATATAATGTACTAGAATAAAAAAAGTAAAATATGATAAAAAAACAAACAAAAAAAAACACAGCTGGCCATCATGCACCCATGTCCCAGTTGGAACATGTCTGAAGCCGACCAATGTAATTCACCTCAGTCAAACTGTATGTTTTTGAAAAGTACACACCCTAGGGCATTTCACATGGTGGCATTTGAACACTTTACATGCACTAATTCTACCACCAGTCTCTGTCAAACGTTTTTGTGGTGTTATTTTTCACTCACACATTCTACTTTGTGCATAGATTCTAAGCTCCTGTTAGGTGTTACTGCCAAAGGACACCACAATATGTACTTGGCATCATCTCCCGAGTACAGCGATAACACTCATGCATACGTTTGTCGGGTTCACTGGGGGGGTGCAAAGCAAAATGTCTGATATGCGTTTTTCAAATTTTATATATCTTGTTTGCCTATCTTGTTTTGAGGGCCTTATCAGATATCCCAATGTATTTTCTTGCCATGAGCGTGCATATATTTGAAAAGTTTACACCCCACAGTAGTTGAAGAACGTGTGTGGAGGTAACTGTTCAATCCTCAATTTTACACACGCACACCGCTATTTGACTGTGATTTAGGAGAGCCCGCTGTTGGTTATTGCAAGAACACACCCCGGGTTGTTTTCTGCGAGGCCTCCTAAGGACACCCATGCCCCCCCCCATGCATAGGTCTGCCAGGATTTGGGGAAGGTACGGTAACAACTGAATGACTTGCCATTTGAGTTGAAATTGAGAGTATGTCTTCTGATAGGCCTATCTTTAGCTTGGGGCTTAACACATACCCCAGTTTTATATATCGCCACAAAAGGGTACATACTTGAAACGTAGACACCCCGAGGTATTGCATGTATGTGGAGTGCTTTGATGCAACTTTTTTTTAGCCAGAAAAAAGATAAAACAAGTTGAAGAACGTGTGTGGAGGTAACTGTTCAATCCTCAATTTTACACACGCACACCGCTATTTGACTGTGATTTAGGAGAGCCCGCTGTTGGTTATTGCAAGAACACACCCCGGGTTGTTTTCTGCGAGGCCTCCTAAGGACACCCATGCCCCCCCCCATGCATAGGTCTGCCAGGATTTGGGGAAGGTACGGTAACAACTGAATGACTTGCCATTTGAGTTGAAATTGAGAGTTTGTCTTCTGATAGGCCTATCTTTAGCTTGGGGCTTAACACATACCCCAGTTTTATATATCGCCACAAAAGGGTACATACTTGAAACGTAGACACCCCGAGGTATTGCATGTATGTGGAGTGCTTTGATGCAACTTTTTTTTAGCCAGAAAAAAGATAAAACAAGTTGAAGAACGTGTGTGGAGGTAACTGTTCAATCCTCAATTTTACACACGCACACCGCTATTTGACTGTGATTTAGGAGAGCCCGCTGTTGGTTATTGCAAGAACACACCCCGGGTTGTTTTCTGCGAGGCCTCCTAAGGACACCCATGCCCCCCCCCCATGCATAGGTCTGCCAGGATTTGGGGAAGGTACGGTAACAACTGAATGACTTGCCATTTGAGTTGAAATTGAGAGTATGTCTTCTGATAGGCCTATCTTTAGCTTGGGGCTTAACACATACCCCAGTTTTATATATCGCCACAAAAGGGTACATACTTGAAACGTAGACACCCCGAGGTATTGCATGTATGTGGAGTGCTTTGATGCAACTTTTTTTTAGCCAGAAAAAAGATAAAACAAGTTGAAGAACGTGTGTGGAGGTAACTGTTCAATCCTCAATTTTACACACGCACACCGCTATTTGACTGTGATTTAGGAGAGCCCGCTGTTGGTTATTGCAAGAACACACCCCGGGTTGTTTTCTGCGAGGCCTCCTAAGGACACCCATGCCCCCCCCCCATGCATAGGTCTGCCAGGATTTGGGGAAGGTACGGTAACAACTGAATGACTTGCCATTTGAGTTGAAATTGAGAGTATGTCTTCTGATAGGCCTATCTTTAGCTTGGGGCTTAACACATACCCCAGTTTTATATATCGCCACAAAAGGGTACATACTTGAAACGTAGACACCCCGAGGTATTGCATGTATGTGGAGTGCTTTGATGCAACTTTTTTTTAGCCAGAAAAAAGATAAAACAAGTTGAAGAACGTGTGTGGAGGTAACTGTTCAATCCTCAATTTTACACACGCACACCGCTATTTGACTGTGATTTAGGAGAGCCCGCTGTTGGTTATTGCAAGAACACACCCCGGGTTGTTTTCTGCGAGGCCTCCTAAGGACACCCATGCCCCCCCCCATGCATAGGTCTGCCAGGATTTGGGGAAGGTACGGTAACAACTGAATGACTTGCCATTTGAGTTGAAATTGAGAGTATGTCTTCTGATAGGCCTATCTTTAGCTTGGGGCTTAACACATACCCCAGTTTTATATATCGCCACAAAAGGGTACATACTTGAAACGTAGACACCCCGAGGTATTGCATGTATGTGGAGTGCTTTGATGCAACTTTTTTTTAGCCAGAAAAAAGATAAAACAAGTTGAAGAACGTGTGTGGAGGTAACTGTTCAATCCTCAATTTTACACACGCACACCGCTATTTGACTGTGATTTAGGAGAGCCCGCTGTTGGTTATTGCAAGAACACACCCCGGGTTGTTTTCTGCGAGGCCTCCTAAGGACACCCATGCCCCCCCCCCATGCATAGGTCTGCCAGGATTTGGGGAAGGTACGGTAACAACTGAATGACTTGCCATTTGAGTTGAAATTGAGAGTATGTCTTCTGATAGGCCTATCTTTAGCTTGGGGCTTAACACATACCCCAGTTTTATATATCGCCACAAAAGGGTACATACTTGAAACGTAGACACCCCGAGGTATTGCATGTATGTGGAGTGCTTTGATGCAACTTTTTTTTAGCCAGAAAAAAGATAAAACAAGTTGAAGAACGTGTGTGGAGGTAACTGTTCAATCCTCAATTTTACACACGCACACCGCTATTTGACTGTGATTTAGGAGAGCCCGCTGTTGGTTATTGCAAGAACACACCCCGGGTTGTTTTCTGCGAGGCCTCCTAAGGACACCCATGCCCCCCCCCATGCATAGGTCTGCCAGGATTTGGGGAAGGTACGGTAACAACTGAATGACTTGCCATTTGAGTTGAAATTGAGAGTATGTCTTCTGATAGGCCTATCTTTAGCTTGGGGCTTTACACATACCCCAGTTTTATATATCGCCACAAAAGGGTACATACTTGAAACGTAGACACCCCGAGGTATTGCATGTATGTGGAGTGCTTTGATGCAACTTTTTTTTAGCCAGAAAAAAGATAAAACAAGTTGAAGAACGTGTGTGGAGGTAACTGTTCAATCCTCAATTTTACACACGCACACCGCTATTTGACTGTGATTTAGGAGAGCCCGCTGTTGGTTATTGCAAGAACACACCCCGGGTTGTTTTCTGCGAGGCCTCCTAAGGACACCCATGCCCCCCCCATGCATAGGTCTGCCAGGATTTGGGGAAGGTACGGTAACAACTGAATGACTTGCCATTTGAGTTGAAATTGAGAGTATGTCTTCTGATAGGCCTATCTTTAGCTTGGGGCTTAACACATACCCCAGTTTTATATATCGCCACAAAAGGGTACATACTTGAAACGTAGACACGCACACCGCTTTTTGACTGTGGAACACACCCCGGGTTTATCACGATTCCAGGAACCTAACACGCTAACAGACACACACACACACACACACAGAAAAGGTGCCGTACCGGACCTTAGAGTGGCCGGGCTAAGCACACACAGAATAGTCAGGGGAACCAGAAAACAGAATAACGAGAAACAAGCCGAGGTCAAAGGGTAGGAGAAAGTCACAAAGTCAGCTTAACAAGCCAGAGAGTACGTAACCACAAATCACAAGTTCAGAATCAATACTATACAGCAAAGACCACAACAGGGCAGGGAGGAACAGGAAAGGTGAGTATAAATACCCTAGGTTAAATTCTGATTGGATAACTTCCAATCAGAATTAACAATCACATGTGGGAGATATCTAAGCCTCCCACTGTGATTGTAGTACTGTTGCTTTAACGCCGGGTCACTCACGTGACCCCGGCGTTTGCATAAATCAACGACCTTTCAGCGTGCAGCGTTATACATGCTGCCGCTGGGAGGCGTGACGGATGCGAGCGGCGGAGAGGAGACGCCGCTCGCCGACAGGTAGGAGGAGGGGAGACCGCGGGCGGCGATGGACTGAGGGTGAGTGCTGCGAGTTGCGAGCAGCCTCCCCTACTAGCCGCCCGCGGACCCCTTACAGGGTTGTTTTCTGCGAGGCCTCCTAAGGACACCCATGCCCCCCATGCACGGGGTAAATGTAACAACCCCCCCCAAAGAAAAAGACACCAAAAAAAAATAACTGAACGGCAAAAAATAAATTAAAAATGGGCCAGCGTGTGGTATCGTTTGAAACAGTCTCCAATGCAGAGTCCAGGCTGCCCAGGGCAATCAGGACAGTAATATACACTGTCTTTTCTCTGCCCCCTCTTAGAACAGACCCTGCATCTTTTTTGGGGACTCTGTTTTGCCGCAGTAGGGGGGATTTTAAAAATAAAATGTGTAGCCCCAACTCTGCTCTCTCCCATCACCGCCCGGGGAGCAGGTGCATCACGGTACAAAATCCCCGAAATGATCTGGAGCTGAAACTGTAAAAATCTCAGTTGCGTCCCGGGGTTTGCTTTTTTGAACAACAAGAAAGCGTTGTGGGTTGCAATCTGCATTAGGTAGATTGCAACCTTTTTGTACCAGGCCCTTGTCTTTCGTATAACTAGGTAGGGCTGCAGCAGCTGATCTGCCAGATCAACCCCACCCATATGACGGTTATAGGCCTTGATGCACACTGGCTTCCTCGTTCTCTCAGCTCTGCCACGTACAGGGACCTCCACAGTCCCCTCAGTGTGGATGGTGGTAAGAAGGTACACATCCTTCTTGTCTCTGTACTTAACTGCCAACAGCTCCTCTTGGCGCAGAGCTGAGGTCTCCCCCCTCCGTAGCCGGGTGCGTGCAAGTTGTCCTGGGAAACCTGTGCTGTTCTTTTTAATTGTGCCGCAAGCTACTGTATCAAAACAGTACAGTAGCTTGAACAAAGGGACACTTGTATAAAAATTGTCAGTATACAAGTGGTACCCTTTGTTCATCAGGGGGAATATCAGGTCCCAGACAATCTTGCCACTGGTTCCCATATGTTCTGGGCAACCTGGAGGGTCAAGGTGGCTATCCTTTCCCTCGTACACCCGGAAGGCCTGAGTATACCCAGTCTCGCTATCACAGAGCTTATACATCTTTACACCATACCTAGAGCGCTTGGAAGGAACATACTGCTTGAATCCCAGCCTTCCCTTATACTTCATCAGGGATTCATCCACGCATATATTCCTTCCAGGTGTATAAGCCTCTGCAAACCTGGCAGCAAAGTGGGTAATCAGGGGGCGGATTTTATACAGCCTGTCAAACTGGGGATGCTCCCTAGGGGGACACAGGCTGTTGTCGCTGAAGTGCATGAAATGCAGAATCATTTCATACCTCTTCCTCGACATACATTGGGAGTAAATGGGGGTAGAGCAGATGGGGCTACTGCTCCAGTAGGAGCGGATGGAGGGCTTCTTTATGATGCCCATCAGCATAGTCAATGCCCAGAATCTTTTAAATTCTGGCACATCGATGGGGGCCCATTGCTGCTTTGCCAAAAAAGAGTCCGGTTTTTTAGCTCGGAATTGATGGGCATATAAATTAGTTTGGGCGACAATGTTCCCCAATACATCATCGCCCAGAAACACCTCCATAAACTGCTGAGGGCTAAATCCTGTGACATCCAAATTAATGCCAGGATTTGCAGTAAAGGATGGGATGTCTGGCCTCTGGTTATGAGGCACTACCCACTCCTCAGCAGTTCTGCCAGCTGGAGCAGCACGTCTCCTTCTGGCAGGGGGACTAGCAGGCACAGATACAACATCACCAGATACATCACTAGCAGTAGACACTGTATCGAGTGATGATGTATCTGAGCACCTGGCAGGGTCAAAATCAGGGTCAGAGTCTGACATAGACGCGTCAGACTCTAGCGCAAGGGTGGCATATGACTGCTCAGCGCGGGTTGTCTTCCGTGACCCGTGTGCCATGATCACAATTGCTTTACTTAGTGACCTGTCACAAAAAAAAAAAAAAAAATAACCCCTGAAAAAATGAACAGACAGCAAAATAAGTGATGCTGTGCAAGAGCCTGTGATCTGTATAGTGATCACTGGCAGGGCAGGGGTTAATCGTTCTGAAAAGAGCTTTTGGGTCTCAAAAAAGATCACAAAAAAATGAACCCCTAAAAAAAAGGCACAAACAGCAGAAAAGTTCTGCTGTGCAAGAGCCAGTGATTATAGTGATCACTGGCAAGACAGGGGTTAATGGCTCTGAAAAGAGCCTTTGGGTCTCAAGATTTTACAAATCCCTACCTATAAATACCTAAATCTCTCTAGCTAAACCACAGATCTCTCTCTCTCTCTCTCTCTCACACTAAAACACAAGTGAAGAGAGGGAGGCAGATCCACACTAATCAGAGAAATGGGGAACACACTTGGGATGAAATTGCTAATGGGGCAAGCTGTGATTGTATGACTCCAGCCTGCCCCTTATGATGCGGCATGCTAGGGACGCCCCCAGAAGCCCCATGATTCACTGCCTTTCGAAAAAAAAAGGGGGGGGGGGGAGTTAATATTGATCATTTTCTTTATTTTATATTTATTTTTTTATATATATTATTTTATATGCACGGAGTGCCAGGACCCCTCAAGGCACTCATCACATGCAGTACATCACTGCTATACTATCAGAGCTTCCAGAGCTCAAAATAGGTGCAGACGTACCAGGTACGTCCAAGGTCATTATGGACTGTTTTCTGCCAGACGTACCTGATACGTCCGCGGTCGGGAAGGGGTTAAAGCGGGTGTGTCAGGCCTTCCTTCAGCATGTGCCCTGCAGACCCCTGCCAGTGTACTTTGACAGTTGCCACTCATATCTGGTGTCTCTGTAGCGTGCTTTTACAAAGCAAAAAAGTTTTCCAATGTAAGCTAATAGCAGTCAGTGTCCTTAAAGCGGGTGTGTCAGGCCTTCCTTCAGCGTGTGCCCTGCAGACCCCTGCCAGTGTACTTTGACAGTTGCCACTCATATCTGGTGTCTCTATAGCGTGCTTTTATAAAGAAAAAAAGTTTTCCAGTGTAAGCTAAGAGCAGTCAGTGTCCTTAAAGCGGGTGTTTCAGGCCTTCAGCGTGTTCCCTGCAGACCCCTGCCAGTGTACTTTGACAGTTGCCACTCATATCTGGTGTCTCTGTAGCGTGCTTTTACAAAGAAAAAAAGATTTCCAGTGTAAGCTAATAGCAGTCAGTGTCCTTAAAGCGGGTGTGTCAGGCCTTCCTTCAGCGTGTGCCCTGGAGACCCCTGCCAGTGTACTTTGACAGTTGCCACTCATATCTGGTGTCTCTATAGCGTGCTTTTACAAAGAAAAAAGTTTTCCAGTGTAAGCTAATAGCAGTCAGTGTCCTTAAAGCGGGTGTGTCAGGCCTTCCTTCAGCATGTGCCCTGCAGACCCCTGCCAGTGTACTTTGACAGTTGCCCCTCATATCTGGTGTCTCTGTAGCGTGCTTTTACAAAGCAAAAAAGTTTTCCAGTGTAAGCTAATAGCAGTCAGTGTCCTTAAAGCGGGTGTTTCAGGCCTTCCTTCAGCGTGTGCCCTGCAGACCCCTGCCAGTGTACTTTGACAGTTGCCACTCATATCTGGTGTCTCTATAGCGTGCTTTTACAAAGAAAAAAAGTTTTCCAATGTAAGCTAATAGCAGTCAGTGTCCTTAAAGCGGGTGTATCAGGCCTTCCTTCAGCGTGTGCCCTGGAGACCCCTGCCAGTGTACTTTGACAGTTGCCACTCATATCTGGTGTCTCTATAGCGTGCTTTTACAAAGAAAAAAGTTTTCCAGTGTAAGCTAATAGCAGTCAATGTCCTTAAAGCGGGTGTGTCAGGCCTTCCTTCAGCGTGTGCCCTGCAGACCCCTGCCAGTGTACTTTGACAGTTGCCACTCATATCTGGTGTCTCTATAGCGTGCTTTTACAAAGCAAAAAAGTTTTCCAGTGTAAGCTAATAGCAGTCAGTGTCCTTAAAGCGGGTGTGTCAGGCCTTCCTTCAGCGTGTGCCCTGCCGACCCCTGCCAGTGTACTTTGACAGTTGCCAGTCATATCTGGTGTCTCTGTAGCGTGCTTTTACAAAGCAAAAAAGTTTTCCAGTGTAAGCTAATAGCAGTCAGTGTCCTTAAAGCGGGTGTTTCAGGCCTTCAGCGTGTGCCCTGCAGACCCCTGCCAGTGTACTTTGACAGTTGTCACTCATATCTGGTGTCTCTATAGCGTGCTTTTACAAAGAAAAAACGTTTTCCAGTGTAAGCTAATAGCAGTCAGTGTCCTTAAAGCGGGTGTGTCAGGCCTTCCTTCAGCGTGCGCCCTGCCGACCCCTGCCAGTGTACTTTACAGTTGCCACTCATATCTGGTGTCTCTATAGCGTGCTTTTACAAAGAAAAAAAGTTTTCCAATGTAAGCTAATAGCAGTCAGTGTCCTTAAAGCGGGTGTGTCAGGCCTTCCTTCAGCGTGTGCCCTGCAGACCCCTGCCAGTGTACTTTGACAGTTGCCACTCATATCTGGTGTCTCTATAGCGTGCTTTTACAAAGCAAAAAAGTTTTCCAGTGTAAGCTAATAGCAGTCAGTGTCCTTAAAGCGGGTGTGTCAGGCCTTCCTTCAGCATGTGCCCTGCAGACCCCTGCCAGTGTACTTTGACAGTTGCCACTCATATCTGGTGTCTCTGTAGCGTGCTTTTACAAAGCAAAAAAGTTTTCCAATGTAAGCTAATAGCAGTCAGTGTCCTTAAAGCGGGTGTGTCAGGCCTTCCTTCAGCGTGTGCCCTGCAGACCCCTGCCAGTGTACTTTGACAGTTGCCACTCATATCTGGTGTCTCTATAGCGTGCTTTTATAAAGAAAAAAAGTTTTCCAGTGTAAGCTAAGAGCAGTCAGTGTCCTTAAAGCGGGTGTTTCAGGCCTTCAGCGTGTTCCCTGCAGACCCCTGCCAGTGTACTTTGACAGTTGCCACTCATATCTGGTGTCTCTGTAGCGTGCTTTTACAAAGAAAAAAAGATTTCCAGTGTAAGCTAATAGCAGTCAGTGTCCTTAAAGCGGGTGTGTCAGGCCTTCCTTCAGCATGTGCCCTGCAGACCCCTGCCAGTGTACTTTGACAGTTGCCACTCATATCTGGTGTCTCTGTAGCGTGCTTTTACAAAGCAAAAAAGTTTCCAGTGTAAGCTAATAGCAGTCAGTGTCCTTAAAGCGGGTGTGTCAGGCCTTCCTTCAGCGTGTGCCCTGCCGACCCCTGCCAGTGTACTTTGACAGTTGCCACTCATATCTGGTGTCTCTGTAGCGTGCGTTTACAAAGCAAAAAAGTTTTCCAGTGTAAGCTAATAGCAGTCAGTGTCCTTAAAGCGGGTGTTTCAGGCCTTCAGCGTGTGCCCTGCAGACCCCTGCCAGTGTACTTTGACAGTTGTCACTCATATCTGGTGTCTCTATAGCGTGCTTTTACAAAGAAAAAACGTTTTCCAGTGTAAGCTAATAGCAGTCAGTGTCCTTAAAGCGGGTGTGTCAGGCCTTCCTTCAGCGTGTGCCCTGCAGACCCCTGCCAGTGTACTTTGACAGTTGCCACTCATATCTGGTGTCTCCATAGCGTGCTTTTACAAAGAAAAAAAGTTTTCCAGTGTAAGCTAATAACAGTCAGTGTCCTTAAAGCGGGTGTTTCAGGCCTTCAGCGTGTGACCTGCAGACCCCTGCCAGTGTACTTTGACAGTTGCCTCTCATTCCTGGTGTCTCTGTAGCGTGCTTTTACAAAGAAAAAAAGTTTTCCAGTGTAAGCTAATAGCAGTCAGTGTCCTTAAAGCGGGTGTTTCAGGCCTTCAGCGTGTGCCCTGCAGACCCCTGCTATAGTACTTTGACAGTTGCCACTCATATCTGGTGTCTCTATAGCATGCTTTTACAAAGAAAAAAAGTTTTCCAGTGTAAGCTAATAGCAGTCAGTGTCCTTAAAGCGGGTGTGTCAGGCCTTCCTTCAGCGTGTGCCCTGCAGACCCCTGCCAGTGTACTTTGACAGTTGCCACTCATATCTGGTGTCTCTATAGCGTGCTTTTACAAAGAAAAAAAGTTTTCCAGTGTAAGCTAAGAGCAGTCAGTGTCCTTAAAGCGGGTGTTTCAGGCCTTCAGCGTGTTCCCTGCAGACCCCTGCCAGTGTACTTTGACAGTTGCCACTCATATCTGGTGTCTCTGTAGCGTGATTTTACAAAGAAAAAAAGTTTTCCAGTGTAAGCTAATAACAGTCAGTGTCCTTAAAGCGGGTGTTTCAGGCCTTCAGCGTGTGCCCTGCAGACCCCTGCCAGTGTACTTTGACAGTTGCCACTCATTCCTGGTGTCTCTGTAGCGTGCTTTCACAAAGAAAAAAAGTTTTCCAGTGTAAGCTAATAGCAGTCAGTGTCCTTAAAGCGGGTGTTTCAGGCCTTCAGCGTGTGCCCTGCAGACCCCTGCCAGTGTACTTTGACAGTTGCCACTCATATCTGGTGTCTCTATAGCGTGCTTTTACAAAGAAAAAAAGTTTTCCAATGTAAGCTAATAGCAGTCAGTGTCCTTAAAGCGGGTGTGTCAGGCCTTCCTTCAGCGTGTGCCCTGCAGACCCCTGCCAGTGTACTTTGACAGTTGCCACTCATATCTGGTGTCTCTATAGCGTGCTTTTACAAAGCAAAAAAGTTTTCCAGTGTAAGCTAATTGCAGTCATTGTCCTTAAAGCGGGTGTGTCAGGCCTTCCTTCAGCATGTGCCCTGCAGACCCCTGCCAGTGTACTTTGACAGTTGCCACTCATATCTGGTGTCTCTGTAGCGTGCTTTTACAAAGCAAAAAAGTTTTCCAGTGTAAGCTAATAGCAGTCAGTGTCCTTAAAGCGGGTGTGTCAGGCCTTCCTTCAGTGTGTGCCCTGCCGACCCCTGCCAGTGTACTTTGACAGTTGCCACTCATATCTGGTGTCTCTGTAGCGTGCTTTTACAAAGCAAAAAGGTTTTCCAGTGTAAGCTAATAGCAGTCAGTGTCCTTAAAGCGGGTGTTTCAGGCCTTCAGCATGTGCCCTGCCGACCCCTGCCAGTGTACTTTGACAGTTGTCACTCATATCTGGTGTCTCTATAGCGTGCTTTTACAAAGAAAAAACTTTTCCAGTGTAAGCTAATAGCAGTCAGTGTCCTTAAAGCGGGTGTTTCAGGCCTTCAGCGTGTGCCCTGCAGACCCCTGCCAGTGTACTTTGACAGTTGCCACTCATATCTGGTATCTCTATAGCGTGCTTTTACAAAGAAAAAGTTTTCCAATGTAAGCTAATAGCAGTCAGTGTCCTTAAAGCGGGTGTGTCAGGCCTTCCTTCAGCGTGCGCCCTGCCGACCCCTGCCAGTGTACTTTACAGTTGCCACTCATATCTGGTGTCTCTATAGCGTGCTTTTACAAAGAAAAAAAAGTTTTCCAATGTAAGCTAATAGCAGTCAGTGTCCTTAAAGCGGGTGTGTCAGGCCTTCCTTCAGCGTGTGCCCTGCAGACCCCTGCCAGTGTACTTTGACAGTTGCCACTCATATCTGGTGTCTCTATAGCGTGCTTTTACAAAGCAAAAAAGTTTTCCAGTGTAAGCTAATAGCAGTCAGTGTCCTTAAAGCGGGTGTGTCAGGCCTTCCTTCAGCATGTGCCCTGCAGACCCCTGCCAGTGTACTTTGACAGTTGCCCCTCATATCTGGTGTCTCTGTAGCGTGCTTTTACAAAGCAAAAAAGTTTTCCAATGTAAGCTAATAGCAGTCAGTGTCCTTAAAGCGGGTGTGTCAGGCCTTCCTTCAGCGTGTGCCCTGCCAACCCCTGCCAGTGTACTTTGACAGTTGCCACTCATATCTGGTGTCTCTATAGCGTGCTTTTACAAAGAAAAAAAGTTTTCCAATGTAAGCTAATAGCAGTCAGTGTCCTTAAAGCGGGTGTATCAGGCCTTCCTTCAGCGTGTGCCCTGGAGACCCCTGCCAGTGTACTTTGACAGTTGCCACTCATATCTGGTGTCTCTATAGCGTGCTTTTACAAAGAAAAAAGTTTTCCAGTGTAAGCTAATAGCAGTCAATGTCCTTAAAGCGGGTGTGTCAGGCCTTCCTTCAGCGTGTGCCCTGCAGACCCCTGCCAGTGTACTTTGACAGTTGCCACTCATATCTGGTGTCTCTATAGCGTGCTTTTACAAAGCAAAAAAGTTTTCCAGTGTAAGCTAATAGCAGTCAGTGTCCTTAAAGCGGGTGTGTCAGGCCTTCCTTCAGCGTGTGCCCTGCCGACCCCTGCCAGTGTACTTTGACAGTTGCCAGTCATATCTGGTGTCTCTGTAGCGTGCTTTTACAAAGCAAAAAAGTTTTCCAGTGTAAGCTAATAGCAGTCAGTGTCCTTAAAGCGGGTGTTTCAGGCCTTCAGCGTGTGCCCTGCAGACCCCTGCCAGTGTACTTTGACAGTTGTCACTCATATCTGGTGTCTCTATAGCGTGCTTTTACAAAGAAAAAACGTTTTCCAGTGTAAGCTAATAGCAGTCAGTGTCCTTAAAGCGGGTGTGTCAGGCCTTCCTTCAGCGTGCGCCCTGCCGACCCCTGCCAGTGTACTTTACAGTTGCCACTCATATCTGGTGTCTCTATAGCGTGCTTTTACAAAGAAAAAAAGTTTTCCAATGTAAGCTAATAGCAGTCAGTGTCCTTAAAGCGGGTGTGTCAGGCCTTCCTTCAGCATGTGCCCTGCAGACCCCTGCCAGTGTACTTTGACAGTTGCCACTCATATCTGGTGTCTCTGTAGCGTGCTTTTACAAAGCAAAAAAGTTTCCAGTGTAAGCTAATAGCAGTCAGTGTCCTTAAAGCGGGTGTGTCAGGCCTTCCTTCAGCGTGTGCCCTGCCGACCCCTGCCAGTGTACTTTGACAGTTGCCACTCATATCTGGTGTCTCTGTAGCGTGCGTTTACAAAGCAAAAAAGTTTTCCAGTGTAAGCTAATAGCAGTCAGTGTCCTTAAAGCGGGTGTTTCAGGCCTTCAGCGTGTGCCCTGCAGACCCCTGCCAGTGTACTTTGACAGTTGCCACTCATATCTGGTGTCTCCATAGCGTGCTTTTACAAAGAAAAAAAGTTTTCCAGTGTAAGCTAATAACAGTCAGTGTCCTTAAAGCGGGTGTTTCAGGCCTTCAGCGTGTGACCTGCAGACCCCTGCCAGTGTACTTTGACAGTTGCCTCTCATTCCTGGTGTCTCTGTAGCGTGCTTTTACAAAGAAAAAAAGTTTTCCAGTGTAAGCTAATAGCAGTCAGTGTCCTTAAAGCGGGTGTTTCAGGCCTTCAGCGTGTGCCCTGCAGACCCCTGCCATAGTACTTTGACAGTTGCCACTCATATCTGGTGTCTCTATAGCATGCTTTTACAAAGAAAAAAAGTTTTCCAATGTAAGCTAATAGCAATCAGTGTCCTTAAAGCGGGTGTGTCAGGCCTTCCTTCAGCGTGTGCCCTGCAGACCCCTGCCAGTGTACTTTGACAGTTGCCACTCATATCTGGTGTCTCTATAGCGTGCTTTTACAAAGAAAAAAAGTTTTCCAGTGTAAGCTAAGAGCAGTCAGTGTCCTTAAAGCGGGTGTTTCAGGCCTTCAGCGTGTTCCCTGCAGACCCCTGCCAGTGTACTTTGACAGTTGCCACTCATATCTGGTGTCTCTGTAGCGTGATTTTACAAAGAAAAAAAGTTTTCCAGTGTAAGCTAATAACAGTCAGTGTCCTTAAAGCGGGTGTTTCAGGCCTTCAGCGTGTGCCCTGCAGACCCCTGCCAGTGTACTTTGACAGTTGCCACTCATTCCTGGTGTCTCTGTAGCGTGCTTTTACAAAGAAAAAAGTTTTCCAGTGTAAGCTAATAGCAGTCCGTGTCCTTAAAGCGGGTGTTTCAGGCCTTCAGCGTGTGCCCTGCAGACCCCTGCCAGTGTACTTTGACAGTTGCCACTCATATCTGGTGTCTCTATAGCGTGCTTTTACAAAGAAAAAAAGTTTTCCAATGTAAGCTAATAGCAGTCAGTGTCCTTAAAGCGGGTGTGTCAGGCCTTCCTTCAGCGTGTGCCCTGCAGACCCCTGCCAGTGTACTTTGACAGTTGCCACTCATATCTGGTGTCTCTATAGCGTGCTTTTACAAAGCAAAAAAGTTTTCCAGTGTAAGCTAATTGCAGTCATTGTCCTTAAAGCGGGTGTGTCAGGCCTTCCTTCAGCATGTGCCCTGCAGACCCCTGCCAGTGTACTTTGACAGTTGCCACTCATATCTGGTGTCTCTGTAGCGTGCTTTTACAAAGCAAAAAAGTTTTCCAGTGTAAGCTAATAGCAGTCAGTGTCCTTAAAGCGGGTGTGTCAGGCCTTCCTTCAGTGTGTGCCCTGCCGACCCCTGCCAGTGTACTTTGACAGTTGCCACTCATATCTGGTGTCTCTGTAGCGTGCTTTTACAAAGCAAAAAAGTTTTCCAGTGTAAGCTAATAGCAGTCAGTGTCCTTAAAGCGGGTGTTTCAGGCCTTCAGCATGTGCCCTGCCGACCCCTGCCAGTGTACTTTGACAGTTGTCACTCATATCTGGTGTCTCTATAGCGTGCTTTTACAAAGAAAAAACTTTTCCAGTGTAAGCTAATAGCAGTCAGTGTCCTTAAAGCGGGTGTTTCAGGCCTTCAGCGTGTGCCCTGCAGACCCCTGCCAGTGTACTTTGACAGTTGCCACTCATATCTGGTGTCTCTATAGCGTGCTTTTACAAAGAAAAAGTTTTCCAATGTAAGCTAATAGCAGTCAGTGTCCTTAAAGCGGGTGTGTCAGGCCTTCCTTCAGCGTGCGCCCTGCCGACCCCTGCCAGTGTACTTTACAGTTGCCACTCATATCTGGTGTCTCTATAGCGTGCTTTTACAAAGAAAAAAAAGTTTTCCAATGTAAGCTAATAGCAGTCAGTGTCCTTAAAGCGGGTGTGTCAGGCCTTCCTTCAGCGTGTGCCCTGCAGACCCCTGCCAGTGTACTTTGACAGTTGCCACTCATATCTGGTGTCTCTATAGCGTGCTTTTACAAAGCAAAAAAGTTTTCCAGTGTAAGCTAATAGCAGTCAGTGTCCTTAAAGCGGGTGTGTCAGGCCTTCCTTCAGCATGTGCCCTGCAGACCCCTGCCAGTGTACTTTGACAGTTGCCCCTCATATCTGGTGTCTCTGTAGCGTGCTTTTACAAAGCAAAAAAGTTTTCCAGTGTAAGCTAATAGCAGTCAGTGTCCTTAAAGCGGGTGTTTCAGGCCTTCCTTCAGCGTGTGCCCTGCAGACCCCTGCCAGTGTACTTTGACAGTTGCCACTCATATCTGGTGTCTCTATAGCGTGCTTTTACAAAGAAAAAAAGTTTTCCAATGTAAGCTAATAGCAGTCAGTGTCCTTAAAGCGGGTGTATCAGGCCTTCCTTCAGCGTGTGCCCTGGAGACCCCTGCCAGTGTACTTTGACAGTTGCCACTCATATCTGGTGTCTCTATAGCGTGCTTTTACAAAGAAAAAAGTTTTCCAGTGTAAGCTAATAGCAGTCAATGTCCTTAAAGCGGGTGTGTCAGGCCTTCCTTCAGCGTGTGCCCTGCAGACCCCTGCCAGTGTACTTTGACAGTTGCCACTCATATCTGGTGTCTCTATAGCGTGCTTTTACAAAGCAAAAAAGTTTTCCAGTGTAAGCTAATAGCAGTCAGTGTCCTTAAAGCGGGTGTGTCAGGCCTTCCTTCAGCGTGTGCCCTGCCGACCCCTGCCAGTGTACTTTGACAGTTGCCAGTCATATCTGGTGTCTCTGTAGCGTGCTTTTACAAAGCAAAAAAGTTTTCCAGTGTAAGCTAATAGCAGTCAGTGTCCTTAAAGCGGGTGTTTCAGGCCTTCAGCGTGTGCCCTGCAGACCCCTGCCAGTGTACTTTGACAGTTGTCACTCATATCTGGTGTCTCTATAGCGTGCTTTTACAAAGAAAAAACGTTTTCCAGTGTAAGCTAATAGCAGTCAGTGTCCTTAAAGCGGGTGTGTCAGGCCTTCCTTCAGCGTGCGCCCTGCCGACCCCTGCCAGTGTACTTTGACAGTTGCCACTCATATCTGGTGTCTCTGTAGCGTGATTTTACAAAGAAAAAAAGTTTTCCAGTGTAAGCTAATAACAGTCAGTGTCCTTAAAGCGGGTGTTTCAGGCCTTCAGCGTGTGCCCTGCAGACCCCTGCCAGTGTACTTTGACAGTTGCCACTCATTCCTGGTGTCTCTGTAGCGTGCTTTTACAAAGAAAAAAGTTTTCCAGTGTAAGCTAATAGCAGTCCGTGTCCTTAAAGCGGGTGTTTCAGGCCTTCAGCGTGTGCCCTGCAGACCCCTGCCAGTGTACTTTGACAGTTGCCACTCATATCTGGTGTCTCTATAGCGTGCTTTTACAAAGAAAAAAAGTTTTCCAATGTAAGCTAATAGCAGTCAGTGTCCTTAAAGCGGGTGTGTCAGGCCTTCCTTCAGCGTGTGCCCTGCAGACCCCTGCCAGTGTACTTTGACAGTTGCCACTCATATCTGGTGTCTCTATAGCGTGCTTTTACAAAGCAAAAAAGTTTTCCAGTGTAAGCTAATTGCAGTCATTGTCCTTAAAGCGGGTGTGTCAGGCCTTCCTTCAGCATGTGCCCTGCAGACCCCTGCCAGTGTACTTTGACAGTTGCCACTCATATCTGGTGTCTCTGTAGCGTGCTTTTACAAAGCAAAAAAGTTTTCCAGTGTAAGCTAATAGCAGTCAGTGTCCTTAAAGCGGGTGTGTCAGGCCTTCCTTCAGTGTGTGCCCTGCCGACCCCTGCCAGTGTACTTTGACAGTTGCCACTCATATCTGGTGTCTCTGTAGCGTGCTTTTACAAAGCAAAAAAGTTTTCCAGTGTAAGCTAATAGCAGTCAGTGTCCTTAAAGCGGGTGTTTCAGGCCTTCAGCATGTGCCCTGCCGACCCCTGCCAGTGTACTTTGACAGTTGTCACTCATATCTGGTGTCTCTATAGCGTGCTTTTACAAAGAAAAAACTTTTCCAGTGTAAGCTAATAGCAGTCAGTGTCCTTAAAGCGGGTGTTTCAGGCCTTCAGCGTGTGCCCTGCAGACCCCTGCCAGTGTACTTTGACAGTTGCCACTCATATCTGGTGTCTCTATAGCGTGCTTTTACAAAGAAAAAGTTTTCCAATGTAAGCTAATAGCAGTCAGTGTCCTTAAAGCGGGTGTGTCAGGCCTTCCTTCAGCGTGCGCCCTGCCGACCCCTGCCAGTGTACTTTACAGTTGCCACTCATATCTGGTGTCTCTATAGCGTGC
Source organism: Pelobates fuscus (assembly GCF_036172605.1). Classification (NCBI taxonomy): domain Eukaryota; kingdom Metazoa; phylum Chordata; class Amphibia; order Anura; family Pelobatidae; genus Pelobates; species Pelobates fuscus. The sequence goes on from NC_086319.1 coordinate 143,435,745, forward strand.
TTTTACAAAGAAAAAAAAGTTTTCCAATGTAAGCTAATAGCAGTCAGTGTCCTTAAAGCGGGTGTGTCAGGCCTTCCTTCAGCGTGTGCCCTGCAGACCCCTGCCAGTGTACTTTGACAGTTGCCACTCATATCTGGTGTCTCTATAGCGTGCTTTTACAAAGCAAAAAAGTTTTCCAGTGTAAGCTAATAGCAGTCAGTGTCCTTAAAGCGGGTGTGTCAGGCCTTCCTTCAGCATGTGCCCTGCAGACCCCTGCCAGTGTACTTTGACAGTTGCCCCTCATATCTGGTGTCTCTGTAGCGTGCTTTTACAAAGCAAAAAAGTTTTCCAGTGTAAGCTAATAGCAGTCAGTGTCCTTAAAGCGGGTGTTTCAGGCCTTCCTTCAGCGTGTGCCCTGCAGACCCCTGCCAGTGTACTTTGACAGTTGCCACTCATATCTGGTGTCTCTATAGCGTGCTTTTACAAAGAAAAAAAGTTTTCCAATGTAAGCTAATAGCAGTCAGTGTCCTTAAAGCGGGTGTATCAGGCCTTCCTTCAGCGTGTGCCCTGGAGACCCCTGCCAGTGTACTTTGACAGTTGCCACTCATATCTGGTGTCTCTATAGCGTGCTTTTACAAAGAAAAAAGTTTTCCAGTGTAAGCTAATAGCAGTCAATGTCCTTAAAGCGGGTGTGTCAGGCCTTCCTTCAGCGTGTGCCCTGCAGACCCCTGCCAGTGTACTTTGACAGTTGCCACTCATATCTGGTGTCTCTATAGCGTGCTTTTACAAAGCAAAAAAGTTTTCCAGTGTAAGCTAATAGCAGTCAGTGTCCTTAAAGCGGGTGTGTCAGGCCTTCCTTCAGCGTGTGCCCTGCCGACCCCTGCCAGTGTACTTTGACAGTTGCCAGTCATATCTGGTGTCTCTGTAGCGTGCTTTTACAAAGCAAAAAAGTTTTCCAGTGTAAGCTAATAGCAGTCAGTGTCCTTAAAGCGGGTGTTTCAGGCCTTCAGCGTGTGCCCTGCAGACCCCTGCCAGTGTACTTTGACAGTTGTCACTCATATCTGGTGTCTCTATAGCGTGCTTTTACAAAGAAAAAACGTTTTCCAGTGTAAGCTAATAGCAGTCAGTGTCCTTAAAGCGGGTGTGTCAGGCCTTCCTTCAGCGTGCGCCCTGCCGACCCCTGCCAGTGTACTTTACAGTTGCCACTCATATCTGGTGTCTCTGTAGCGTGCTTTTACAAAGAAAAAAAGATTTCCAGTGTAAGCTAATAGCAGTCAGTGTCCTTAAAGCGGGTGTGTCAGGCCTTCCTTCAGCATGTGCCCTGCAGACCCCTGCCAGTGTACTTTGACAGTTGCCACTCATATCTGGTGTCTCTGTAGCGTGCTTTTACAAAGCAAAAAAGTTTCCAGTGTAAGCTAATAGCAGTCAGTGTCCTTAAAGCGGGTGTGTCAGGCCTTCCTTCAGCGTGTGCCCTGCCGACCCCTGCCAGTGTACTTTGACAGTTGCCACTCATATCTGGTGTCTCTGTAGCGTGTGTTTACAAAGCAAAAAAGTTTTCCAGTGTAAGCTAATAGCAGTCAGTGTCCTTAAAGCGGGTGTTTCAGGCCTTCAGCGTGTGCCCTGCAGACCCCTGCCAGTGTACTTTGACAGTTGTCACTCATATCTGGTGTCTCTATAGCGTGCTTTTACAAAGAAAAAACGTTTTCCAGTGTAAGCTAATAGCAGTCAGTGTCCTTAAAGCGGGTGTGTCAGGCCTTCCTTCAGCGTGTGCCCTGCAGACCCCTGCCAGTGTACTTTGACAGTTGCCACTCATATCTGGTGTCTCCATAGCGTGCTTTTACAAAGAAAAAAAGTTTTCCAGTGTAAGCTAATAACAGTCAGTGTCCTTAAAGCGGGTGTTTCAGGCCTTCAGCGTGTGACCTGCAGACCCCTGCCAGTGTACTTTGACAGTTGCCTCTCATTCCTGGTGTCTCTGTAGCGTGCTTTTACAAAGAAAAAAAGTTTTCCAGTGTATGCTAATAGCAGTCAGTGTCCTTAAAGCGGGTGTTTCAGGCCTTCAGCGTGTGCCCTGCAGACCCCTGCCATAGTACTTTGACAGTTGCCACTCATATCTGGTGTCTCTATAGCGTGCTTTTACAAAGAAAAAAAGTTTTCCAATGTAAGCTAATAGCAGTCAGTGTCCTTAAAGCGGGTGTGTCAGGCCTTCCTTCAGCGTGTGCCCTGCAGACCCCTGCCAGTGTACTTTGACAGTTGCCACTCATATCTGGTGTCTCTATAGCGTGCTTTTACAAAGAAAAAAAGTTTTCCAGTGTAAGCTAAGAGCAGTCAGTGTCCTTAAAGCGGGTGTTTCAGGCCTTCAGCGTGTTCCCTGCAGACCCCTGCCAGTGTACTTTGACAGTTGCCACTCATATCTGGTGTCTCTGTAGCGTGATTTTACAAAGAAAAAAAGTTTTCCAGTGTAAGCTAATAACAGTCAGTGTCCTTAAAGCGGGTGTTTCAGGCCTTCAGCGTGTGCCCTGCAGACCCCTGCCAGTGTACTTTGACAGTTGCCACTCATTCCTGGTGTCTCTGTAGCGTGCTTTTACAAAGAAAAAAAGTTTTCCAGTGTAAGCTAATAGCAGTCAGTGTCCTTAAAGCGGGTGTTTCAGGCCTTCAGCGTGTGCCCTGCAGACCCCTGCCAGTGTACTTTGACAGTTGCCACTCATATCTGGTGTCTCTATAGCGTGCTTTTACAAAGAAAAAAAGTTTTCCAATGTAAGCTAATAGAAGTCAGTGTCCTTAAAGCGGGTGTGTCAGGCCTTCCTTCAGCGTGTGCCCTGCAGACCCCTGCCAGTGTACTTTGAAAGTTGCCACTCATATCTGGTGTCTCTATAGCGTGCTTTTACAAAGCAAAAAAGTTTTCCAGTGTAAGCTAATTGCAGTCATTGTCCTTAAAGCGGGTGTGTCAGGCCTTCCTTCAGCATGTGCCCTGCAGACCCCTGCCAGTGTACTTTGACAGTTGGCACTCATATCTGGTGTCTCTGTAGCGTGCTTTTACAAAGCAAAAAAGTTTTCCAGTGTAAGCTAATAGCAGTCAGTGTCCTTAAAGCGGGTGTTTCAGGCCTTCAGCATGTGCCCTCCCGACCCCTGCCAGTGTACTTTGACAGTTGTCACTCATATCTGGTGTCTCTATAGCGTGCTTTTACAAAGAAAAAACTTTTCCAGTGTAAGCTAATAGCAGTCAGTGTCCTTAAAGCGGGTGTTTCAGGCCTTCAGCGTGTGCCCTGCAGACCCCTGCCAGTGTACTTTGACAGTTGCCACTCATATCTGGTGTCTCTATAGCGTGCTTTTACGAAGAAAAAGTTTTCCAATGTAAGCTAATAGCAGTCAGTGTCCTTAACCCCTTAAGGACCAAACTTCTGGAATAAAATGGAATCATGACGTGTCACACACGTCATGTGTCCTTAAGGGGTTAAAGCGGGTGTGTCAGGCCTTCCTTCAGCGTGCGCCCTGCCGACCCCTGCCAGTGTACTTTACAGTTGCCACTCATATCTGGTGTCTCTATAGCGTGCTTTTACAAAGAAAAAAAAGTTTTCCAATGTAAGCTAATAGCAGTCAGTGTCCTTAAAGCGGGTGTGTCAGGCCTTCCTTCAGCGTGTGCCCTGCAGACCCCTGCCAGTGTACTTTGACAGTTGCCACTCATATCTGGTGTCTCTATAGCGTGCTTTTACAAAGCAAAAAAGTTTTCCAGTGTAAGCTAATAGCAGTCAGTGTCCTTAAAGCGGGTGTGTCAGGCCTTCCTTCAGCATGTGCCCTGCAGACCCCTGCCAGTGTACTTTGACAGTTGCCCCTCATATCTGGTGTCTCTGTAGCGTGCTTTTACAAAGCAAAAAAGTTTTCCAATGTAAGCTAATAGCAGTCAGTGTCCTTAAAGCGGGTGTGTCAGGCCTTCCTTCAGCGTGTGCCCTGCCAACCCCTGCCAGTGTACTTTGACAGTTGCCACTCATATCTGGTGTCTCTATAGCGTGCTTTTACAAAGAAAAAAAGTTTTCCAATGTAAGCTAATAGCAGTCAGTGTCCTTAAAGCGGGTGTATCAGGCCTTCCTTCAGCGTGTGCCCTGGAGACCCCTGCCAGTGTACTTTGACAGTTGCCACTCATATCTGGTGTCTCTATAGCGTGCTTTTACAAAGAAAAAAGTTTTCCAGTGTAAGCTAATAGCAGTCAATGTCCTTAAAGCGGGTGTGTCAGGCCTTCCTTCAGCGTGTGCCCTGCAGACCCCTGCCAGTGTACTTTGACAGTTGCCACTCATATCTGGTGTCTCTATAGCGTGCTTTTACAAAGCAAAAAAGTTTTCCAGTGTAAGCTAATAGCAGTCAGTGTCCTTAAAGCGGGTGTGTCAGGCCTTCCTTCAGCGTGTGCCCTGCCGACCCCTGCCAGTGTACTTTGACAGTTGCCAGTCATATCTGGTGTCTCTGTAGCGTGCTTTTACAAAGCAAAAAAGTTTTCCAGTGTAAGCTAATAGCAGTCAGTGTCCTTAAAGCGGGTGTTTCAGGCCTTCAGCGTGTGCCCTGCAGACCCCTGCCAGTGTACTTTGACAGTTGTCACTCATATCTGGTGTCTCTATAGCGTGCTTTTACAAAGAAAAAACGTTTTCCAGTGTAAGCTAATAGCAGTCAGTGTCCTTAAAGCGGGTGTGTCAGGCCTTCCTTCAGCGTGCGCCCTGCCGACCCCTGCCAGTGTACTTTACAGTTGCCACTCATATCTGGTGTCTCTATAGCGTGCTTTTACAAAGAAAAAAAGTTTTCCAATGTAAGCTAATAGCAGTCAGTGTCCTTAAAGCGGGTGTGTCAGGCCTTCCTTCAGCATGTGCCCTGCAGACCCCTGCCAGTGTACTTTGACAGTTGCCACTCATATCTGGTGTCTCTGTAGCGTGCTTTTACAAAGCAAAAAAGTTTCCAGTGTAAGCTAATAGCAGTCAGTGTCCTTAAAGCGGGTGTGTCAGGCCTTCCTTCAGCGTGTGCCCTGCCGACCCCTGCCAGTGTACTTTGACAGTTGCCACTCATATCTGGTGTCTCTGTAGCGTGCGTTTACAAAGCAAAAAAGTTTTCCAGTGTAAGCTAATAGCAGTCAGTGTCCTTAAAGCGGGTGTTTCAGGCCTTCAGCGTGTGCCCTGCAGACCCCTGCCAGTGTACTTTGACAGTTGCCACTCATATCTGGTGTCTCCATAGCGTGCTTTTACAAAGAAAAAAAGTTTTCCAGTGTAAGCTAATAACAGTCAGTGTCCTTAAAGCGGGTGTTTCAGGCCTTCAGCGTGTGACCTGCAGACCCCTGCCAGTGTACTTTGACAGTTGCCTCTCATTCCTGGTGTCTCTGTAGCGTGCTTTTACAAAGAAAAAAAGTTTTCCAGTGTAAGCTAATAGCAGTCAGTGTCCTTAAAGCGGGTGTTTCAGGCCTTCAGCGTGTGCCCTGCAGACCCCTGCCATAGTACTTTGACAGTTGCCACTCATATCTGGTGTCTCTATAGCATGCTTTTACAAAGAAAAAAAGTTTTCCAATGTAAGCTAATAGCAATCAGTGTCCTTAAAGCGGGTGTGTCAGGCCTTCCTTCAGCGTGTGCCCTGCAGACCCCTGCCAGTGTACTTTGACAGTTGCCACTCATATCTGGTGTCTCTATAGCGTGCTTTTACAAAGAAAAAAAGTTTTCCAGTGTAAGCTAAGAGCAGTCAGTGTCCTTAAAGCGGGTGTTTCAGGCCTTCAGCGTGTTCCCTGCAGACCCCTGCCAGTGTACTTTGACAGTTGCCACTCATATCTGGTGTCTCTGTAGCGTGATTTTACAAAGAAAAAAAGTTTTCCAGTGTAAGCTAATAACAGTCAGTGTCCTTAAAGCGGGTGTTTCAGGCCTTCAGCGTGTGCCCTGCAGACCCCTGCCAGTGTACTTTGACAGTTGCCACTCATTCCTGGTGTCTCTGTAGCGTGCTTTTACAAAGAAAAAAGTTTTCCAGTGTAAGCTAATAGCAGTCCGTGTCCTTAAAGCGGGTGTTTCAGGCCTTCAGCGTGTGCCCTGCAGACCCCTGCCAGTGTACTATGACAGTTGCCACTCATATCTGGTGTCTCTATAGCGTGCTTTTACAAAGAAAAAAAGTTTTCCAATGTAAGCTAATAGCAGTCAGTGTCCTTAAAGCGGGTGTGTCAGGCCTTCCTTCAGCGTGTGCCCTGCAGACCCCTGCCAGTGTACTTTGACAGTTGCCACTCATATCTGGTGTCTCTATAGCGTGCTTTTACAAAGCAAAAAAGTTTTCCAGTGTAAGCTAATTGCAGTCATTGTCCTTAAAGCGGGTGTGTCAGGCCTTCCTTCAGCATGTGCCCTGCAGACCCCTGCCAGTGTACTTTGACAGTTGCCACTCATATCTGGTGTCTCTGTAGCGTGCTTTTACAAAGCAAAAAAGTTTTCCAGTGTAAGCTAATAGCAGTCAGTGTCCTTAAAGCGGGTGTGTCAGGCCTTCCTTCAGTGTGTGCCCTGCCGACCCCTGCCAGTGTACTTTGACAGTTGCCACTCATATCTGGTGTCTCTGTAGCGTGCTTTTACAAAGCAAAAAAGTTTTCCAGTGTAAGCTAATAGCAGTCAGTGTCCTTAAAGCGGGTGTTTCAGGCCTTCAGCATGTGCCCTGCCGACCCCTGCCAGTGTACTTTGACAGTTGTCACTCATATCTGGTGTCTCTATAGCGTGCTTTTACAAAGAAAAAACTTTTCCAGTGTAAGCTAATAGCAGTCAGTGTCCTTAAAGCGGGTGTTTCAGGCCTTCAGCGTGTGCCCTGCAGACCCCTGCCAGTGTACTTTGACAGTTGCCACTCATATCTGGTGTCTCTATAGCGTGCTTTTACAAAGAAAAAGTTTTCCAATGTAAGCTAATAGCAGTCAGTGTCCTTAAAGCGGGTGTGTCAGGCCTTCCTTCAGCGTGCGCCCTGCCGACCCCTGCCAGTGTACTTTACAGTTGCCACTCATATCTGGTGTCTCTATAGCGTGCTTTTACAAAGAAAAAAAAGTTTTCCAATGTAAGCTAATAGCAGTCAGTGTCCTTAAAGCGGGTGTGTCAGGCCTTCCTTCAGCGTGTGCCCTGCAGACCCCTGCCAGTGTACTTTGACAGTTGCCACTCATATCTGGTGTCTCTATAGCGTGCTTTTACAAAGCAAAAAAGTTTTCCAGTGTAAGCTAATAGCAGTCAGTGTCCTTAAAGCGGGTGTGTCAGGCCTTCCTTCAGCATGTGCCCTGCAGACCCCTGCCAGTGTACTTTGACAGTTGCCCCTCATATCTGGTGTCTCTGTAGCGTGCTTTTACAAAGCAAAAAAGTTTTCCAGTGTAAGCTAATAGCAGTCAGTGTCCTTAAAGCGGGTGTTTCAGGCCTTCCTTCAGCGTGTGCCCTGCAGACCCCTGCCAGTGTACTTTGACAGTTGCCACTCATATCTGGTGTCTCTATAGCGTGCTTTTACAAAGAAAAAAAGTTTTCCAATGTAAGCTAATAGCAGTCAGTGTCCTTAAAGCGGGTGTATCAGGCCTTCCTTCAGCGTGTGCCCTGGAGACCCCTGCCAGTGTACTTTGACAGTTGCCACTCATATCTGGTGTCTCTATAGCGTGCTTTTACAAAGAAAAAAGTTTTCCAGTGTAAGCTAATAGCAGTCAATGTCCTTAAAGCGGGTGTGTCAGGCCTTCCTTCAGCGTGTGCCCTGCAGACCCCTGCCAGTGTACTTTGACAGTTGCCACTCATATCTGGTGTCTCTATAGCGTGCTTTTACAAAGCAAAAAAGTTTTCCAGTGTAAGCTAATAGCAGTCAGTGTCCTTAAAGCGGGTGTGTCAGGCCTTCCTTCAGCGTGTGCCCTGCCGACCCCTGCCAGTGTACTTTGACAGTTGCCAGTCATATCTGGTGTCTCTGTAGCGTGCTTTTACAAAGCAAAAAAGTTTTCCAGTGTAAGCTAATAGCAGTCAGTGTCCTTAAAGCGGGTGTTTCAGGCCTTCAGCGTGTGCCCTGCAGACCCCTGCCAGTGTACTTTGACAGTTGTCACTCATATCTGGTGTCTCTATAGCGTGCTTTTACAAAGAAAAAACGTTTTCCAGTGTAAGCTAATAGCAGTCAGTGTCCTTAAAGCGGGTGTGTCAGGCCTTCCTTCAGCGTGCGCCCTGCCGACCCCTGCCAGTGTACTTTACAGTTGCCACTCATATCTGGTGTCTCTATAGCGTGCTTTTACAAAGAAAAAAAGTTTTCCAATGTAAGCTAATAGCAGTCAGTGTCCTTAAAGCGGGTGTGTCAGGCCTTCCTTCAGCGTGTGCCCTGCAGACCCCTGCCAGTGTACTTTGACAGTTGCCACTCATATCTGGTGTCTCTATAGCGTGCTTTTACAAAGCAAAAAAGTTTTCCAGTGTAAGCTAATAGCAGTCAGTGTCCTTAAAGCGGGTGTGTCAGGCCTTCCTTCAGCATGTGCCCTGCAGACCCCTGCCAGTGTACTTTGACAGTTGCCACTCATATCTGGTGTCTCTGTAGCGTGCTTTTACAAAGCAAAAAAGTTTTCCAGTGTAAGCTAATAGCAGTCAGTGTCCTTAAAGCGGGTGTGTCAGGCCTTCCTTCAGCGTGTGCCCTGCAGACCCCTGCCAGTGTACTTTGACAGTTGCCACTCATATCTGGTGTCTCTATAGCGTGCTTTTATAAAGAAAAAAAGTTTTCCAGTGTAAGCTAAGAGCAGTCAGTGTCCTTAAAGCGGGTGTTTCAGGCCTTCAGCGTGTTCCCTGCAGACCCCTGCCAGTGTACTTTGACAGTTGCCACTCATATCTGGTGTCTCTGTAGCGTGCTTTTACAAAGAAAAAAAGATTTCCAGTGTAAGCTAATAGCAGTCAGTGTCCTTAAAGCGGGTGTGTCAGGCCTTCCTTCAGCATGTGCCCTGCAGACCCCTGCCAGTGTACTTTGACAGTTGCCACTCATATCTGGTGTCTCTGTAGCGTGCTTTTACAAAGCAAAAAAGTTTCCAGTGTAAGCTAATAGCAGTCAGTGTCCTTAAAGCGGGTGTGTCAGGCCTTCCTTCAGCGTGTGCCCTGCCGACCCCTGCCAGTGTACTTTGACAGTTGCCACTCATATCTGGTGTCTCTGTAGCGTGTGTTTACAAAGCAAAAAAGTTTTCCAGTGTAAGCTAATAGCAGTCAGTGTCCTTAAAGCGGGTGTTTCAGGCCTTCAGCGTGTGCCCTGCAGACCCCTGCCAGTGTACTTTGACAGTTGTCACTCATATCTGGTGTCTCTATAGCGTGCTTTTACAAAGAAAAAACGTTTTCCAGTGTAAGCTAATAGCAGTCAGTGTCCTTAAAGCGGGTGTGTCAGGCCTTCCTTCAGCGTGTGCCCTGCAGACCCCTGCCAGTGTACTTTGACAGTTGCCACTCATATCTGGTGTCTCCATAGCGTGCTTTTACAAAGAAAAAAAGTTTTCCAGTGTAAGCTAATAACAGTCAGTGTCCTTAAAGCGGGTGTTTCAGGCCTTCAGCGTGTGACCTGCAGACCCCTGCCAGTGTACTTTGACAGTTGCCTCTCATTCCTGGTGTCTCTGTAGCGTGCTTTTACAAAGAAAAAAAGTTTTCCAGTGTATGCTAATAGCAGTCAGTGTCCTTAAAGCGGGTGTTTCAGGCCTTCAGCGTGTGCCCTGCAGACCCCTGCCATAGTACTTTGACAGTTGCCACTCATATCTGGTGTCTCTATAGCGTGCTTTTACAAAGAAAAAAAGTTTTCCAATGTAAGCTAATAGCAGTCAGTGTCCTTAAAGCGGGTGTGTCAGGCCTTCCTTCAGCGTGTGCCCTGCAGACCCCTGCCAGTGTACTTTGACAGTTGCCACTCATATCTGGTGTCTCTATAGCGTGCTTTTACAAAGAAAAAAAGTTTTCCAGTGTAAGCTAAGAGCAGTCAGTGTCCTTAAAGCGGGTGTTTCAGGCCTTCAGCGTGTTCCCTGCAGACCCCTGCCAGTGTACTTTGACAGTTGCCACTCATATCTGGTGTCTCTGTAGCGTGATTTTACAAAGAAAAAAAGTTTTCCAGTGTAAGCTAATAACAGTCAGTGTCCTTAAAGCGGGTGTTTCAGGCCTTCAGCGTGTGCCCTGCAGACCCCTGCCAGTGTACTTTGACAGTTGCCACTCATTCCTGGTGTCTCTGTAGCGTGCTTTTACAAAGAAAAAAAGTTTTCCAGTGTAAGCTAATAGCAGTCAGTGTCCTTAAAGCGGGTGTTTCAGGCCTTCAGCGTGTGCCCTGCAGACCCCTGCCAGTGTACTTTGACAGTTGCCACTCATATCTGGTGTCTCTATAGCGTGCTTTTACAAAGAAAAAAAGTTTTCCAATGTAAGCTAATAGAAGTCAGTGTCCTTAAAGCGGGTGTGTCAGGCCTTCCTTCAGCGTGTGCCCTGCAGACCCCTGCCAGTGTACTTTGAAAGTTGCCACTCATATCTGGTGTCTCTATAGCGTGCTTTTACAAAGCAAAAAAGTTTTCCAGTGTAAGCTAATTGCAGTCATTGTCCTTAAAGCGGGTGTGTCAGGCCTTCCTTCAGCATGTGCCCTGCAGACCCCTGCCAGTGTACTTTGACAGTTGCCACTCATATCTGGTGTCTCTGTAGCGTGCTTTTACAAAGCAAAAAAGTTTTCCAGTGTAAGCTAATAGCAGTCAGTGTCCTTAAAGCGGGTGTGTCAGGCCTTCCTTCAGCGTGTGCCCTGCCGACCCCTGCCAGTGTACTTTGACAGTTGCCACTCATATCTGGTGTCTCTGTAGCGTGCTTTTACAAAGCAAAAAAGTTTTCCAGTGTAAGCTAATAGCAGTCAGTGTCCTTAAAGCGGGTGTTTCAGGCCTTCAGCATGTGCCCTCCCGACCCCTGCCAGTGTACTTTGACAGTTGTCACTCATATCTGGTGTCTCTATAGCGTGCTTTTACAAAGAAAAAACTTTTCCAGTGTAAGCTAATAGCAGTCAGTGTCCTTAAAGCGGGTGTTTCAGGCCTTCAGCGTGTGCCCTGCAGACCCCTGCCAGTGTACTTTGACAGTTGCCACTCATATCTGGTGTCTCTATAGCGTGCTTTTACGAAGAAAAAGTTTTCCAATGTAAGCTAATAGCAGTCAGTGTCCTTAACCCCTTAAGGACCAAACTTCTGGAATAAAATGGAATCATGACGTGTCACACACGTCATGTGTCCTTAAGGGGTTAAAGCGGGTGTGTCAGGCCTTCCTTCAGCGTGCGCCCTGCCGACCCCTGCCAGTGTACTTTACAGTTGCCACTCATATCTGGTGTCTCTATAGCGTGCTTTTACAAAGAAAAAAAAGTTTTCCAATGTAAGCTAATAGCAGTCAGTGTCCTTAAAGCGGGTGTGTCAGGCCTTCCTTCAGCGTGTGCCCTGCAGACCCCTGCCAGTGTACTTTGACAGTTGCCACTCATATCTGGTGTCTCTATAGCGTGCTTTTACAAAGCAAAAAAGTTTTCCAGTGTAAGCTAATAGCAGTCAGTGTCCTTAAAGCGGGTGTGTCAGGCCTTCCTTCAGCATGTGCCCTGCAGACCCCTGCCAGTGTACTTTGACAGTTGCCCCTCATATCTGGTGTCTCTGTAGCGTGCTTTTACAAAGCAAAAAAGTTTTCCAGTGTAAGCTAATAGCAGTCAGTGTCCTTAAAGCGGGTGTTTCAGGCCTTCCTTCAGCGTGTGCCCTGCAGACCCCTGCCAGTGTACTTTGACAGTTGCCACTCATATCTGGTGTCTCTATAGCGTGCTTTTACAAAGAAAAAAAGTTTTCCAATGTAAGCTAATAGCAGTCAGTGTCCTTAAAGCGGGTGTATCAGGCCTTCCTTCAGCGTGTGCCCTGGAGACCCCTGCCAGTGTACTTTGACAGTTGCCACTCATATCTGGTGTCTCTATAGCGTGCTTTTACAAAGAAAAAAGTTTTCCAGTGTAAGCTAATAGCAGTCAATGTCCTTAAAGCGGGTGTGTCAGGCCTTCCTTCAGCGTGTGCCCTGCAGACCCCTGCCAGTGTACTTTGACAGTTGCCACTCATATCTGGTGTCTCTATAGCGTGCTTTTACAAAGCAAAAAAGTTTTCCAGTGTAAGCTAATAGCAGTCAGTGTCCTTAAAGCGGGTGTGTCAGGCCTTCCTTCAGCGTGTGCCCTGCCGACCCCTGCCAGTGTACTTTGACAGTTGCCAGTCATATCTGGTGTCTCTGTAGCGTGCTTTTACAAAGCAAAAAAGTTTTCCAGTGTAAGCTAATAGCAGTCAGTGTCCTTAAAGCGGGTGTTTCAGGCCTTCAGCGTGTGCCCTGCAGACCCCTGCCAGTGTACTTTGACAGTTGTCACTCATATCTGGTGTCTCTATAGCGTGCTTTTACAAAGAAAAAACGTTTTCCAGTGTAAGCTAATAGCAGTCAGTGTCCTTAAAGCGGGTGTGTCAGGCCTTCCTTCAGCGTGCGCCCTGCCGACCCCTGCCAGTGTACTTTACAGTTGCCACTCATATCTGGTGTCTCTATAGCGTGCTTTTACAAAGAAAAAAAGTTTTCCAATGTAAGCTAATAGCAGTCAGTGTCCTTAAAGCGGGTGTGTCAGGCCTTCCTTCAGCGTGTGCCCTGCAGACCCCTGCCAGTGTACTTTGACAGTTGCCACTCATATCTGGTGTCTCTATAGCGTGCTTTTACAAAGCAAAAAAGTTTTCCAGTGTAAGCTAATAGCAGTCAGTGTCCTTAAAGCGGGTGTGTCAGGCCTTCCTTCAGCATGTGCCCTGCAGACCCCTGCCAGTGTACTTTGACAGTTGCCACTCATATCTGGTGTCTCTGTAGCGTGCTTTTACAAAGCAAAAAAGTTTTCCAGTGTAAGCTAATAGCAGTCAGTGTCCTTAAAGCGGGTGTGTCAGGCCTTCCTTCAGCGTGTGCCCTGCAGACCCCTGCCAGTGTACTTTGACAGTTGCCACTCATATCTGGTGTCTCTATAGCGTGCTTTTATAAAGAAAAAAAGTTTTCCAGTGTAAGCTAAGAGCAGTCAGTGTCCTTAAAGCGGGTGTTTCAGGCCTTCAGCGTGTTCCCTGCAGACCCCTGCCAGTGTACTTTGACAGTTGCCACTCATATCTGGTGTCTCTGTAGCGTGCTTTTACAAAGAAAAAAAGATTTCCAGTGTAAGCTAATAGCAGTCAGTGTCCTTAAAGCGGGTGTGTCAGGCCTTCCTTCAGCATGTGCCCTGCAGACCCCTGCCAGTGTACTTTGACAGTTGCCACTCATATCTGGTGTCTCTGTAGCGTGCTTTTACAAAGCAAAAAAGTTTCCAGTGTAAGCTAATAGCAGTCAGTGTCCTTAAAGCGGGTGTGTCAGGCCTTCCTTCAGCGTGTGCCCTGCCGACCCCTGCCAGTGTACTTTGACAGTTGCCACTCATATCTGGTGTCTCTGTAGCGTGTGTTTACAAAGCAAAAAAGTTTTCCAGTGTAAGCTAATAGCAGTCAGTGTCCTTAAAGCGGGTGTTTCAGGCCTTCAGCGTGTGCCCTGCAGACCCCTGCCAGTGTACTTTGACAGTTGTCACTCATATCTGGTGTCTCTATAGCGTGCTTTTACAAAGAAAAAACGTTTTCCAGTGTAAGCTAATAGCAGTCAGTGTCCTTAAAGCGGGTGTGTCAGGCCTTCCTTCAGCGTGTGCCCTGCAGACCCCTGCCAGTGTACTTTGACAGTTGCCACTCATATCTGGTGTCTCCATAGCGTGCTTTTACAAAGAAAAAAAGTTTTCCAGTGTAAGCTAATAACAGTCAGTGTCCTTAAAGCGGGTGTTTCAGGCCTTCAGCGTGTGACCTGCAGACCCCTGCCAGTGTACTTTGACAGTTGCCTCTCATTCCTGGTGTCTCTGTAGCGTGCTTTTACAAAGAAAAAAAGTTTTCCAGTGTATGCTAATAGCAGTCAGTGTCCTTAAAGCGGGTGTTTCAGGCCTTCAGCGTGTGCCCTGCAGACCCCTGCCTTAGTACTTTGACAGTTGCCACTCATATCTGGTGTCTCTATAGCGTGCTTTTACAAAGCAAAAAAGTTTTCCAGTGTAAGCTAATAGCAGTCAGTGTCCTTAAAGCGGGTGTGTCAGGCCTTCCTTCAGCATGTGCCCTGCAGACCCCTGCCAGTGTACTTTGACAGTTGCCCCTCATATCTGGTGTCTCTGTAGCGTGCTTTTACAAAGCAAAAAAGTTTTCCAGTGTAAGCTAATAGCAGTCAGTGTCCTTAAAGCGGGTGTTTCAGGCCTTCCTTCAGCGTGTGCCCTGCAGACCCCTGCCAGTGTACTTTGACAGTTGCCACTCATATCTGGTGTCTCTATAGCGTGCTTTTACAAAGAAAAAAAGTTTTCCAATGTAAGCTAATAGCAGTCAGTGTCCTTAAAGCGGGTGTATCAGGCCTTCCTTCAGCGTGTGCCCTGGAGACCCCTGCCAGTGTACTTTGACAGTTGCCACTCATATCTGGTGTCTCTATAGCGTGCTTTTACAAAGAAAAAAGTTTTCCAGTGTAAGCTAATAGCAGTCAATGTCCTTAAAGTGGGTGTGTCAGGCCTTCCTTCAGCGTGTGCCCTGCAGACCCCTGCCAGTGTACTTTGACAGTTGCCACTCATATCTGGTGTCTCTATAGCGTGCTTTTACAAAGCAAAAAAGTTTTCCAGTGTAAGCTAATAGCAGTCAGTGTCCTTAAAGCGGGTGTGTCAGGCCTTCCTTCAGCGTGTGCCCTGCCGACCCCTGCCAGTGTACTTTGACAGTTGCCAGTCATATCTGGTGTCTCTGTAGCGTGCTTTTACAAAGCAAAAAAGTTTTCCAGTGTAAGCTAATAGCAGTCAGTGTCCTTAAAGCGGGTGTTTCAGGCCTTCAGCGTGTGCCCTGCAGACCCCTGCCAGTGTACTTTGACAGTTGTCACTCATATCTGGTGTCTCTATAGCGTGCTTTTACAAAGAAAAAACGTTTTCCAGTGTAAGCTAATAGCAGTCAGTGTCCTTAAAGCGGGTGTGTCAGGCCTTCCTTCAGCGTGCGCCCTGCCGACCCCTGCCAGTGTACTTTACAGTTGCCACTCATATCTGGTGTCTCTATAGCGTGCTTTTACAAAGAAAAAAAGTTTTCCAATGTAAGCTAATAGCAGTCAGTGTCCTTAAAGCGGGTGTGTCAGGCCTTCCTTCAGCGTGTGCCCTGCAGACCCCTGCCAGTGTACTTTGACAGTTGCCACTCATATCTGGTGTCTCTATAGCGTGCTTTTACAAAGCAAAAAAGTTTTCCAGTGTAAGCTAATAGCAGTCAGTGTCCTTAAAGCGGGTGTGTCAGGCCTTCCTTCAGCATGTGCCCTGCAGACCCCTGCCAGTGTACTTTGACAGTTGCCACTCATATCTGGTGTCTCTGTAGCGTGCTTTTACAAAGCAAAAAAGTTTTCCAGTGTAAGCTAATAGCAGTCAGTGTCCTTAAAGCGGGTGTGTCAGGCCTTCCTTCAGCGTGTGCCCTGCAGACCCCTGCCAGTGTACTTTGACAGTTGCCACTCATATCTGGTGTCTCTATAGCGTGCTTTTATAAAGAAAAAAAGTTTTCCAGTGTAAGCTAAGAGCAGTCAGTGTCCTTAAAGCGGGTGTTTCAGGCCTTCAGCGTGTTCCCTGCAGACCCCTGCCAGTGTACTTTGACAGTTGCCACTCATATCTGGTGTCTCTGTAGCGTGCTTTTACAAAGAAAAAAAGATTTCCAGTGTAAGCTAATAGCAGTCAGTGTCCTTAAAGCGGGTGTGTCAGGCCTTCCTTCAGCATGTGCCCTGCAGACCCCTGCCAGTGTACTTTGACAGTTGCCACTCATATCTGGTGTCTCTGTAGCGTGCTTTTACAAAGCAAAAAAGTTTCCAGTGTAAGCTAATAGCAGTCAGTGTCCTTAAAGCGGGTGTGTCAGGCCTTCCTTCAGCGTGTGCCCTGCCGACCCCTGCCAGTGTACTTTGACAGTTGCCACTCATATCTGGTGTCTCTGTAGCGTGTGTTTACAAAGCAAAAAAGTTTTCCAGTGTAAGCTAATAGCAGTCAGTGTCCTTAAAGCGGGTGTTTCAGGCCTTCAGCGTGTGCCCTGCAGACCCCTGCCAGTGTACTTTGACAGTTGTCACTCATATCTGGTGTCTCTATAGCGTGCTTTTACAAAGAAAAAACGTTTTCCAGTGTAAGCTAATAGCAGTCAGTGTCCTTAAAGCGGGTGTGTCAGGCCTTCCTTCAGCGTGTGCCCTGCAGACCCCTGCCAGTGTACTTTGACAGTTGCCACTCATATCTGGTGTCTCCATAGCGTGCTTTTACAAAGAAAAAAAGTTTTCCAGTGTAAGCTAATAACAGTCAGTGTCCTTAAAGCGGGTGTTTCAGGCCTTCAGCGTGTGACCTGCAGACCCCTGCCAGTGTACTTTGACAGTTGCCTCTCATTCCTGGTGTCTCTGTAGCGTGCTTTTACAAAGAAAAAAAGTTTTCCAGTGTATGCTAATAGCAGTCAGTGTCCTTAAAGCGGGTGTTTCAGGCCTTCAGCGTGTGCCCTGCAGACCCCTGCCATAGTACTTTGACAGTTGCCACTCATATCTGGTGTCTCTATAGCGTGCTTTTACAAAGAAAAAAAGTTTTCCAATGTAAGCTAATAGCAGTCAGTGTCCTTAAAGCGGGTGTGTCAGGCCTTCCTTCAGCGTGTGCCCTGCAGACCCCTGCCAGTGTACTTTGACAGTTGCCACTCATATCTGGTGTCTCTATAGCGTGCTTTTACAAAGAAAAAAAGTTTTCCAGTGTAAGCTAAGAGCAGTCAGTGTCCTTAAAGCGGGTGTTTCAGGCCTTCAGCGTGTTCCCTGCAGACCCCTGCCAGTGTACTTTGACAGTTGCCACTCATATCTGGTGTCTCTGTAGCGTGATTTTACAAAGAAAAAAAGTTTTCCAGTGTAAGCTAATAACAGTCAGTGTCCTTAAAGCGGGTGTTTCAGGCCTTCAGCGTGTGCCCTGCAGACCCCTGCCAGTGTACTTTGACAGTTGCCACTCATTCCTGGTGTCTCTGTAGCGTGCTTTTACAAAGAAAAAAAGTTTTCCAGTGTAAGCTAATAGCAGTCAGTGTCCTTAAAGCGGGTGTTTCAGGCCTTCAGCGTGTGCCCTGCAGACCCCTGCCAGTGTACTTTGACAGTTGCCACTCATATCTGGTGTCTCTATAGCGTGCTTTTACAAAGAAAAAAAGTTTTCCAATGTAAGCTAATAGAAGTCAGTGTCCTTAAAGCGGGTGTGTCAGGCCTTCCTTCAGCGTGTGCCCTGCAGACCCCTGCCAGTGTACTTTGAAAGTTGCCACTCATATCTGGTGTCTCTATAGCGTGCTTTTACAAAGCAAAAAAGTTTTCCAGTGTAAGCTAATTGCAGTCATTGTCCTTAAAGCGGGTGTGTCAGGCCTTCCTTCAGCATGTGCCCTGCAGACCCCTGCCAGTGTACTTTGACAGTTGCCACTCATATCTGGTGTCTCTGTAGCGTGCTTTTACAAAGCAAAAAAGTTTTCCAGTGTAAGCTAATAGCAGTCAGTGTCCTTAAAGCGGGTGTGTCAGGCCTTCCTTCAGCGTGTGCCCTGCCGACCCCTGCCAGTGTACTTTGACAGTTGCCACTCATATCTGGTGTCTCTGTAGCGTGCTTTTACAAAGCAAAAAAGTTTTCCAGTGTAAGCTAATAGCAGTCAGTGTCCTTAAAGCGGGTGTTTCAGGCCTTCAGCATGTGCCCTCCCGACCCCTGCCAGTGTACTTTGACAGTTGTCACTCATATCTGGTGTCTCTATAGCGTGCTTTTACAAAGAAAAAACTTTTCCAGTGTAAGCTAATAGCAGTCAGTGTCCTTAAAGCGGGTGTTTCAGGCCTTCAGCGTGTGCCCTGCAGACCCCTGCCAGTGTACTTTGACAGTTGCCACTCATATCTGGTGTCTCTATAGCGTGCTTTTACGAAGAAAAAGTTTTCCAATGTAAGCTAATAGCAGTCAGTGTCCTTAACCCCTTAAGGACCAAACTTCTGGAATAAAATGGAATCATGACGTGTCACACACGTCATGTGTCCTTAAGGGGTTAAAGCGGGTGTGTCAGGCCTTCCTTCAGCGTGCGCCCTGCCGACCCCTGCCAGTGTACTTTACAGTTGCCACTCATATCTGGTGTCTCTATAGCGTGCTTTTACAAAGAAAAAAAAGTTTTCCAATGTAAGCTAATAGCAGTCAGTGTCCTTAAAGCGGGTGTGTCAGGCCTTCCTTCAGCGTGTGCCCTGCAGACCCCTGCCAGTGTACTTTGACAGTTGCCACTCATATCTGGTGTCTCTATAGCGTGCTTTTACAAAGCAAAAAAGTTTTCCAGTGTAAGCTAATAGCAGTCAGTGTCCTTAAAGCTGGTGTGTCAGGCCTTCCTTCAGCATGTGCCCTGCAGACCCCTGCCAGTGTACTTTGACAGTTGCCCCTCATATCTGGTGTCTCTGTAGCGTGCTTTTACAAAGCAAAAAAGTTTTCCAGTGTAAGCTAATAGCAGTCAGTGTCCTTAAAGCGGGTGTGTCAGGCCTTCCTTCAGCGTGTGCCCTGCACCCCTGCCAGTGTACTTTGACAGTTGCCACTCATATCTGGTGTCTCTATAGCGTGCTTTTACAAAGAAAAAAAGTTTTCCAGTGTAAGCTAAGAGCAGTCAGTGTCCGTAAAGCGGGTGTTTCAGGCCTTCAGCGTGTTCCCTGCAGACCCCTGCCAGTGTACTTTGACAGTTGCCACTCATATCTGGTGTCTCTGTAGCGTGCTTTTACAAAGAAAAAAAGATTTCCAGTGTAAGCTAATAGCAGTCAGTGTCCTTAAAGCGGGTGTGTCAGGCCTTCCTTCAGCATGTGCCCTGCAGACCCCTGCCAGTGTACTTTGACAGTTGCCACTCATATCTGGTGTCTCTGTAGCGTGCTTTTACAAAGCAAAAAAGTTTCCAGTGTAAGCTAATAGCAGTCAGTGTCCTTAAAGCGGGTGTGTCAGTCCTTCCTTCAGCGTGTGCCCTGCAGACCCCTGCCAGTGTACTTTGACAGTTGCCACTCATTCCTGGTGTCTCTGTAGCGTGCTTTTACAAAGAAAAAAAGTTTTCAAGTGTAAGCTAATAGCAGTCAGTGTCCTTAAAGCGGGTGTTTCAGGCCTTCAGCGTGTGCCCTGCAGACCCCTGCCAGTGTACTTTGACAGTTGCCACTCATATCTGGTGTCTCTATAGCGTGCTTTTACAAAGAAAAAACGTTTTCAAATGTAAGCTAATAGCAGTCAGTGTCCTTAAAGCGGGTGTGTCAGGCCTTCCTTCAGCGTGTGCCCTGCAGACCCCTGCCAGTGTACTTTGACAGTTGCCACTCATATCTGGTGTCTCTATAGCGTGCTTTTACAAAGCAAAAAAGTTTTCCAGTGTAAGCTAATTGCAGTCATTGTCCTTAAAGCGGGTGTGTCAGGCCTTCCTTCAGCATGTGCCCTGCAGACCCCTGCCAGTGTACTTTGACAGTTGCCACTCATATCTGGTGTCTCTGTAGCGTGCTTTTACAAAGCAAAAAAGTTTTCCAGTGTAAGCTAATAGCAGTCAGTGTCCTTAAAGCGGGTGTGTCAGGCCTTCCTTCAGCGTGTGCCCTGCCGACCCCTGCCAGTGTACTTTGACAGTTGCCACTCATATCTGGTGTCTCTGTAGCGTGCTTTTACAAAGCAAAAAAGTTTTCCAGTGTAAGCTAATAGCAGTCAGTGTCCTTAAAGCGGGTGTTTCAGGCCTTCAGCATGTGCCCTGCAGACCCCTGCCAGTGTACTTTGACAGTTGTCACTCATATCTGGTGTCTCTATAGCGTGCTTTTACAAATAAAAAACGTTTCCAGTGTAAGCTAATAGCAGTCAGTGTCCTTAAAGCGGGTGTTTCAGGCCTTCAGCGTGTGCCCTGCAGACCCCTGCCAGTGTACTTTGACAGTTGCCACTCATATCTGGTGTCTCTATAGCGTGCTTTTACAAAGAAAAAGTTTTCCAATGTAAGCTAATAGCAGTCAGTGTCCTTAAAGCGGGTGTGTCAGGCCTTCCTTCAGCGTGTGCCCTGCAGACCCCTGCCAGTGTACTTTGACAGTTGCCACTCATATCTGGTGTCTCTATAGCGTGCTTTTACAAAGAAAAAAGTTTTCCAGTGTAAGCTAATAGCAGTCAATGTCCTTAAAGCGGGTGTGTCAGGCCTTCCTTCAGCGTGTGCCCTGCAGACCCCTGCCAGTGTACTTTGACAGTTGCCACTCATATCTGGTGTCTCTATAGCGTGCTTTTACAAAGAAAAAAAGTTTTCCAATGTAAGCTAATAGCAGTCAGTGTCCTTAAAGCGGGTGTGTCAGGCCTTCCTTCAGCGTGTGCCCTGCAGACCCCTGCCAGTGTACTTTGACAGTTGCCACTCATATCTGGTGTCTCTATAGCGTGCTTTTACAAAGCAAAAAAGTTTTCCAGTGTAAGCTAATAGCAGTCAGTGTCCTTAAAGCGGGTGTGTCAGGCCTTCCTTCAGCATGTGCCCTGCAGACCCCTGCCAGTGTACTTTGACAGTTGCCACTCATATCTGGTGTCTCTGTAGCGTGCTTTTACAAAGCAAAAAAGTTTTCCAGTGTAAGCTAATAGCAGTCAGTGTCCTTAAAGCGGGTGTGTCAGGCCTTCCTTCAGCGTGTGCCCTGCAGACCCCTGCCAGTGTACTTTGACAGTTGCCACTCATATCTGGTGTCTCTATAGCGTGCTTTTACAAAGAAAGAAAGTTTTCCAGTGTAAGCTAAGAGCAGTCAGTGTCCGTAAAGCGGGTGTTTCAGGCCTTCAGCGTGTTCCCTGCAGAACCCTGCCAGTGTACTTTGACAGTTGCCACTCATATCTGGTGTCTCTGTAGCGTGCTTTTACAAAGAAAAAAAGATTTCCAGTGTAAGCTAATAGCAGTCAGTGTCCTTAAAGCGGGTGTGTCAGGCCTTCCTTCAGCATGTGCCCTGCAGACCCCTGCCAGTGTACTTTGACAGTTGCCACTCATATCTGGTGTCTCTGTAGCGTGCTTTTACAAAGCAAAAAAGTTTCCAGTGTAAGCTAATAGCAGTCAGTGTCCTTAAAGCGGGTGTGTCAGTCCTTCCTTCAGCGTGTGCCCTGCAGACCCCTGCCAGTGTACTTTGACAGTTGCCACTCATTCCTGGTGTCTCTGTAGCGTGCTTTTACAAAGAAAAAAAGTTTTCAAGTGTAAGCTAATAGCAGTCAGTGTCCTTAAAGCGGGTGTTTCAGGCCTTCAGCGTGTGCCCTGCAGACCCCTGCCAGTGTACTTTGACAGTTGCCACTCATATCTGGTGTCTCTATAGCGTGCTTTTACAAAGAAAAAACGTTTTCCAATGTAAGCTAATAGCAGTCAGTGTCCTTAAAGCGGGTGTGTCAGGCCTTCCTTCAGCGTGTGCCCTGCAGACCCCTGCCAGTGTACTTTGACAGTTGCCACTCATATCTGGTGTCTCTATAGCGTGCTTTTACAAAGCAAAAAAGTTTTCCAGTGTAAGCTAATTGCAGTCATTGTCCTTAAAGCGGGTGTGTCAGGCCTTCCTTCAGCATGTGCCCTGCAGACCCCTGCCAGTGTACTTTGACAGTTGCCACTCATATCTGGTGTCTCTGTAGCGTGCTTTTACAAAGCAAAAAAGTTTTCCAGTGTAAGCTAATAGCAGTCAGTGTCCTTAAAGCGGGTGTGTCAGGCCTTCCTTCAGCGTGTGCCCTGCCGACCCCTGCCAGTGTACTTTGACAGTTGCCACTCATATCTGGTGTCTCTGTAGCGTGCTTTTACAAAGCAAAAAAGTTTTCCAGTGTAAGCTAATAGCAGTCAGTGTCCTTAAAGCGGGTGTTCCAGGCCTTCAGCATGTGCCCTGCAGACCCCTGCCAGTGTACTTTGACAGTTGTCACTCATATCTGGTGTCTCTATAGCGTGCTTTTACAAATAAAAAACGTTTCCAGTGTAAGCTAATAGCAGTCAGTGTCCTTAAAGCGGGTGTTTCAGGCCTTCAGCGTGTGCCCTGCAGACCCCTGCCAGTGTACTTTGACAGTTGCCACTCATATCTGGTGTCTCTATAGCGTGCTTTTACAAAGAAAAAGTTTTCCAATGTAAGCTAATAGCAGTCAGTGTCCTTAAAGCGGGTGTGTCAGGCCTTCCTTCAGCGTGTGCCCTGCAGACCCCTGCCAGTGTACTTTGACAGTTGCCACTCATATCTGGTGTCTCTATAGCGTGCTTTTACAAAGAAAAAAGTTTTCCAGTGTAAGCTAATAGCAGTCAATGTCCTTAAAGCGGGTGTGTCAGGCCTTCCTTCAGCGTGTGCCCTGCAGACCCATGCCAGTGTACTTTGACAGTTGCCACTCATATCTGGTGTCTCTATAGCGTGCTTTTACAAAGCAAAAAAGTTTTCCAGTGTAAGCTAATAGCAGTCAGTGTCCTTAAAGCGGGTGTGTCAGGCCTTCCTTCAGCGTGTGCCCTGCCGACCCCTGCCAGTGTACTTTGACAGTTGCCACTCATATCTGGTGTCTCTGTAGCGTGCTTTTACAAAGCAAAAAAGTTTTCCAGTGTAAGCTAATAGCAGTCAGTGTCCTTAAAGCGGGTGTGTCAGGCCTTCCTTCAGCGTGTGCCCTGCAGACCCCTGCCAGTGTACTTTGACAGTTGTCACTCATATCTGGTGTCTCTGTAGCGTGCTTTTACAAAGCAAAAAAGTTTTCCAGTGTAAGCTAATAGCAGTCAGTGTCCTTAAAGCGGTAGTTTATGGCCTTCAGCATGTGCCCTGCAGACCCCTGCCAGTGTACTTTGACAGTTGCCACTCATATCTGGTGTCTCTGTAGCGTGCTTTTACAAAGCAAAAAAGTTTTCCAGTGTAAGCTAATAGCAGTCAGTGTCCTTAAAGCGGGTGTGTCAGGCCTTCCTGCAGACCCCTGCCAGTGTACTTTGACAGTTGCCACTCATATCTGGTGTCTCTGTAGCGTGCTTTTACAAAGCAAAAAAAATTTCCAGTGTAAGCTAATAGCAGTCAGTGTCCTTAAAGCGGGTGTGTCAGGCCTTCCTTCAGCGTGTGCCCTGCAGACCCCTGCCAGTGTACTTTGACAGTTGCCACTCATATCTGGTGTCTCTATAGCGTGCTTTTACAAAGAAAAAAAGATTTCCAGTGTAAGCTAATAGCAGTCAGTGTCCTTAAAGCGGGTGTGTCAGGCCTTCCTTCAGCGTGTGCCCTGCCGACCCCTGCCAGTGTACTTTGACAGTTGACACTCATATCTGGTGTCTCTGTAGCGTGCTTTTACAAAGCAAAACAGTTTTCCAGTGTAAGCTAATAGCAGTCAGTGTCCTTAAAGCGGGTGTGTCAGGCCTTCCTTCAGCGTGTGCCCTGCAGACCCCTGCCAGTGTACTTCGACAGTTGACACTCATATCTGGTGTCTCTGTAGCGTGCTTTTACAAAGCAAAACAGTTTTCCAGTGTAAGCTAATAGCAGTCAGTGTCCTTAAAGCGGGTGTTTCAGGGCTTCAGCGTGTGCCCTGCAGACCCCTGCCAGTGTACTTTGACAGTTGTCACTCATATCTGGTGTCTCTATAGCGTGCTTTTACAAAGAAAAACGTTTTCCAGTGTAAGCTAATAGCAGTCAGTGTCCTTAAAGCGGGTGTGTCAGGCCTTCCTTCAGCGTGCGCCCTGCCGACCCCTGCCAGTGTACTTTACAGTTGCCACTCATATCTGGTGTCTCTATAGCGTGCTTTTACAAAGAAAAAAAGTTTTCCAATGTAAGCTAATAGCAGTCAGTGTCCTTAAAGCGGGTGTGTCAGGCCTTCCTTCAGCGTGTGCCCTGCAGACCCCTGCCAGTGTACTTTGACAGTTGCCACTCATATCTGGTGTCTCTATAGCGTGCTTTTACAAAGCAAAAAAGTTTTCCAGTGTAAGCTAATAGCAGTCAGTGTCCTTAAAGCGGGTGTGTCAGGCCTTCCTTCAGCATGTGCCCTGCAGACCCCTGCCAGTGTACTTTGACAGTTGCCACTCATATCTGGTGTCTCTGTAGCGTGCTTTTACAAAGCAAAAAAGTTTTCCAGTGTAAGCTAATAGCAGTCAGTGTCCTTAAAGCGGGTGTGTCAGGCCTTCCTTCAGCGTGTGCCCTGCAGACCTCTGCCAGTGTACTTTGACAGTTGCCACTCATATCTGGTGTCTCTATAGCGTGCTTTTACAAAGAAAAAAAGTTTTCCAGTGTAAGCTAAGAGCAGTCAGTGTCCGTAAAGCGGGTGTTTCAGGCCTTCAGCGTGTTCCCTGCAGACCCCTGCCAGTGTACTTTGACAGTTGCCACTCATATCTGGTGTCTCTGTAGCGTGCTTTTACAAAGAAAAAAAGATTTCCAGTGTAAGCTAATAGCAGTCAGTGTCCTTAAAGCGGGTGTGTCAGGCCTTCCTTCAGCATGTGCCCTGCAGACCCCTGCCAGTGTACTTTGACAGTTGCCACTCATATCTGGTGTCTCTGTAGCGTGCTTTTACAAAGCAAAAAAGTTTCCAGTGTAAGCTAATAGCAGTCAGTGTCCTTAAAGCGGGTGTGTCAGTCCTTCCTTCAGCGTGTGCCCTGCCAACCCCTGCCAGTGTACTTTGACAGTTGCCACTCATATCTGGTGTCTCTGTAGCGTGCTTTTACAAAGCAAAAAAGTTTTCCAGTGTAAGCTAATAGCAGTCAGTGTCCTTAAAGCGGTTGTTTATGGCCTTCAGCATGTGCCCTGCAGACCCCTGCCAGTGTACTTTGACAGTTGCCACTCATATCTGGTGTCTCTGTAGCGTGCTTTTACAAAGCAAAAAAGTTTTCCAGTGTAAGCTAATAGCAGTCAGTGTCCTTAAAGCGGGTGTGTCAGGCCTTCCTTCAGCGTGTGCCCTGCAGACCCCTGCCAGTGTACTTTGACAGTTGCCACTCATATCTGGTGTCTCTGTAGCGTGCTTTTACAAAGCAAAACAGTTTTCCAGTGTAAGCTAATAGCAGTCAGTGTCCTTAAAGCGTGTGTTTCAGGCCTTCAGCATGTGCCCTGCAGACCCCTGCCAGTGTACTTTGACAGTTGCCACTCATATCTGGTGTCTCGGTAGCGTGCTTTTACAAAGCAAAAAAGTTTTACAGTGTAAGCTAATAGCAGTCAGTGTCCTTAAAGCGGGTGTGTCAGGCCTTCCTTCAGCGTGTGCCCTGCCGACCCCTCCCAGTGTACTTTGACAGTTGCCACTCATATCTGGTGTCTCTGTAGCGTGCTTTTACAAAGCAAAAAAGTTTTCCAGTGTAAGCTAATAGCAGTCAGTGTCCTTAAAGCGGGTGTTTAAGGCCTTCAGCTTGTGCCCTGCAGACCCCTGCCAGTGTACTTTGACAGTTGTCACTCATATCTGGTGTCTCTATAGCGTGCTTTACAAAGAAAAAAAGTTTTCCAGTGTAAGCTAATAGCAGTCAGTGTCCTTAAAGCAGGTGTTTCAGGCCTTCAGCGTGTGCCCTGCAGACCCCTGCCAGTGTACTTTGACAGTTGCCACTCATATCTGGTGTCTCTGTAGCGTGCTTTTACAAAGCAAAAAAGTTTTCAAGTGTAAGCTAATAGCAGTCAGTGTCCTTAAAGCGGGTGTTTCAGGCCTTCAGCGTGTGCCCTGCAGACCTCTGCCAGTGTACTTTGACAGTTGTCACTCATATCTGGTGTCTCTATAGCGTGCTTTTACAAAGAAAAAACGTTTTCCAGTGTAAGCTAATAGCAGTCAGTGTCCTTAAAGTGGGTGTTTCAGGCCTTCAGCGTGTGCCCTACATACCCCTGCCAGTGTACTTTGACAGTTGCCACTCATATCTGGTGTCTCTGTAGCGTGCTTTTACAAAGAAAAAAAGTTTTCTAATGTAAGCTAATAGCAGTCAGTGTCCTTAAAGCGGGTGTGTCAGGCCTTCCTTCAGAGTGCGCCCTGCCGACCCCTGCCAGTGTACTTTACGGTTGCCACTCATATCTGGTGTCTCTATAGCGTGCTTTTACAAAGAAAAAAAGTTTTCCAATGTAAGCTAATAGCAGTCAGTGTCCTTAAAGCGGGTGTGTCAGGCCTTCCTTCAGCGTGTGCCCTGCAGACCCCTGCCAGTGTACTTTGACAGTTGCCACTCATATCTGGTGTCTCTATAGCGTGCTTTTACAAAGCAAAAAAGTTTTCCAGTGTAAGCTAATAGCAGTCAGTGTCCTTAAAGCGGGTGTTTCAGGCCTTCAGCGTGTGCCCTGCAGACCCCTGCCAGTGTACTTTGACAGTTGTCACTCATATCTGGTGTCTCTATAGCGTGCTTTTACAAAGAAAAAACGTTTTCCAGTGTAAGCTAATAGCAGTCAGTGTCCTTAAAGCGGGTGTGTCAGGCCTTCCTTCAGCGTGTGCCCTGCAGACCCCTGCCAGTGTACTTTGACAGTTGCCACTCATATCTGGTGTCTCTATAGCGTGCTTTTACAAAGCAAAAAAGTTTTCCAGTGTAAGCTAATAGCAGTCAGTGTCCTTAAAGCGGGTGTGTCAGGCCTTCCTTCAGCATGTGCCCTGCAGACCCCTGCCAGTGTACTTTGACAGTTGCCACTCATATCTGGTGTCTCTGTAGCGTGCTTTTACAAAGCAAAAAAGTTTTCAAGTGTAAGCTAATAGCAGTCAGTGTCCTTAAAGCGGGTGTTTCAGGCCTTCAACGTGTGCCCTGCAGACATCTGCCAGTGTACTTTGACAGTTGTCACTCATATCTGGTGTCTTTATAGCGTGCTTTTACAAAGAAAAAACGTTTTCCAGTGTAAGCTAATAGCAGTCAGTGTCCTTAAAGCGGGTGTGTCAGGCCTTCCTTCAGCATGTGCCCTGCAGACCCCTGCCAGTGTACTTTGACAGTTGCCACTCATATCTGGTGTCTCTGTAGCGTGCTTTTACAAAGCAAAAAAGTTTTCCAGTGTAAGCTAATAGCAGTCAGTGTCCTTAAAGCGGGTGTGTCAGGCCTTCCTGCAGACCCCTGCCAGTGTACTTTGACAGTTGCCACTCATATCTGGTGTCTCTGTAGCGTGCTTTTACAAAGCAAAAAAAATTTCCAGTGTAAGCTAATAGCAGTCAGTGTCCTTAAAGCGGGTGTGTCAGGCCTTCCTTCAGCGTGTGCCCTGCAGACCCCTGCCAGTGTACTTTGACAGTTGCCACTCATATCTGGTGTCTCTATAGCGTGCTTTTACAAAGAAAAAAAGATTTCCAGTGTAAGCTAATAGCAGTCAGTGTCCTTAAAGCGGGTGTGTCAGGCCTTCCTTCAGCGTGTGCACTGCCGACCCCTGCCAGTGTACTTTGACAGTTGCCACTCATATCTGGTGTCTCTGTAGCGTGCTTTTACAAAGCAAAACAGTTTTCCAGTGTAAGCTAATAGCAGTCAGTGTCCTTAAAGCGTGTGTTTCAGGCCTTCAGCGTGTGCCCTGCAGACCCCTGCCAGTGTACTTTGACAGTTGCCACTCATATCTGGTGTCTCGGTAGCGTGCTTTTACAAAGCAAAAAAGTTTTACAGTGTAACCTAATAGCAGTCAGTGTCCTTAAAGCGGGTGTGTCAGGCCTTCCTTCAGCTTGTGCCCTGCCGACCCCTGCCAGTGTACTTTGACAGTTGCCACTCATATCTGGTGTCTCTGTAGCGTGCTTTTACAAAGCAAAAAAGTTTTCCAGTGTAAGCTAATAGCAGTCAGTGTCCTTAAAGCGGGTGTTTAAGGCCTTCAGCTTGTGCTCTGCAGACCCCTGCCAGTGTACTTTGACAGTTGTCACTCATATCTGGTGTCTCTATAGCGTGCTTTACAAAGAAAAAAAGTTTTCCAGTGTAAGCTAATAGCAGTCAGTGTCCTTAAAGCAGGTGTTTCAGGCCTTCAGCGTGTGCCCTGCAGACCCCTGCCAGTGTACTTTGACAGTTGCCACTCATATCTGGTGTCTCTGTAGCGTGCTTTTACAAAGCAAAAAAGTTTTCAAGTGTAAGCTAATAGCAGTCAGTGTCCTTAAAGCGGGTGTTTCAGGCCTTCAGCGTGTGCCCTGCAGACCTCTGTCAGTGTACTTTTAATGTTGTCACTCATATCTGGTATCTCTATAGCGTGCTTTTACAAAGAAAAAACGTTTTCCAGTGTAAGCTAATAGCAGTCAGTGTCCTTAAAGTGGGTGTTTCAGGCCTTCAGCGTGTGCCCTGCAGACCCCTGCCAGTGTACTTTGACAGTTGCCACTCATATCTGGTGTCTCTGTAGCGTGCTTTTACAAAGAAAAAAAGTTTTCCAATGTAAGCTAATAGCAGTCAGTGTCCTTAAAGCGGGTGTCTCAGGCCTTCCTTCAGAGTGCGCCCTGCCGACCCCTGCCAGTGTACTTTACAGTTGCCACTCATATCTGGTGTCTCTATAGCGTGCTTTTACAAAGAAAAAAAGTTTTCCAATGTAAGCTAATAGCAGTCAGTGTCCGTAAAGCGGGTGTGTCAGGCCTTCCTTCAGCGTGTGCCCTGCAGACCCCTGCCAGTGTACTTTGACAGTTGCCACTCATATCTGGTGTCTCTATAGCGTGCTTTTACAAAGCAAAAAAGTTTTCCAGTGTAAGCTAATAGCAGTCAGTGTCCTTAAAGCGGGTGTGTCAGGCCTTCCTTCAGCGTGTGCCCTGCAGACCCCTGCCAGTGTACTTTGACAGTTGCCACTCATATCTGGTGTCTCTATAGCGTGCTTTTACAAAGCAAAAAAGTTTTCCAGTGTAAGCTAATAGCAGTCAGTGTCCTTAAAGCGGGTGTGTCAGGCCTTCCTTCAGCATGTGCCCTGCAGACCCCTGCCAGTGTACTTTGACAGTTGCCACTCATATCTGGTGTCTCTGTAGCGTGCTTTTACAAAGCAAAAAAGTTTTCAAGTGTAAGCTAATAGCAGTCAGTGTCCTTAAAGCGGGTGTTTCAGGCCTTCAGCGTGTGCCCTGCAGACATCTGCCAGTGTACTTTGACAGTTGTCACTCATATCTGGTGTCTTTATAGCGTGCTTTTACAAAGAAAAAACGTTTTCCAGTGTAAGCTAATAGCAGTCAGTGTCCTTAAAGCGGGTGTGTCAGGCCTTCCTTCAGCATGTGCCCTGCAGACCCCTGCCAGTGTACTTTGACAGTTGTCACTCATATCTGGTGTCTCTGTAGCTTGCTTTTACAAAGCAAAAAAGTTTTCCAGTGTAAGCTAATAGCAGTCAGTGTCCTTAAAGCGGGTGTGTCAGGCCTTCCTGCAGACCCCTGCCAGTGTACTTTGACAGTTGCCACTCATATCTGGTGTCTCTGTAGCGTGCTTTTACAAAGCAAAAAAAATTTCCAGTGTAAGCTAATAGCAGTCAGTGTCCTTAA
Organism: Pelobates fuscus; assembly: GCF_036172605.1. Taxonomy (NCBI): domain Eukaryota; kingdom Metazoa; phylum Chordata; class Amphibia; order Anura; family Pelobatidae; genus Pelobates; species Pelobates fuscus. The sequence continues at coordinate 143,465,004 of NC_086319.1, forward strand.
AGCGGGTGTGTCAGGCCTTCCTTCAGCGTGTGCCCTGCCGACCCCTGCCAGTGTACTTTGACAGTTGCCACTCATATCTGGTGTCTCTGTAGCGTGCTTTTACAAAGCAAAACAGTTTTCCAGTGTAAGCTAATAGCAGTCAGTGTCCTTAAAGCGTGTGTTTCAGGCCTTCAGCGTGTGCCCTGCAGACCCCTGCCAGTGTACTTTGACAGTTGCCACTCATATCTGGTGTCTCGGTAGCGTGCTTTTACAAAGCAAAAAAGTTTATAGTGTAAGCTAATAGCAGTCAGTGTCCTTAAAGCGGGTGTGTCAGGCCTTCCTTCAGCGTGTGCCCTGCCGACCCCTGCCAGTGTACTTTGACAGTTGCCACTCATATCTGGTGTCTCTGTAGCGTGCTTTTACAAAGCAAAAAAGTTTTCCAGTGTAAGCTAATAGCAGTCAGTGTCCTTAAAGCGGGTGTTTAAGGCCTTCAGCTTGTGCCCTGCAGACCCCTGCCAGTGTACTTTGACAGTTGTCACTCATATCTGGTGTCTCTATAGCGTGCTTTACAAAGAAAAAAAGTTTTCCAGTGTAAGCTAATAGCAGTCAGTGTCCTTAAAGCAGGTGTTTCAGGCCTTGAGCGTGTGCCCTGCAGACCCCTGCCAGTGTACTTTGACAGTTGCCACTCATATCTGGTGTCTCTGTAGCGTGCTTTTACAAAGCAAAAAAGTTTTCAAGTGTAAGCTAATAGCAGTCAGTGTCCTTAAAGCGGGTGTTTCAGGCCTTCAGCGTGTGCCCTGCAGACCTCTGCCAGTGTACTTTTAATGTTGTCACTCATATCTGGTGTCTCTATAGCGTGCTTTTACAAAGAAAAAACGTTTTCCAGTGTAAGCTAATAGCAGTCAGTGTCCTTAAAGTGGGTGTTTCAGGCCTTCAGCGTGTGCCCTGCAGACCCCTGCCAGTGTACTTTGACAGTTGCCACTCATATCTGGTGTCTCTGTAGCGTGCTTTTACAAAGCAAAAAAGTTTTCCAGTGTAAGCTAATAGCAGTCAGTGTCCTTAAAGCGGGTGTGTCAGGCCTTCCTTCAGAGTGCGCCCTGCCGACCCCTGCCAGTGTACTTTACAGTTGCCACTCATATCTGGTGTCTCTATAGCGTACTTTTACAAAGAAAAAAAGTTTTCCAATGTAAGCTAATAGCAGTCAGTGTCCGTAAAGCGGGTGTGTCAGGCCTTCCTTCAGCGTGTGCCCTGCAGACCCCTGCCAGTGTACTTTGACAGTTGCCACTCATATCTGGTGTCTCTATAGCGTGCTTTTACAAAGCAAAAAAGTTTTCCAGTGTAAGCTAATAGCAGTCAGTGTCCTTAAAGCGGGTGTGTCAGGCCTTCCTTCAGCGTGTGCCCTGCAGACCCCTGCCAGTGTACTTTGACAGTTGCCACTCATATCTGGTGTCTCTGTAGCGTGCGTTTACAAAGCAAAAAAGTTTTCCAGTGTAAGCTAATAGCAGTCAGTGTCCTTAAAGCGAGTGTTTCAGGCCTTCAGCGTGTGCCCTGCAGACCCCTGCCAGTGTACTTTGACAGTTGTCACTCATATCTGGTGTCTCTATAGCGTGCTTTTACAAAGAAAAAACGTTTTCCAGTGTAAGCTAATAGCAGTCAGTGTCCTTAAAGCGGGTGTTTCAGGCCTTCAGAGTGTGCCCTGCAGACCCCTGCCAGTGTACTTTGACAGTTGCCACTCATATCTGGTGTCTCTGTAGCGTGCTTTTACAAAGCAAAAAAGTTTTCCAGTGTAAGCTAATAGCAGTCAGTGTCCTTAAAGCGGGTGTGTCAGGCCTTCCTTCAGCGTGTGCCCTGCAGACCCCTGCCAGTGTACTTTGACAGTTGCCACTCATATCTGGTGTCTCTATAGCGTGCTTTTACAAAGAAAAAAAGTTTTCCAATGTAAGCTAATAGCAGTCAGTGTCCTTAAAGCGGGTGTGTCAGACCTTCCTTCAGCGTGTGCCCTGCAGACCCCTGCCAGTGTACTTTGATAGTTGCCACTCATATCTGGTGTCTCTACAGCGTGCTTTTACAAAAAAAAAAGTTTTCCAGTGTAAGCTAATAGCAGTCAATGTCCTTAAAGCAGGTGTGTCAGGCCTTCCTTCAGCGTGTGCCCTGCAGACCCCTGCCAGTGTACTTTGACAGTTGCCACTCATATCTGGTGTCTCTATAGCGTGCTTTTACAAAGCATAGAGTTTTCCAGTGTAAGCTAATAGCAGTCAGTGTCCTTAAAGCGGGTGTGTCAGGCCTTCCTTCAGCATGTGCCCTGCAGACCCCTGCCAGTGTACTTTGACAGTTGCCACTCATATCTGGTGTCTCTGTAGCGTGCTTTTACAAAGCAAAAAAGTTTTCCAGTGTAAGCTAATAGCAGTCAGTGTCCTTAAAGCGGGTGTGTCAGGCCTTCCTTCAGCGTGTGCCCTGCAGACCCCTGCCAGTGTACTTTGACAGTTGCCACTCATATCTGGTGTCTCTGTAGCGTGCTTTTACAAAGCAAAAAAGTTTTCAAGTGTAAGTTAATAGCAGTCAGTGTCCTTAAAGCGGGTGTTTCAGGCCTTCAGCGTGTGCCCTGCAGACATCTGCCAGTGAACTTTGACAGTTGTCACTCATATCTGGTGTCTCTATAGCGTGCTTTTACAAAGAAAAAACGTTTTCCAGTGTAAGCTAATAGCAGTCAGTGTCCTTAAAGCGGGTGTGTCAGGCCTTCCTTCAGCGTGCGCCCTGCCGACCCCTGCCAGTGTACTTTGACAGTTGCCACTCATATCTGGTGTCTCTATAGCGTGCTTTTACAAAGAAAAAAAGTTTTCCAATGTAAGCTAATAGCAGTCAGTGTCCTTAAAGCGGGTGTGTCAGGCCTTCCTTCAGCGTGTGCCCTGCAGACCCCTGCCAGTGTACTTTGACAGTTGCCACTCATATCTGGTGTCTCTATAGCGTGCTTTTACAAAGCAAAAAAGTTTTCCAGTGTAAGCTAATAGCAGTCAGTGTCCTTAAAGCGGGTGTGTCAGGCCTTCCTTCAGCATGTGCCCTGCAGACCCCTGCCAGTGTACTTTGACAGTTGCCACTCATATCTGGTGTCTCTGTAGCGTGCTTTTACAAAGCAAAAAAGTTTTCCAGTGTAAGCTAATAGCAGTCAGTGTCCTTAAAGCGGGTGTGTCAGGCCTTCCTTCAGCGTGTGCCCTGCCGACCCCTGCCAGTGTACTTTGACAGTTGCCACTCATATCTGGTGTCTCTGTAGCGTGCTTTTACAAAGCAAAACAGTTTTCAAGTGTAAGCTAATAGCAGTCAGTGTCCTTAAAGCGGTAGTTTATGGCCTTCAGCATGTGCCCTGCAGACCCCTGCCAGTGTACTTTGACAGTTGCCACTCATATCTGGTGTCTCTGTAGCGTGCTTTTACAAAGCAAAAAAGTTTTCCAGTGTAAGCTAATAGCAGTCAGTGTCCTTAAAGCGGGTGTGTCAGGCCTTCCTGCAGACCCCTGCCAGTGTACTTTGACAGTTGCCACTCATATCTGGTGTCTCTGTAGCGTGCTTTTACAAAGCAAAAAAATTTTCCAGTGTAAGCTAATAGCAGTCAGTGTCCTTAAAGAGGGTGTGTCAGGCCTTCCTTCAGCGTGTGCCCTGCAGACCCCTGCCAGTGTACTTTGACAGTTGCCACTCATATCTGGTGTCTCTATAGCGTGCTTTTACAAAGAAAAAAAGATTTCCAGTGTAAGCTAATAGCAGTCAGTGTCCTTAAAGCGGGTGTGTCAGGCCTTCCTTCAGCGTGTGCCCTGCCGACCCCTGCCAGTGTACTTTGACAGTTGACACTCATATCTGGTGTCTCTGTAGCGTGCTTTTACAAAGCAAAACAGTTTTCCAGTGTAAGCTAATAGCAGTCAGTGTCCTTAAAGCGGGTGTGTCAGGCCTTCCTTCAGCGTGTGCCCTGCAGACCCCTGCCAGTGTACTTCGACAGTTGACACTCATATCTGGTGTCTCTGTAGCGTGCTTTTACAAAGCAAAACAGTTTTCCAGTGTAAGCTAATAGCAGTCAGTGTCCTTAAAGCGGGTGTTTCAGGGCTTCAGCATGTGCCCTGCAGACCCCTGCCAGTGTACTTTGACAGTTGTCACTCATATCTGGTGTCTCTATAGTGTGCTTTTACAAAGAAAAACGTTTTCCAGTGTAAGCTAATAGCAGTCAGTGTCCTTAAAGCGGGTGTGTCAGGCCTTCCTTCAGCGTGCGCCCTGCCGACCCCTGCCAGTGTACTTTACAGTTGCCACTCATATCTGGTGTCTCTATAGCGTGCTTTTACAAAGAAAAAAAGTTTTCCAATGTAAGCTAATAGCAGTCAGTGTCCTTAAAGCGGGTGTGTCAGGCCTTCCTTCAGCGTGTGCCCTGCAGACCCCTGCCAGTGTACTTTGACAGTTGCCACTCATATCTGGTGTCTCTATAGCGTGCTTTTACAAAGCAAAAAAGTTTTCCAGTGTAAGCTAATAGCAGTCAGTGTCCTTAAAGCGGGTGTGTCAGGCCTTCCTTCAGCATGTGCCCTGCAGACCCCTGCCAGTGTACTTTGACAGTTGCCACTCATATCTGGTGTCTCTGTAGCGTGCTTTTACAAAGCAAAAAAGTTTTCCAGTGTAAGCTAATAGCAGTCAGTGTCCTTAAAGCGGGTGTGTCAGGCCTTCCTTCAGCGTGTGCCCTGCAGACCTCTGCCAGTGTACTTTGACAGTTGCCACTCATATCTGGTGTCTCTATAGCGTGCTTTTACAAAGAAAAAAAGTTTTCCAGTGTAAGCTAAGAGCAGTCAGTGTCCGTAAAGCGGGTGTTTCAGGCCTTCAGCGTGTTCCCTGCAGACCCCTGCCAGTGTACTTTGACAGTTGCCACTCATATCTGGTGTCTCTGTAGCGTGCTTTTACAAAGAAAAAAAGATTTCCAGTGTAAGCTAATAGCAGTCAGTGTCCTTAAAGCGGGTGTGTCAGGCCTTCCTTCAGCATGTGCCCTGCAGACCCCTGCCAGTGTACTTTGACAGTTGCCACTCATATCTGGTGTCTCTGTAGCGTGCTTTTACAAAGCAAAAAAGTTTCCAGTGTAAGCTAATAGCAGTCAGTGTCCTTAAAGCGGGTGTGTCAGTCCTTCCTTCAGCGTGTGCCCTGCCGACCCCTGCCAGTGTACTTTGACAGTTGCCACTCATATCTGGTGTCTCTGTAGCGTGCTTTTACAAAGCAAAAAAGTTTTCCAGTGTAAGCTAATAGCAGTCAGTGTCCTTAAAGCGGTTGTTTATGGCCTTCAGCATGTGCCCTGCAGACCCCTGCCAGTGTACTTTGACAGTTGCCACTCATATCTGGTGTCTCTGTAGCGTGCTTTTACAAAGCAAAAAAGTTTTCCAGTGTAAGCTAATAGCAGTCAGTGTCCTTAAAGCGGGTGTGTCAGGCCTTCCTTCAGCGTGTGCCCTGCAGACCCCTGCCAGTGTACTTTGACAGTTGCCACTCATATCTGGTGTCTCTGTAGCGTGCTTTTACAAAGCAAAACAGTTTTCCAGTGTAAGCTAATAGCAGTCAGTGTCCTTAAAGCGTGTGTTTCAGGCCTTCAGCATGTGCCCTGCAGACCCCTGCCAGTGTACTTTGACAGTTGCCACTCATATCTGGTGTCTCGGTAGCGTGCTTTTACAAAGCAAAAAAGTTTTACAGTGTAAGCTAATAGCAGTCAGTGTCCTTAAAGCGGGTGTGTCAGGCCTTCCTTCAGCGTGTGCCCTGCCGACCCCTCCCAGTGTACTTTGACAGTTGCCACTCATATCTGGTGTCTCTGTAGCGTGCTTTTACAAAGCAAAAAAGTTTTCAAGTGTAAGCTAATAGCAGTCAGTGTCCTTAAAGCGGGTGTTTAAGGCCTTCAGCTTGTGCCCTGCAGACCCCTGCCAGTGTACTTTGACAGTTGTCACTCATATCTGGTGTCTCTATAGCGTGCTTTACAAAGAAAAAAAGTTTTCCAGTGTAAGCTAATAGCAGTCAGTGTCCTTAAAGCAGGTGTTTCAGGCCTTCAGCGTGTGCCCTGCAGACCCCTGCCAGTGTACTTTGACAGTTGCCACTCATATCTGGTGTCTCTGTAGCGTGCTTTTACAAAGCAAAAAAGTTTTCAAGTGTAAGCTAATAGCAGTCAGTGTCCTTAAAGCGGGTGTTTCAGGCCTTCAGCGTGTGCCCTGCAGACCTCTGCCAGTGTACTTTGACAGTTGTCACTCATATCTGGTGTCTCTATAGCGTGCTTTTACAAAGAAAAAACGTTTTCCAGTGTAAGCTAATAGCAGTCAGTGTCCTTAAAGTGGGTGTTTCAGGCCTTCAGCGTGTGCCCTACATACCCCTGCCAGTGTACTTTGACAGTTGCCACTCATATCTGGTGTCTCTGTAGCGTGCTTTTACAAAGAAAAAAAGTTTTCCAATGTAAGCTAATAGCAGTCAGTGTCCTTAAAGCGGGTGTGTCAGGCCTTCCTTCAGAGTGCGCCCTGCCGACCCCTGCCAGTGTACTTTACGGTTGCCACTCATATCTGGTGTCTCTATAGCGTGCTTTTACAAAGAAAAAAAGTTTTCCAATGTAAGCTAATAGCAGTCAGTGTCCTTAAAGCGGGTGTGTCAGGCCTTCCTTCAGCGTGTGCCCTGCAGACCCCTGCCAGTGTACTTTGACAGTTGCCACTCATATCTGGTGTCTCTATAGCGTGCTTTTACAAAGCAAAAAAGTTTTCCAGTGTAAGCTAATAGCAGTCAGTGTCCTTAAAGCGGGTGTTTCAGGCCTTCAGCGTGTGCCCTGCAGACCCCTGCCAGTGTACTTTGACAGTTGTCACTCATATCTGGTGTCTCTATAGCGTGCTTTTACAAAGAAAAAACGTTTTCCAGTGTAAGCTAATAGCAGTCAGTGTCCTTAAAGCGGGTGTGTCAGGCCTTCCTTCAGCGTGTGCCCTGCAGACCCCTGCCAGTGTACTTTGACAGTTGCCACTCATATCTGGTGTCTCTATAGCGTGCTTTTACAAAGCAAAAAAGTTTTCCAGTGTAAGCTAATAGCAGTCAGTGTCCTTAAAGCGAGTGTGTCAGGCCTTCCTTCAGCATGTGCCCTGCAGACCCCTGCCAGTGTACTTTGACAGTTGCCACTCATATCTGGTGTCTCTGTAGCGTGCTTTTACAAAGCAAAAAAGTTTTCAAGTGTAAGCTAATAGTAGTCAGTGTCCTTAAAGCGGGTGTTTCAGGCCTTCAACGTGTGCCCTGCAGACATCTGCCAGTGTACTTTGACAGTTGTCACTCATATCTGGTGTCTTTATAGCGTGCTTTTACAAAGAAAAAACGTTTTCCAGTGTAAGCTAATAGCAGTCAGTGTCCTTAAAGCGGGTGTGTCAGGCCTTCCTTCAGCATGTGCCCTGCAGACCCCTGCCAGTGTACTTTGACAGTTGCCACTCATATCTGGTGTCTCTGTAGCGTGCTTTTACAAAGCAAAAAAGTTTTCCAGTGTAAGCTAATAGCAGTCAGTGTCCTTAAAGCGGGTTTGTCAGGCCTTCCTGCAGACCCCTGCCAGTGTACTTTGACAGTTGCCACTCATATCTGGTGTCTCTGTAGCGTGCTTTTACAAAGCAAAAAAATTTTTAAAGTGTAAGCTAATAGCAGTCAGTGTCCTTAAAGCGGGTGTGTCAGGCCTTCCTTCAGCGTGTGCCCTGCAGACCCCTGCCAGTGTACTTTGACAGTTGCCACTCATATCTGGTGTCTCTATAGCGTGCTTTTACAAAGAAAAAAAGATTTCCAGTGTAAGCTAATAGCAGTCAGTGTCCTTAAAGCGGGTGTGTCAGGCCTTCCTTCAGCGTGTGCCCTGCCGACCCCTGCCAGTGTACTTTGACAGTTGCCACTCATATCTGGTGTCTCTGTAGCGTGCTTTTACAAAGCAAAACAGTTTTCCAGTGTAAGCTAATAGCAGTCAGTGTCCTTAAAGCGTGTGTTTCAGGCCTTCAGCGTGTGCCCTGCAGACCCCTGCCAGTGTACTTTGACAGTTGCCACTCATATCTGGTGTCTCGGTAGCGTGCTTTTACAAAGCAAAAAAGTTTTACAGTGTAACCTAATAGCAGTCAGTGTCCTTAAAGCGGGTGTGTCAGGCCTTCCTTCAGCTTGTGCCCTGCCGACACCTGCCAGTGTACTTTGACAGTTGCCACTCATATCTGGTGTCTCTGTAGCGTGCTTTTACAAAGCAAAAAAGTTTTCCAGTGTAAGCTAATAGCAGTCAGTGTCCTTAAAGCGGGTGTTTAAGGCCTTCAGCTTGTGCCCTGCAGACCCCTGCCAGTGTACTTTGACAGTTGTCACTCATATCTGGTGTCTCTATAGCGTGCTTTACAAAGAAAAAAAGTTTTCCAGTGTAAGCTAATAGCAGTCAGTGTCCTTAAAGCAGGTGTTTCAGGCCTTCAGCGTGTGCCCTGCAGACCCCTGCCAGTGTACTTTGACAGTTGCCACTCATATCTGGTGTCTCTGTAGCGTGCTTTTACAAAGCAAAAAAGTTTTCAAGTGTAAGCTAATAGCAGTCAGTGTCCTTAAAGCGGGTGTTTCAGGCCTTCAGCGTGTGCCCTGCAGACCTCTGTCAGTGTACTTTTAATGTTGTCACTCATATCTGGTATCTCTATAGCGTGCTTTTACAAAGAAAAAACGTTTTCCAGTGTAAGCTAATAGCAGTCAGTGTCCTTAAAGTGGGTGTTTCAGGCCTTCAGCGTGTGCCCTGCAGACCCCTGCCAGTGTACTTTGACAGTTGCCACTCATATCTGGTGTCTCTGTAGCGTGCTTTTACAAAGAAAAACAGTTTTCCAGTGTAAGCTAATAGCAGTCAGTGTCCTTAAAGCGTGTGTTTCAGGCCTTCAGCGTGTGCCCTGCAGACCCCTGCCAGTGTACTTTGACAGTTGCCACTCATATCTGGTGTCTCTGTAGCGTGCTTTTACAAAGCAAAACAGTTTTCCAGTGTAAGCTAATAGCAGTCAGTGTCCTTAAAGCGTGTGTTTCAGGCCTTCAGCGTGTGCCCTGCAGACCCCTGCCAGTGTACTTTGACAGTTGCCACTCATATCTGGTGTCTCGGTAGCGTGCTTTTACAAAGCAAAAAAGTTTTACAGTGTAACCTAATAGCAGTCAGTGTCCTTAAAGCGGGTGTGTCAGGCCTTCCTTCAGCTTGTGCCCTGACGACCCCTGCCAGTGTACTTTGACAGTTGCCACTCATATCTGGTGTCTCTGTAGCCTACTTTTACAAAGCAAAAAAGTTTTCCAGTGTAAGCTAATAGCAGTCAGTGTCCTTAAAGCGGGTGTTTAAGGCCTTCAGCTTGTGCCCTGCAGACCCCTGCCAGTGTACTTTGACAGTTGTCACTCATATCTGGTGTCTCTATAGCGTGCTTTACAAAGAAAAAAAGTTTTCCAGTGTAAGCTAATAGCAGTCAGTGTCCTTAAAGCAGGTGTTTCAGGCCTTCAGCGTGTGCCCTGCAGACCCCTGCCAGTGTACTTTGACAGTTGCCACTCATATCTGGTGTCTCTGTAGCGTGCTTTTACAAAGCAAAAAAGTTTTCAAGTGTAAGCTAATAGCAGTCAGTGTCCTTAAAGCGGGTGTTTCAGGCCTTCAGCGTGTGCCCTGCAGACCTCTGTCAGTGTACTTTTAATGTTGTCACTCATATCTGGTATCTCTATAGCGTGCTTTTACAAAGAAAAAACGTTTTCCAGTGTAAGCTAATAGCAGTCAGTGTCCTTAAAGTGGGTGTTTCAGGCCTTCAGCGTGTGCCCTGCAGACCCCTGCCAGTGTACTTTGACAGTTGCCACTCATATCTGGTGTCTCTGTAGCGTGCTTTTACAAAGAAAAAAAGTTTTCCAATGTAAGCTAATAGCAGTCAGTGTCCTTAAAGCGGGTGTGTCAGGCCTTCCTTCAGAGTGCGCCCTGCCGACCCCTGCCAGTGTACTTTACAGTTGCCACTCATATCTGGTGTCTCTATAGCGTGCTTTTACAAAGAAAAAAAGTTTTCCAATGTAAGCTAATAGCAGTCAGTGTCCGTAAAGCGGGTGTGTCAGGCCTTCCTTCAGCGTGTGCCCTGCAGACCCCTGCCAGTGTACTTTGACAGTTGCCACTCATATCTGGTGTCTCTATAGCGTGCTTTTACAAAGCAAAAAAGTTTTCCAGTGTAAGCTAATAGCAGTCAGTGTCCTTAAAGCGGGTGTGTCAGGCCTTCCTTCAGCGTGTGCCCTGCAGACCCCTGCCAGTGTACTTTGACAGTTGCCACTCATATCTGGTGTCTCTATAGCGTGCTTTTACAAAGAAAAAAAGTTTTCCAATGTAAGCTAATAGCAGTCAGTGTCCTTAAAGCGGGTGTGTCAGGCCTTCCTTCAGAGTGCGCCCTGCCGACCCCTGCCAGTGTACTTTACAGTTGCCACTCATATCTGGTGTCTCTATAGCGTGCTTTTACAAAGAAAAAAAGTTTTCCAATGTAAGCTAATAGCAGTCAGTGTCCGTAAAGCGGGTGTGTCAGGCCTTCCTTCAGCGTGTGCCCTGCAGACCCCTGCCAGTGTACTTTGACAGTTGCCACTCATATCTGGTGTCTCTATAGCGTGCTTTTACAAAGCAAAAAAGTTTTCCAGTGTAAGCTAATAGCAGTCAGTGTCCTTAAAGCGGGTGTGTCAGGCCTTCCTTCAGCGTGTGCCCTGCAGACCCCTGCCAGTGTACTTTGACAGTTGCCACTCATATCTGGTGTCTCTATAGCGTGCTTTTACAAAGCAAAAAAGTTTTCCAGTGTAAGCTAATAGCAGTCAGTGTCCTTAAAGCGGGTGTGTCAGGCCTTCCTTCAGCATGTGCCCTGCAGACCCCTGCCAGTGTACTTTGACAGTTGCCACTCATATCTGGTGTCTCTGTAGCGTGCTTTTACAAAGCAAAAAAGTTTTCAAGTGTAAGCTAATAGCAGTCAGTGTCCTTAAAGCGGGTGTTTCAGGCCTTCAGCGTGTGCCCTGCAGACATCTGCCAGTGTACTTTGACAGTTGTCACTCATATCTGGTGTCTTTATAGCGTGCTTTTACAAAGAAAAAACGTTTTCCAGTGTAAGCTAATAGCAGTCAGTGTCCTTAAAGCGGGTGTGTCAGGCCTTCCTTCAGCATGTGCCCTGCAGACCCCTGCCAGTGTACTTTGACAGTTGCCACTCATATCTGGTGTCTCTGTAGCTTGCTTTTACAAAGCAAAAAAGTTTTCCAGTGTAAGCTAATAGCAGTCAGTGTCCTTAAAGCGGGTGTGTCAGGCCTTCCTGCAGACCCCTGCCAGTGTACTTTGACAGTTGCCACTCATATCTGGTGTCTCTGTAGCGTGCTTTTACAAAGCAAAAAAAATTTCCAGTGTAAGCTAATAGCAGTCAGTGTCCTTAAAGCGGGTGTGTCAGGCCTTCCTTCAGCGTGTGCCCTGCAGACCCCTGCCAGTGTACTTTGACAGTTGCCACTCATATCTGGTGTCTCTATAGCGTGCTTTTACAAAGAAAAAAAGATTTCCAGTGTAAGCTAATAGCAGTCAGTGTCCTTAAAGCGGGTGTGTCAGGCCTTCCTTCAGCGTGTGCCCTGCCGACCCCTGCCAGTGTACTTTGACAGTTGCCACTCATATCTGGTGTCTCTGTAGCGTGCTTTTACAAAGCAAAACAGTTTTCCAGTGTAAGCTAATAGCAGTCAGTGTCCTTAAAGCGTGTGTTTCAGGCCTTCAGCGTGTGCCCTGCAGACCCCTGCCAGTGTACTTTGACAGTTGCCACTCATATCTGGTGTCTCGGTAGCGTGCTTTTACAAAGCAAAAAAGTTTATAGTGTAAGCTAATAGCAGTCAGTGTCCTTAAAGCGGGTGTGTCAGGCCTTCCTTCAGCGTGTGCCCTGCCGACCCCTGCCAGTGTACTTTGACAGTTGCCACTCATATCTGGTGTCTCTGTAGCGTGCTTTTACAAAGCAAAAAAGTTTTCCAGTGTAAGCTAATAGCAGTCAGTGTCCTTAAAGCGGGTGTTTAAGGCCTTCAGCTTGTGCCCTGCAGACCCCTGCCAGTGTACTTTGACAGTTGTCACTCATATCTGGTGTCTCTATAGCGTGCTTTACAAAGAAAAAAAGTTTTCCAGTGTAAGCTAATAGCAGTCAGTGTCCTTAAAGCAGGTGTTTCAGGCCTTCAGCGTGTGCCCTGCAGACCCCTGCCAGTGTACTTTGACAGTTGCCACTCATATCTGGTGTCTCTGTAGCGTGCTTTTACAAAGCAAAAAAGTTTTCAAGTGTAAGCTAATAGCAGTCAGTGTCCTTAAAGCGGGTGTTTCAGGCCTTCAGCGTGTGCCCTGCAGACCTCTGCCAGTGTACTTTTAATGTTGTCACTCATATCTGGTGTCTCTATAGCGTGCTTTTACAAAGAAAAAACGTTTTCCAGTGTAAGCTAATAGCAGTCAGTGTCCTTAAAGTGGGTGTTTCAGGCCTTCAGCGTGTGCCCTGCAGACCCCTGCCAGTGTACTTTGACAGTTGCCACTTATATCTGGTGTCTCTGTAGCGTGCTTTTACAAAGCAAAAAAGTTTTCCAGTGTAAGCTAATAGCAGTCAGTGTCCTTAAAGCGGGTGTGTCAGGCCTTCCTTCAGAGTGCGCCCTGCCGACCCCTGCCAGTGTACTTTACAGTTGCCACTCATATCTGGTGTCTCTATAGCGTGCTTTTACAAAGAAAAAAAGTTTTCCAATGTAAGCTAATAGCAGTCAGTGTCCGTAAAGCGGGTGTGTCAGGCCTTCCTTCAGCGTGTGCCCTGCAGACCCCTGCCAGTGTACTTTGACAGTTGCCACTCATATCTGGTGTCTCTATAGCGTGCTTTTACAAAGCAAAAAAGTTTTCCAGTGTAAGCTAATAGCAGTCAGTGTCCTTAAAGCGGGTGTGTCAGGCCTTCCTTCAGCGTGTGCCCTGCAGACCCCTGCCAGTGTACTTTGACAGTTGCCACTCATATCTGGTGTCTCTGTAGCGTGCGTTTACAAAGCAAAAAAGTTTTCCAGTGTAAGCTAATAGCAGTCAGTGTCCTTAAAGCGAGTGTTTCAGGCCTTCAGCGTGTGCCCTGCAGACCCCTGCCAGTGTACTTTGACAGTTGTCACTCATATCTGGTGTCTCTATAGCGTGCTTTTACAAAGAAAAAACGTTTTCCAGTGTAAGCTAATAGCAGTCAGTGTCCTTAAAGCGGGTGTTTCAGGCCTTCAGAGTGTGCCCTGCAGACCCCTGCCAGTGTACTTTGACAGTTGCCACTCATATCTGGTGTCTCTGTAGCGTGCTTTTACAAAGCAAAAAAGTTTTCCAGTGTAAGCTAATAGCAGTCAGTGTCCTTAAAGCGGGTGTGTCAGGCCTTCCTTCAGCGTGTGCCCTGCAGACCCCTGCCAGTGTACTTTGACAGTTGCCACTCATATCTGGTGTCTCTATAGCGTGCTTTTACAAAGAAAAAAAGTTTTCCAATGTAAGCTAATAGCAGTCAGTGTCCTTAAAGCGGGTGTGTCAGACCTTCCTTCAGCGTGTGCCCTGCAGACACCTGCCAGTGTACTTTGATAGTTGCCACTCATATCTGGTGTCTCTACAGCGTGCTTTTACAAAAAAAAAAGTTTTCCAGTGTAAGCTAATAGCAGTCAATGTCCTTAAAGCAGGTGTGTCAGGCCTTCCTTCAGTGTGTGCCCTGCAGACCCCTGCCAGTGTACTTTGACAGTTGCCACTCATATCTGGTGTCTCTATAGCGTGCTTTTACAAAGCATAGAGTTTTCCAGTGTAAGCTAATAGCAGTCAGTGTCCTTAAAGCGGGTGTGTCAGGCCTTCCTTCAGCATGTGCCCTGCAGACCCCTGCCAGTGTACTTTGACAGTTGCCACTCATATCTGGTGTCTCTGTAGCGTGCTTTTACAAAGCAAAAAAGTTTTCCAGTGTAAGCTAATAGCAGTCAGTGTCCTTAAAGCGGGTGTGTCAGGCCTTCCTTCAGCGTGTGCCCTGCCGACCCCTGCCAGTGTACTTTGACAGTTGCCACTCATATCTGGTGTCTCTGTAGCGTGCTTTTACAAAGCAAAAAAGTTTTCAAGTGTAAGTTAATAGCAGTCAGTGTCCTTAAAGCGGGTGTTTCAGGCCTTCAGCGTTTGCCCTGCAGACATCTGCCAGTGAACTTTGACAGTTGTCACTCATATCTGGTGTCTCTATAGCGTGCTTTTACAAAGCAAAAAAGTTTTCAAGTGTAAGCTAATAGCAGTCAGTGTCCTTAAAGCGGGTGTTTCAGGCCTTCAGCGTGTGCCCTGCAGACCTCTGCCAGTGTACTTTTAATGTTGTCACTCATATCTGGTGTCTCTATAGCGTGCTTTTACAAAGAAAAAACGTTTTCCAGTGTAAGCTAATAGCAGTCAGTGTCCTTAAAGTGGGTGTTTCAGGCCTTCAGCGTGTGCCCTGCAGACCCCTGCCAGTGTACTTTGACAGTTGCCACTTATATCTGGTGTCTCTGTAGCGTGCTTTTACAAAGCAAAAAAGTTTTCCAGTGTAAGCTAATAGCAGTCAGTGTCCTTAAAGCGGGTGTTTCAGGCCTTCAGCGTGTGCCCTGCAGACCTCTGCCAGTGTACTTTTAATGTTGTCACTCATATCTGGTGTCTCTATAGCGTGCTTTTACAAAGAAAAAACGTTTTCCAGTGTAAGCTAATAGCAGTCAGTGTCCTTAAAGTGGGTGTTTCAGGCCTTCAGCGTGTGCCCTGCAGACCCCTGCCAGTGTACTTTGACAGTTGCCACTTATATCTGGTGTCTCTGTAGCGTGCTTTTACAAAGCAAAAAAGTTTTCCAGTGTAAGCTAATAGCAGTCAGTGTCCTTAAAGCGGGTGTGTCAGGCCTTCCTTCAGAGTGCGCCCTGCCGACCCCTGCCAGTGTACTTTACAGTTGCCACTCATATCTGGTGTCTCTATAGCGTGCTTTTACAAAGAAAAAAAGTTTTCCAATGTAAGCTAATAGCAGTCAGTGTCCGTAAAGCGGGTGTGTCAGGCCTTCCTTCAGCGTGTGCCCTGCAGACCCCTGCCAGTGTACTTTGACAGTTGCCACTCATATCTGGTGTCTCTATAGCGTGCTTTTACAAAGCAAAAAAGTTTTCCAGTGTAAGCTAATAGCAGTCAGTGTCCTTAAAGCGGGTGTGTCAGGCCTTCCTTCAGCGTGTGCCCTGCAGACCCCTGCCAGTGTACTTTGACAGTTGCCACTCATATCTGGTGTCTCTGTAGCGTGCGTTTACAAAGCAAAAAAGTTTTCCAGTGTAAGCTAATAGCAGTCAGTGTCCTTAAAGCGAGTGTTTCAGGCCTTCAGCGTGTGCCCTGCAGACCCCTGCCAGTGTACTTTGACAGTTGTCACTCATATCTGGTGTCTCTATAGCGTGCTTTTACAAAGAAAAAACGTTTTCCAGTGTAAGCTAATAGCAGTCAGTGTCCTTAAAGCGGGTGTTTCAGGCCTTCAGAGTGTGCCCTGCAGACCCCTGCCAGTGTACTTTGACAGTTGCCACTCATATCTGGTGTCTCTGTAGCGTGCTTTTACAAAGCAAAAAAGTTTTCCAGTGTAAGCTAATAGCAGTCAGTGTCCTTAAAGCGGGTGTGTCAGGCCTTCCTTCAGCGTGTGCCCTGCAGACCCCTGCCAGTGTACTTTGACAGTTGCCACTCATATCTGGTGTCTCTATAGCGTGCTTTTACAAAGAAAAAAAGTTTTCCAATGTAAGCTAATAGCAGTCAGTGTCCTTAAAGCGGGTGTGTCAGACCTTCCTTCAGCGTGTGCCCTGCAGACACCTGCCAGTGTACTTTGATAGTTGCCACTCATATCTGGTGTCTCTACAGCGTGCTTTTACAAAAAAAAAAGTTTTCCAGTGTAAGCTAATAGCAGTCAATGTCCTTAAAGCAGGTGTGTCAGGCCTTCCTTCAGCGTGTGCCCTGCAGACCCCTGCCAGTGTACTTTGACAGTTGCCACTCATATCTGGTGTCTCTATAGCGTGCTTTTACAAAGCATAGAGTTTTCCAGTGTAAGCTAATAGCAGTCAGTGTCCTTAAAGCGGGTGTGTCAGGCCTTCCTTCAGCATGTGCCCTGCAGACCCCTGCCAGTGTACTTTGACAGTTGCCACTCATATCTGGTGTCTCTGTAGCGTGCTTTTACAAAGCAAAAAAGTTTTCCAGTGTAAGCTAATAGCAGTCAGTGTCCTTAAAGCGGGTGTGTCAGGCCTTCCTTCAGCGTGTGCCCTGCCGACCCCTGCCAGTGTACTTTGACAGTTGCCACTCATATCTGGTGTCTCTGTAGCGTGCTTTTACAAAGCAAAAAAGTTTTCAAGTGTAAGTTAATAGCAGTCAGTGTCCTTAAAGCGGGTGTTTCAGGCCTTCAGCGTTTGCCCTGCAGACATCTGCCAGTGAACTTTGACAGTTGTCACTCATATCTGGTGTCTCTATAGCGTGCTTTTACAAAGAAAAAACGTTTTCCAGTGTAAGCTAATAGCAGTCAGTGTCCTTAAAGCGGGTGTGTCAGGCCTTCCTTCAGCGTGCGCCCTGCCGACCCCTGCCAGTGTACTTTGACAGTTGCCACTCATATCTGGTGTCTCTATAGCGTGCTTTTACAAAGAAAAAAAGTTTTCCAATGTAAGCTAATAGCAGTCAGTGTCCTTAAAGCGGGTGTGTCAGGCCTTCCTTCAGCGTGTGCCTTGCAGACCCCTGCCAGTGTACTTTGACAGTTGCCACTCATATCTGGTGTCTCTATAGCGTGCTTTTACAAAGCAAAAAAGTTTTCCAGTGTAAGCTAATAGCAGTCAGTGTCCTTAAAGCGGGTGTGTCAGGCCTTCCTGCAGACCCCTGCCAGTGTACTTTGACAGTTGCCACTCATATCTGGTGTCTCTGTAGCGTGCTTTTACAAAGCAAAAAAATTTTCCAGTGTAAGCTAATAGCAGTCAGTGTCCTTAAAGCGGGTGTGTCAGGCCTTCCTTCAGCGTGTGCCCTGCAGACCCCTGCCAGTGTACTTTGACAGTTGCCACTCATATCTGGTGTCTCTATAGCGTGCTTTTACAAAGAAAAAAAGATTTCCAGTGTAAGCTAATAGCAGTCAGTGTCCTTAAAGCGGGTGTGTCAGGCCTTCCTTCAGCGTGTGCCCTGCCGACCCCTGCCAGTGTACTTTGACAGTTGACACTCATATCTGGTGTCTCTGTAGCGTGCTTTTACAAAGCAAAACAGTTTTCCAGTGTAAGCTAATAGCAGTCAGTGTCCTTAAAGCGGGTGTGTCAGGCCTTCCTTCAGCGTGTGCCCTGCAGACCCCTGCCAGTGTACTTCGACAGTTGACACTCATATCTGGTGTCTCTGTAGCGTGCTTTTACAAAGCAAAACAGTTTTCCAGTGTAAGCTAATAGCAGTCAGTGTCCTTAAAGCGGGTGTTTCAGGGCTTCAGCGTGTGCCCTGCAGACCCCTGCCAGTGTACTTTGACAGTTGTCACTCATATCTGGTGTCTCTATAGTGTGCTTTTACAAAGAAAAACGTTTTCCAGTGTAAGCTAATAGCAGTCAGTGTCCTTAAAGCGGGTGTGTCAGGCCTTCCTTCAGCGTGCGCCCTGCCGACCCCTGCCAGTGTACTTTACAGTTGCCACTCATATCTGGTGTCTCTATAGCGTGCTTTTACAAAGAAAAAAAGTTTTCCAATGTAAGCTAATAGCAGTCATTGTCCTTAAAGCGGGTGTGTCAGGCCTTCCTTCAGCGTGTGCCCTGCAGACCCCTGCCAGTGTACTTTGACAGTTGCCACTCATATCTGGTGTCTCTATAGCGTGCTTTTACAAAGCAAAAAAGTTTTCCAGTGTAAGCTAATAGCAGTCAGTGTCCTTAAAGCGGGTGTGTCAGGCCTTCCTTCAGCATGTGCCCTGCAGACCCCTGCCAGTGTACTTTGACAGTTGCCACTCATATCTGGTGTCTCTGTAGCGTGCTTTTACAAAGCAAAAAAGTTTTCCAGTGTAAGCTAATAGCAGTCAGTGTCCTTAAAGCGGGTGTGTCAGGCCTTCCTTCAGCGTGTGCCCTGCAGACCTCTGCCAGTGTACTTTGACAGTTGCCACTCATATCTGGTGTCTCTATAGCGTGCTTTTACAAAGAAAAAAAGTTTTCCAGTGTAAGCTAAGAGCAGTCAGTGTCCGTAAAGCGGGTGTTTCAGGCCTTCAGCGTGTTCCCTGCAGACCCCTGCCAGTGTACTTTGACAGTTGCCACTCATATCTGGTGTCTCTGTAGCGTGCTTTTACAAAGCAAAAAAGTTTTCCAGTGTAAGCTAATAGCAGTCAGTGTCCTTAAAGCGGGTGTGTCAGGCCTTCCTTCAGCGTGTGCCCTGCCGACCCCTGCCAGTGTACTTTGACAGTTGCCACTCATATCTGGTGTCTCTGTAGCGTGCTTTTACAAAGCAAAACAGTTTTCAAGTGTAAGCTAATAGCAGTCAGTGTCCTTAAAGCGGTAGTTTATGGCCTTCAGCATGTGCCCTGCAGACCCCTGCCAGTGTACTTTGACAGTTGCCACTCATATCTGGTGTCTCTGTAGCGTGCTTTTACAAAGCAAAAAAGTTTTCCAGTGTAAGCTAATAGCAGTCAGTGTCCTTAAAGCGGGTGTGTCAGGCCTTCCTGCAGACCCCTGCCAGTGTACTTTGACAGTTGCCACTCATATCTGGTGTCTCTGTAGCGTGCTTTTACAAAGCAAAAAATTTTTCCAGTGTAAGCTAATAGCAGTCAGTGTCCTTAAAGCGGGTGTGTCAGGCCTTCCTTCAGCGTGTGCCCTGCAGACCCCTGCCAGTGTACTTTGACAGTTGCCACTCATATCTGGTGTCTCTATAGCGTGCTTTTACAAAGAAAAAAAGATTTCCAGTGTAAGCTAATAGCAGTCAGTGTCCTTAAAGCGGGTGTGTCAGGCCTTCCTTCAGCGTGTGCCCTGCCGACCCCTGCCAGTGTACTTTGACAGTTGACACTCATATCTGGTGTCTCTGTAGCGTGCTTTTACAAAGCAAAACAGTTTTCCAGTGTAAGCTAATAGCAGTCAGTGTCCTTAAAGCGGGTGTGTCAGGCCTTCCTTCAGCGTGTGCCCTGCAGACCCCTGCCAGTGTACTTCGACAGTTGACACTCATATCTGGTGTCTCTGTAGCGTGCTTTTACAAAGCAAAACAGTTTTCCAGTGTAAGCTAATAGCAGTCAGTGTCCTTAAAGCGGGTGTTTCAGGGCTTCAGCGTGTGCCCTGCAGACCCCTGCCAGTGTACTTTGACAGTTGTCACTCATATCTGGTGTCTCTATAGTGTGCTTTTACAAAGAAAAACGTTTTCCAGTGTAAGCTAATAGCAGTCAGTGTCCTTAAAGCGGGTGTGTCAGGCCTTCCTTCAGCGTGCGCCCTGCCGACCCCTGCCAGTGTACTTTACAGTTGCCACTCATATCTGGTGTCTCTATAGCGTGCTTTTACAAAGAAAAAAAGTTTTCCAATGTAAGCTAATAGCAGTCAGTGTCCTTAAAGCGGGTGTGTCAGGCCTTCCTTCAGCGTGTGCCCTGCAGACCCCTGCCAGTGTACTTTGACAGTTGCCACTCATATCTGGTGTCTCTATAGCGTGCTTTTACAAAGCAAAAAAGTTTTCCAGTGTAAGCTAATAGCAGTCAGTGTCCTTAAAGCGGGTGTGTCAGGCCTTCCTTCAGCATGTGCCCTGCAGAC
Organism: Pelobates fuscus; assembly: GCF_036172605.1. Taxonomy (NCBI): domain Eukaryota; kingdom Metazoa; phylum Chordata; class Amphibia; order Anura; family Pelobatidae; genus Pelobates; species Pelobates fuscus. Next base: position 143,484,663 of record NC_086319.1, read on the forward strand.
CCCTGCCAGTGTACTTTGACAGTTGCCACTCATATCTGGTGTCTCTGTAGCGTGCTTTTACAAAGCAAAAAAGTTTTCCAGTGTAAGCTAATAGCAGTCAGTGTCCTTAAAGCGGGTGTGTCAGGCCTTCCTTCAGCGTGTGCCCTGCAGACCTCTGCCAGTGTACTTTGACAGTTGCCACTCATATCTGGTGTCTCTATAGCGTGCTTTTACAAAGAAAAAAAGTTTTCCAGTGTAAGCTAAGAGCAGTCAGTGTCCGTAAAGCGGGTGTTTCAGGCCTTCAGCGTGTTCCCTGCAGACCCCTGCCAGTGTACTTTGACAGTTGCCACTCATATCTGGTGTCTCTGTAGCGTGCTTTTACAAAGAAAAAAAGATTTCCAGTGTAAGCTAATAGCAGTCAGTGTCCTTAAAGCGGGTGTGTCAGGCCTTCCTTCAGCATGTGCCCTGCAGACCCCTGCCAGTGTACTTTGACAGTTGCCACTCATATCTGGTGTCTCTGTAGCGTGCTTTTACAAAGCAAAAAAGTTTTCCAGTGTAAGCTAATAGCAGTCAGTGTCCTTAAAGCGGGTGTGTCAGGCCTTCCTTCAGCGTGTGCCCTGCAGACCTCTGCCAGTGTACTTTTAATGTTGTCACTCATATCTGGTGTCTCTATAGCGTGCTTTTACAAAGAAAAAACGTTTTCCAGTGTAAGCTAATAGCAGTCAGTGTCCTTAAAGTGGGTGTTTCAGGCCTTCAGCGTGTGCCCTGCAGACCCCTGCCAGTGTACTTTGACAGTTGCCACTTATATCTGGTGTCTCTGTAGCGTGCTTTTACAAAGCAAAAAAGTTTTCCAGTGTAAGCTAATAGCAGTCAGTGTCCTTAAAGCGGGTGTGTCAGGCCTTCCTTCAGAGTGCGCCCTGCCGACCCCTGCCAGTGTACTTTACAGTTGCCACTCATATCTGGTGTCTCTATAGCGTGCTTTTACAAAGAAAAAAAGTTTTCCAATGTAAGCTAATAGCAGTCAGTGTCCGTAAAGCGGGTGTGTCAGGCCTTCCTTCAGCGTGTGCCCTGCAGACCCCTGCCAGTGTACTTTGACAGTTGCCACTCATATCTGGTGTCTCTATAGCGTGCTTTTACAAAGCAAAAAAGTTTTCCAGTGTAAGCTAATAGCAGTCAGTGTCCTTAAAGCGGGTGTGTCAGGCCTTCCTTCAGCGTGTGCCCTGCAGACCCCTGCCAGTGTACTTTGACAGTTGCCACTCATATCTGGTGTCTCTGTAGCGTGCGTTTACAAAGCAAAAAAGTTTTCCAGTGTAAGCTAATAGCAGTCAGTGTCCTTAAAGCGAGTGTTTCAGGCCTTCAGCGTGTGCCCTGCAGACCCCTGCCAGTGTACTTTGACAGTTGTCACTCATATCTGGTGTCTCTATAGCGTGCTTTTACAAAGAAAAAACGTTTTCCAGTGTAAGCTAATAGCAGTCAGTGTCCTTAAAGCGGGTGTTTCAGGCCTTCAGAGTGTGCCCTGCAGACCCCTGCCAGTGTACTTTGACAGTTGCCACTCATATCTGGTGTCTCTGTAGCGTGCTTTTACAAAGCAAAAAAGTTTTCCAGTGTAAGCTAATAGCAGTCAGTGTCCTTAAAGCGGGTGTGTCAGGCCTTCCTTCAGCGTGTGCCCTGCAGACCCCTGCCAGTGTACTTTGACAGTTGCCACTCATATCTGGTGTCTCTATAGCGTGCTTTTACAAAGAAAAAAAGTTTTCCAATGTAAGCTAATAGCAGTCAGTGTCCTTAAAGCGGGTGTGTCAGACCTTCCTTCAGCGTGTGCCCTGCAGACACCTGCCAGTGTACTTTGATAGTTGCCACTCATATCTGGTGTCTCTACAGCGTGCTTTTACAAAAAAAAAAGTTTTCCAGTGTAAGCTAATAGCAGTCAATGTCCTTAAAGCAGGTGTGTCAGGCCTTCCTTCAGTGTGTGCCCTGCAGACCCCTGCCAGTGTACTTTGACAGTTGCCACTCATATCTGGTGTCTCTATAGCGTGCTTTTACAAAGCATAGAGTTTTCCAGTGTAAGCTAATAGCAGTCAGTGTCCTTAAAGCGGGTGTGTCAGGCCTTCCTTCAGCATGTGCCCTGCAGACCCCTGCCAGTGTACTTTGACAGTTGCCACTCATATCTGGTGTCTCTGTAGCGTGCTTTTACAAAGCAAAAAAGTTTTCCAGTGTAAGCTAATAGCAGTCAGTGTCCTTAAAGCGGGTGTGTCAGGCCTTCCTTCAGCGTGTGCCCTGCCGACCCCTGCCAGTGTACTTTGACAGTTGCCACTCATATCTGGTGTCTCTGTAGCGTGCTTTTACAAAGCAAAAAAGTTTTCAAGTGTAAGTTAATAGCAGTCAGTGTCCTTAAAGCGGGTGTTTCAGGCCTTCAGCGTTTGCCCTGCAGACATCTGCCAGTGAACTTTGACAGTTGTCACTCATATCTGGTGTCTCTATAGCGTGCTTTTACAAAGCAAAAAAGTTTTCAAGTGTAAGCTAATAGCAGTCAGTGTCCTTAAAGCGGGTGTTTCAGGCCTTCAGCGTGTGCCCTGCAGACCTCTGCCAGTGTACTTTTAATGTTGTCACTCATATCTGGTGTCTCTATAGCGTGCTTTTACAAAGAAAAAACGTTTTCCAGTGTAAGCTAATAGCAGTCAGTGTCCTTAAAGTGGGTGTTTCAGGCCTTCAGCGTGTGCCCTGCAGACCCCTGCCAGTGTACTTTGACAGTTGCCACTTATATCTGGTGTCTCTGTAGCGTGCTTTTACAAAGCAAAAAAGTTTTCCAGTGTAAGCTAATAGCAGTCAGTGTCCTTAAAGCGGGTGTTTCAGGCCTTCAGCGTGTGCCCTGCAGACCTCTGCCAGTGTACTTTTAATGTTGTCACTCATATCTGGTGTCTCTATAGCGTGCTTTTACAAAGAAAAAACGTTTTCCAGTGTAAGCTAATAGCAGTCAGTGTCCTTAAAGTGGGTGTTTCAGGCCTTCAGCGTGTGCCCTGCAGACCCCTGCCAGTGTACTTTGACAGTTGCCACTTATATCTGGTGTCTCTGTAGCGTGCTTTTACAAAGCAAAAAAGTTTTCCAGTGTAAGCTAATAGCAGTCAGTGTCCTTAAAGCGGGTGTGTCAGGCCTTCCTTCAGAGTGCGCCCTGCCGACCCCTGCCAGTGTACTTTACAGTTGCCACTCATATCTGGTGTCTCTATAGCGTGCTTTTACAAAGAAAAAAAGTTTTCCAATGTAAGCTAATAGCAGTCAGTGTCCGTAAAGCGGGTGTGTCAGGCCTTCCTTCAGCGTGTGCCCTGCAGACCCCTGCCAGTGTACTTTGACAGTTGCCACTCATATCTGGTGTCTCTATAGCGTGCTTTTACAAAGCAAAAAAGTTTTCCAGTGTAAGCTAATAGCAGTCAGTGTCCTTAAAGCGGGTGTGTCAGGCCTTCCTTCAGCGTGTGCCCTGCAGACCCCTGCCAGTGTACTTTGACAGTTGCCACTCATATCTGGTGTCTCTGTAGCGTGCGTTTACAAAGCAAAAAAGTTTTCCAGTGTAAGCTAATAGCAGTCAGTGTCCTTAAAGCGAGTGTTTCAGGCCTTCAGCGTGTGCCCTGCAGACCCCTGCCAGTGTACTTTGACAGTTGTCACTCATATCTGGTGTCTCTATAGCGTGCTTTTACAAAGAAAAAACGTTTTCCAGTGTAAGCTAATAGCAGTCAGTGTCCTTAAAGCGGGTGTTTCAGGCCTTCAGAGTGTGCCCTGCAGACCCCTGCCAGTGTACTTTGACAGTTGCCACTCATATCTGGTGTCTCTGTAGCGTGCTTTTACAAAGCAAAAAAGTTTTCCAGTGTAAGCTAATAGCAGTCAGTGTCCTTAAAGCGGGTGTGTCAGGCCTTCCTTCAGCGTGTGCCCTGCAGACCCCTGCCAGTGTACTTTGACAGTTGCCACTCATATCTGGTGTCTCTATAGCGTGCTTTTACAAAGAAAAAAAGTTTTCCAATGTAAGCTAATAGCAGTCAGTGTCCTTAAAGCGGGTGTGTCAGACCTTCCTTCAGCGTGTGCCCTGCAGACACCTGCCAGTGTACTTTGATAGTTGCCACTCATATCTGGTGTCTCTACAGCGTGCTTTTACAAAAAAAAAAGTTTTCCAGTGTAAGCTAATAGCAGTCAATGTCCTTAAAGCAGGTGTGTCAGGCCTTCCTTCAGCGTGTGCCCTGCAGACCCCTGCCAGTGTACTTTGACAGTTGCCACTCATATCTGGTGTCTCTATAGCGTGCTTTTACAAAGCATAGAGTTTTCCAGTGTAAGCTAATAGCAGTCAGTGTCCTTAAAGCGGGTGTGTCAGGCCTTCCTTCAGCATGTGCCCTGCAGACCCCTGCCAGTGTACTTTGACAGTTGCCACTCATATCTGGTGTCTCTGTAGCGTGCTTTTACAAAGCAAAAAAGTTTTCCAGTGTAAGCTAATAGCAGTCAGTGTCCTTAAAGCGGGTGTGTCAGGCCTTCCTTCAGCGTGTGCCCTGCCGACCCCTGCCAGTGTACTTTGACAGTTGCCACTCATATCTGGTGTCTCTGTAGCGTGCTTTTACAAAGCAAAAAAGTTTTCAAGTGTAAGTTAATAGCAGTCAGTGTCCTTAAAGCGGGTGTTTCAGGCCTTCAGCGTTTGCCCTGCAGACATCTGCCAGTGAACTTTGACAGTTGTCACTCATATCTGGTGTCTCTATAGCGTGCTTTTACAAAGAAAAAACGTTTTCCAGTGTAAGCTAATAGCAGTCAGTGTCCTTAAAGCGGGTGTGTCAGGCCTTCCTTCAGCATGCGCCCTGCCGACCCCTGCCAGTGTACTTTGACAGTTGCCACTCATATCTGGTGTCTCTATAGCGTGCTTTTACAAAGAAAAAAAGTTTTCCAATGTAAGCTAATAGCAGTCAGTGTCCTTAAAGCGGGTGTGTCAGGCCTTCCTTCAGCGTGTGCCTTGCAGACCCCTGCCAGTGTACTTTGACAGTTGCCACTCATATCTGGTGTCTCTATAGCGTGCTTTTACAAAGCAAAAAAGTTTTCCAGTGTAAGCTAATAGCAGTCAGTGTCCTTAAAGCGGGTGTGTCAGGCCTTCCTGCAGACCCCTGCCAGTGTACTTTGACAGTTGCCACTCATATCTGGTGTCTCTGTAGCGTGCTTTTACAAAGCAAAAAAATTTTCCAGTGTAAGCTAATAGCAGTCAGTGTCCTTAAAGCGGGTGTGTCAGGCCTTCCTTCAGCGTGTGCCCTGCAGACCCCTGCCAGTGTACTTTGACAGTTGCCACTCATATCTGGTGTCTCTATAGCGTGCTTTTACAAAGAAAAAAAGATTTCCAGTGTAAGCTAATAGCAGTCAGTGTCCTTAAAGCGGGTGTGTCAGGCCTTCCTTCAGCGTGTGCCCTGCCGACCCCTGCCAGTGTACTTTGACAGTTGACACTCATATCTGGTGTCTCTGTAGCGTGCTTTTACAAAGCAAAACAGTTTTCCAGTGTAAGCTAATAGCAGTCAGTGTCCTTAAAGCGGGTGTGTCAGGCCTTCCTTCAGCGTGTGCCCTGCAGACCCCTGCCAGTGTACTTCGACAGTTGACACTCATATCTGGTGTCTCTGTAGCGTGCTTTTACAAAGCAAAACAGTTTTCCAGTGTAAGCTAATAGCAGTCAGTGTCCTTAAAGCGGGTGTTTCAGGGCTTCAGCGTGTGCCCTGCAGACCCCTGCCAGTGTACTTTGACAGTTGTCACTCATATCTGGTGTCTCTATAGTGTGCTTTTACAAAGAAAAACGTTTTCCAGTGTAAGCTAATAGCAGTCAGTGTCCTTAAAGCGGGTGTGTCAGGCCTTCCTTCAGCGTGCGCCCTGCCGACCCCTGCCAGTGTACTTTACAGTTGCCACTCATATCTGGTGTCTCTATAGCGTGCTTTTACAAAGAAAAAAAGTTTTCCAATGTAAGCTAATAGCAGTCATTGTCCTTAAAGCGGGTGTGTCAGGCCTTCCTTCAGCGTGTGCCCTGCAGACCCCTGCCAGTGTACTTTGACAGTTGCCACTCATATCTGGTGTCTCTATAGCGTGCTTTTACAAAGCAAAAAAGTTTTCCAGTGTAAGCTAATAGCAGTCAGTGTCCTTAAAGCGGGTGTGTCAGGCCTTCCTTCAGCATGTGCCCTGCAGACCCCTGCCAGTGTACTTTGACAGTTGCCACTCATATCTGGTGTCTCTGTAGCGTGCTTTTACAAAGCAAAAAAGTTTTCCAGTGTAAGCTAATAGCAGTCAGTGTCCTTAAAGCGGGTGTGTCAGGCCTTCCTTCAGCGTGTGCCCTGCAGACCTCTGCCAGTGTACTTTGACAGTTGCCACTCATATCTGGTGTCTCTATAGCGTGCTTTTACAAAGAAAAAAAGTTTTCCAGTGTAAGCTAAGAGCAGTCAGTGTCCGTAAAGCGGGTGTTTCAGGCCTTCAGCGTGTTCCCTGCAGACCCCTGCCAGTGTACTTTGACAGTTGCCACTCATATCTGGTGTCTCTGTAGCGTGCTTTTACAAAGCAAAAAAGTTTTCCAGTGTAAGCTAATAGCAGTCAGTGTCCTTAAAGCGGGTGTGTCAGGCCTTCCTTCAGCGTGTGCCCTGCCGACCCCTGCCAGTGTACTTTGACAGTTGCCACTCATATCTGGTGTCTCTGTAGCGTGCTTTTACAAAGCAAAACAGTTTTCAAGTGTAAGCTAATAGCAGTCAGTGTCCTTAAAGCGGTAGTTTATGGCCTTCAGCATGTGCCCTGCAGACCCCTGCCAGTGTACTTTGACAGTTGCCACTCATATCTGGTGTCTCTGTAGCGTGCTTTTACAAAGCAAAAAAGTTTTCCAGTGTAAGCTAATAGCAGTCAGTGTCCTTAAAGCGGGTGTGTCAGGCCTTCCTGCAGACCCCTGCCAGTGTACTTTGACAGTTGCCACTCATATCTGGTGTCTCTGTAGCGTGCTTTTACAAAGCAAAAAATTTTTCCAGTGTAAGCTAATAGCAGTCAGTGTCCTTAAAGCGGGTGTGTCAGGCCTTCCTTCAGCGTGTGCCCTGCAGACCCCTGCCAGTGTACTTTGACAGTTGCCACTCATATCTGGTGTCTCTATAGCGTGCTTTTACAAAGAAAAAAAGATTTCCAGTGTAAGCTAATAGCAGTCAGTGTCCTTAAAGCGGGTGTGTCAGGCCTTCCTTCAGCGTGTGCCCTGCCGACCCCTGCCAGTGTACTTTGACAGTTGACACTCATATCTGGTGTCTCTGTAGCGTGCTTTTACAAAGCAAAACAGTTTTCCAGTGTAAGCTAATAGCAGTCAGTGTCCTTAAAGCGGGTGTGTCAGGCCTTCCTTCAGCGTGTGCCCTGCAGACCCCTGCCAGTGTACTTCGACAGTTGACACTCATATCTGGTGTCTCTGTAGCGTGCTTTTACAAAGCAAAACAGTTTTCCAGTGTAAGCTAATAGCAGTCAGTGTCCTTAAAGCGGGTGTTTCAGGGCTTCAGCGTGTGCCCTGCAGACCCCTGCCAGTGTACTTTGACAGTTGTCACTCATATCTGGTGTCTCTATAGTGTGCTTTTACAAAGAAAAACGTTTTCCAGTGTAAGCTAATAGCAGTCAGTGTCCTTAAAGCGGGTGTGTCAGGCCTTCCTTCAGCGTGCGCCCTGCCGACCCCTGCCAGTGTACTTTACAGTTGCCACTCATATCTGGTGTCTCTATAGCGTGCTTTTACAAAGAAAAAAAGTTTTCCAATGTAAGCTAATAGCAGTCAGTGTCCTTAAAGCGGGTGTGTCAGGCCTTCCTTCAGCGTGTGCCCTGCAGACCCCTGCCAGTGTACTTTGACAGTTGCCACTCATATCTGGTGTCTCTGTAGCGTGCTTTTACAAAGCAAAAAAGTTTTCAAGTGTAAGCTAATAGCAGTCAGTGTCCTTAAAGCGGGTGTTTCAGGCCTTCAGCGTGTGCCCTGCAGACCTCTGCCAGTGTACTTTTAATGTTGTCACTCATATCTGGTGTCTCTATAGCGTGCTTTTACAAAGAAAAAACGTTTTCCAGTGTAAGCTAATAGCAGTCAGTGTCCTTAAAGTGGGTGTTTCAGGCCTTCAGCGTGTGCCCTGCAGACCCCTGCCAGTGTACTTTGACAGTTGCCACTTATATCTGGTGTCTCTGTAGCGTGCTTTTACAAAGCAAAAAAGTTTTCCAGTGTAAGCTAATAGCAGTCAGTGTCCTTAAAGCGGGTGTGTCAGGCCTTCCTTCAGAGTGCGCCCTGCCGACCCCTGCCAGTGTACTTTACAGTTGCCACTCATATCTGGTGTCTCTATAGCGTGCTTTTACAAAGAAAAAAAGTTTTCCAATGTAAGCTAATAGCAGTCAGTGTCCGTAAAGCGGGTGTGTCAGGCCTTCCTTCAGCGTGTGCCCTGCAGACCCCTGCCAGTGTACTTTGACAGTTGCCACTCATATCTGGTGTCTCTATAGCGTGCTTTTACAAAGCAAAAAAGTTTTCCAGTGTAAGCTAATAGCAGTCAGTGTCCTTAAAGCGGGTGTGTCAGGCCTTCCTTCAGCGTGTGCCCTGCAGACCCCTGCCAGTGTACTTTGACAGTTGCCACTCATATCTGGTGTCTCTGTAGCGTGCGTTTACAAAGCAAAAAAGTTTTCCAGTGTAAGCTAATAGCAGTCAGTGTCCTTAAAGCGAGTGTTTCAGGCCTTCAGCGTGTGCCCTGCAGACCCCTGCCAGTGTACTTTGACAGTTGTCACTCATATCTGGTGTCTCTATAGCGTGCTTTTACAAAGAAAAAACGTTTTCCAGTGTAAGCTAATAGCAGTCAGTGTCCTTAAAGCGGGTGTTTCAGGCCTTCAGAGTGTGCCCTGCAGACCCCTGCCAGTGTACTTTGACAGTTGCCACTCATATCTGGTGTCTCTGTAGCGTGCTTTTACAAAGCAAAAAAGTTTTCCAGTGTAAGCTAATAGCAGTCAGTGTCCTTAAAGCGGGTGTGTCAGGCCTTCCTTCAGCGTGTGCCCTGCAGACCCCTGCCAGTGTACTTTGACAGTTGCCACTCATATCTGGTGTCTCTATAGCGTGCTTTTACAAAGAAAAAAAGTTTTCCAATGTAAGCTAATAGCAGTCAGTGTCCTTAAAGCGGGTGTGTCAGACCTTCCTTCAGCGTGTGCCCTGCAGACACCTGCCAGTGTACTTTGATAGTTGCCACTCATATCTGGTGTCTCTACAGCGTGCTTTTACAAAAAAAAAAGTTTTCCAGTGTAAGCTAATAGCAGTCAATGTCCTTAAAGCAGGTGTGTCAGGCCTTCCTTCAGTGTGTGCCCTGCAGACCCCTGCCAGTGTACTTTGACAGTTGCCACTCATATCTGGTGTCTCTATAGCGTGCTTTTACAAAGCATAGAGTTTTCCAGTGTAAGCTAATAGCAGTCAGTGTCCTTAAAGCGGGTGTGTCAGGCCTTCCTTCAGCATGTGCCCTGCAGACCCCTGCCAGTGTACTTTGACAGTTGCCACTCATATCTGGTGTCTCTGTAGCGTGCTTTTACAAAGCAAAAAAGTTTTCCAGTGTAAGCTAATAGCAGTCAGTGTCCTTAAAGCGGGTGTGTCAGGCCTTCCTTCAGCGTGTGCCCTGCCGACCCCTGCCAGTGTACTTTGACAGTTGCCACTCATATCTGGTGTCTCTGTAGCGTGCTTTTACAAAGCAAAAAAGTTTTCAAGTGTAAGTTAATAGCAGTCAGTGTCCTTAAAGCGGGTGTTTCAGGCCTTCAGCGTTTGCCCTGCAGACATCTGCCAGTGAACTTTGACAGTTGTCACTCATATCTGGTGTCTCTATAGCGTGCTTTTACAAAGCAAAAAAGTTTTCAAGTGTAAGCTAATAGCAGTCAGTGTCCTTAAAGCGGGTGTTTCAGGCCTTCAGCGTGTGCCCTGCAGACCTCTGCCAGTGTACTTTTAATGTTGTCACTCATATCTGGTGTCTCTATAGCGTGCTTTTACAAAGAAAAAACGTTTTCCAGTGTAAGCTAATAGCAGTCAGTGTCCTTAAAGTGGGTGTTTCAGGCCTTCAGCGTGTGCCCTGCAGACCCCTGCCAGTGTACTTTGACAGTTGCCACTTATATCTGGTGTCTCTGTAGCGTGCTTTTACAAAGCAAAAAAGTTTTCCAGTGTAAGCTAATAGCAGTCAGTGTCCTTAAAGCGGGTGTTTCAGGCCTTCAGCGTGTGCCCTGCAGACCTCTGCCAGTGTACTTTTAATGTTGTCACTCATATCTGGTGTCTCTATAGCGTGCTTTTACAAAGAAAAAACGTTTTCCAGTGTAAGCTAATAGCAGTCAGTGTCCTTAAAGTGGGTGTTTCAGGCCTTCAGCGTGTGCCCTGCAGACCCCTGCCAGTGTACTTTGACAGTTGCCACTTATATCTGGTGTCTCTGTAGCGTGCTTTTACAAAGCAAAAAAGTTTTCCAGTGTAAGCTAATAGCAGTCAGTGTCCTTAAAGCGGGTGTGTCAGGCCTTCCTTCAGAGTGCGCCCTGCCGACCCCTGCCAGTGTACTTTACAGTTGCCACTCATATCTGGTGTCTCTATAGCGTGCTTTTACAAAGAAAAAAAGTTTTCCAATGTAAGCTAATAGCAGTCAGTGTCCGTAAAGCGGGTGTGTCAGGCCTTCCTTCAGCGTGTGCCCTGCAGACCCCTGCCAGTGTACTTTGACAGTTGCCACTCATATCTGGTGTCTCTATAGCGTGCTTTTACAAAGCAAAAAAGTTTTCCAGTGTAAGCTAATAGCAGTCAGTGTCCTTAAAGCGGGTGTGTCAGGCCTTCCTTCAGCGTGTGCCCTGCAGACCCCTGCCAGTGTACTTTGACAGTTGCCACTCATATCTGGTGTCTCTGTAGCGTGCGTTTACAAAGCAAAAAAGTTTTCCAGTGTAAGCTAATAGCAGTCAGTGTCCTTAAAGCGAGTGTTTCAGGCCTTCAGCGTGTGCCCTGCAGACCCCTGCCAGTGTACTTTGACAGTTGTCACTCATATCTGGTGTCTCTATAGCGTGCTTTTACAAAGAAAAAACGTTTTCCAGTGTAAGCTAATAGCAGTCAGTGTCCTTAAAGCGGGTGTTTCAGGCCTTCAGAGTGTGCCCTGCAGACCCCTGCCAGTGTACTTTGACAGTTGCCACTCATATCTGGTGTCTCTGTAGCGTGCTTTTACAAAGCAAAAAAGTTTTCCAGTGTAAGCTAATAGCAGTCAGTGTCCTTAAAGCGGGTGTGTCAGGCCTTCCTTCAGCGTGTGCCCTGCAGACCCCTGCCAGTGTACTTTGACAGTTGCCACTCATATCTGGTGTCTCTATAGCGTGCTTTTACAAAGAAAAAAAGTTTTCCAATGTAAGCTAATAGCAGTCAGTGTCCTTAAAGCGGGTGTGTCAGACCTTCCTTCAGCGTGTGCCCTGCAGACACCTGCCAGTGTACTTTGATAGTTGCCACTCATATCTGGTGTCTCTACAGCGTGCTTTTACAAAAAAAAAAGTTTTCCAGTGTAAGCTAATAGCAGTCAATGTCCTTAAAGCAGGTGTGTCAGGCCTTCCTTCAGCGTGTGCCCTGCAGACCCCTGCCAGTGTACTTTGACAGTTGCCACTCATATCTGGTGTCTCTATAGCGTGCTTTTACAAAGCATAGAGTTTTCCAGTGTAAGCTAATAGCAGTCAGTGTCCTTAAAGCGGGTGTGTCAGGCCTTCCTTCAGCATGTGCCCTGCAGACCCCTGCCAGTGTACTTTGACAGTTGCCACTCATATCTGGTGTCTCTGTAGCGTGCTTTTACAAAGCAAAAAAGTTTTCCAGTGTAAGCTAATAGCAGTCAGTGTCCTTAAAGCGGGTGTGTCAGGCCTTCCTTCAGCGTGTGCCCTGCCGACCCCTGCCAGTGTACTTTGACAGTTGCCACTCATATCTGGTGTCTCTGTAGCGTGCTTTTACAAAGCAAAAAAGTTTTCAAGTGTAAGTTAATAGCAGTCAGTGTCCTTAAAGCGGGTGTTTCAGGCCTTCAGCGTTTGCCCTGCAGACATCTGCCAGTGAACTTTGACAGTTGTCACTCATATCTGGTGTCTCTATAGCGTGCTTTTACAAAGAAAAAACGTTTTCCAGTGTAAGCTAATAGCAGTCAGTGTCCTTAAAGCGGGTGTGTCAGGCCTTCCTTCAGCGTGCGCCCTGCCGACCCCTGCCAGTGTACTTTGACAGTTGCCACTCATATCTGGTGTCTCTATAGCGTGCTTTTACAAAGAAAAAAAGTTTTCCAATGTAAGCTAATAGCAGTCAGTGTCCTTAAAGCGGGTGTGTCAGGCCTTCCTTCAGCGTGTGCCTTGCAGACCCCTGCCAGTGTACTTTGACAGTTGCCACTCATATCTGGTGTCTCTATAGCGTGCTTTTACAAAGCAAAAAAGTTTTCCAGTGTAAGCTAATAGCAGTCAGTGTCCTTAAAGCGGGTGTGTCAGGCCTTCCTGCAGACCCCTGCCAGTGTACTTTGACAGTTGCCACTCATATCTGGTGTCTCTGTAGCGTGCTTTTACAAAGCAAAAAAATTTTCCAGTGTAAGCTAATAGCAGTCAGTGTCCTTAAAGCGGGTGTGTCAGGCCTTCCTTCAGCGTGTGCCCTGCAGACCCCTGCCAGTGTACTTTGACAGTTGCCACTCATATCTGGTGTCTCTATAGCGTGCTTTTACAAAGAAAAAAAGATTTCCAGTGTAAGCTAATAGCAGTCAGTGTCCTTAAAGCGGGTGTGTCAGGCCTTCCTTCAGCGTGTGCCCTGCCGACCCCTGCCAGTGTACTTTGACAGTTGACACTCATATCTGGTGTCTCTGTAGCGTGCTTTTACAAAGCAAAACAGTTTTCCAGTGTAAGCTAATAGCAGTCAGTGTCCTTAAAGCGGGTGTGTCAGGCCTTCCTTCAGCGTGTGCCCTGCAGACCCCTGCCAGTGTACTTCGACAGTTGACACTCATATCTGGTGTCTCTGTAGCGTGCTTTTACAAAGCAAAACAGTTTTCCAGTGTAAGCTAATAGCAGTCAGTGTCCTTAAAGCGGGTGTTTCAGGGCTTCAGCGTGTGCCCTGCAGACCCCTGCCAGTGTACTTTGACAGTTGTCACTCATATCTGGTGTCTCTATAGTGTGCTTTTACAAAGAAAAACGTTTTCCAGTGTAAGCTAATAGCAGTCAGTGTCCTTAAAGCGGGTGTGTCAGGCCTTCCTTCAGCGTGCGCCCTGCCGACCCCTGCCAGTGTACTTTACAGTTGCCACTCATATCTGGTGTCTCTATAGCGTGCTTTTACAAAGAAAAAAAGTTTTCCAATGTAAGCTAATAGCAGTCATTGTCCTTAAAGCGGGTGTGTCAGGCCTTCCTTCAGCGTGTGCCCTGCAGACCCCTGCCAGTGTACTTTGACAGTTGCCACTCATATCTGGTGTCTCTATAGCGTGCTTTTACAAAGCAAAAAAGTTTTCCAGTGTAAGCTAATAGCAGTCAGTGTCCTTAAAGCGGGTGTGTCAGGCCTTCCTTCAGCATGTGCCCTGCAGACCCCTGCCAGTGTACTTTGACAGTTGCCACTCATATCTGGTGTCTCTGTAGCGTGCTTTTACAAAGCAAAAAAGTTTTCCAGTGTAAGCTAATAGCAGTCAGTGTCCTTAAAGCGGGTGTGTCAGGCCTTCCTTCAGCGTGTGCCCTGCAGACCTCTGCCAGTGTACTTTGACAGTTGCCACTCATATCTGGTGTCTCTATAGCGTGCTTTTACAAAGAAAAAAAGTTTTCCAGTGTAAGCTAAGAGCAGTCAGTGTCCGTAAAGCGGGTGTTTCAGGCCTTCAGCGTGTTCCCTGCAGACCCCTGCCAGTGTACTTTGACAGTTGCCACTCATATCTGGTGTCTCTGTAGCGTGCTTTTACAAAGCAAAAAAGTTTTCCAGTGTAAGCTAATAGCAGTCAGTGTCCTTAAAGCGGGTGTGTCAGGCCTTCCTTCAGCGTGTGCCCTGCCGACCCCTGCCAGTGTACTTTGACAGTTGCCACTCATATCTGGTGTCTCTGTAGCGTGCTTTTACAAAGCAAAACAGTTTTCAAGTGTAAGCTAATAGCAGTCAGTGTCCTTAAAGCGGTAGTTTATGGCCTTCAGCATGTGCCCTGCAGACCCCTGCCAGTGTACTTTGACAGTTGCCACTCATATCTGGTGTCTCTGTAGCGTGCTTTTACAAAGCAAAAAAGTTTTCCAGTGTAAGCTAATAGCAGTCAGTGTCCTTAAAGCGGGTGTGTCAGGCCTTCCTGCAGACCCCTGCCAGTGTACTTTGACAGTTGCCACTCATATCTGGTGTCTCTGTAGCGTGCTTTTACAAAGCAAAAAATTTTTCCAGTGTAAGCTAATAGCAGTCAGTGTCCTTAAAGCGGGTGTGTCAGGCCTTCCTTCAGCGTGTGCCCTGCAGACCCCTGCCAGTGTACTTTGACAGTTGCCACTCATATCTGGTGTCTCTATAGCGTGCTTTTACAAAGAAAAAAAGATTTCCAGTGTAAGCTAATAGCAGTCAGTGTCCTTAAAGCGGGTGTGTCAGGCCTTCCTTCAGCGTGTGCCCTGCCGACCCCTGCCAGTGTACTTTGACAGTTGACACTCATATCTGGTGTCTCTGTAGCGTGCTTTTACAAAGCAAAACAGTTTTCCAGTGTAAGCTAATAGCAGTCAGTGTCCTTAAAGCGGGTGTGTCAGGCCTTCCTTCAGCGTGTGCCCTGCAGACCCCTGCCAGTGTACTTCGACAGTTGACACTCATATCTGGTGTCTCTGTAGCGTGCTTTTACAAAGCAAAACAGTTTTCCAGTGTAAGCTAATAGCAGTCAGTGTCCTTAAAGCGGGTGTTTCAGGGCTTCAGCGTGTGCCCTGCAGACCCCTGCCAGTGTACTTTGACAGTTGTCACTCATATCTGGTGTCTCTATAGTGTGCTTTTACAAAGAAAAACGTTTTCCAGTGTAAGCTAATAGCAGTCAGTGTCCTTAAAGCGGGTGTGTCAGGCCTTCCTTCAGCGTGCGCCCTGCCGACCCCTGCCAGTGTACTTTACAGTTGCCACTCATATCTGGTGTCTCTATAGCGTGCTTTTACAAAGAAAAAAAGTTTTCCAATGTAAGCTAATAGCAGTCAGTGTCCTTAAAGCGGGTGTGTCAGGCCTTCCTTCAGCGTGTGCCCTGCAGACCCCTGCCAGTGTACTTTGACAGTTGCCACTCATATCTGGTGTCTCTATAGCGTGCTTTTACAAAGCAAAAAAGTTTTCCAGTGTAAGCTAATAGCAGTCAGTGTCCTTAAAGCGGGTGTGTCAGGCCTTCCTTCAGCATGTGCCCTGCAGACCCCTGCCAGTGTACTTTGACAGTTGCCACTCATATCTGGTGTCTCTGTAGCGTGCTTTTACAAAGCAAAAAAGTTTTCCAGTGTAAGCTAATAGCAGTCAGTGTCCTTAAAGCGGGTGTGTCAGGCCTTCCTTCAGCGTGTGCCCTGCAGACCTCTGCCAGTGTACTTTGACAGTTGCCACTCATATCTGGTGTCTCTATAGCGTGCTTTTACAAAGAAAAAAAGTTTTCCAGTGTAAGCTAAGAGCAGTCAGTGTCCGTAAAGCGGGTGTTTCAGGCCTTCAGCGTGTTCCCTGCAGACCCCTGCCAGTGTACTTTGACAGTTGCCACTCATATCTGGTGTCTCTGTAGCGTGCTTTTACAAAGAAAAAAAGATTTCCAGTGTAAGCTAATAGCAGTCAGTGTCCTTAAAGCGGGTGTGTCAGGCCTTCCTTCAGCATGTGCCCTGCAGACCCCTGCCAGTGTACTTTGACAGTTGCCACTCATATCTGGTGTCTCTGTAGCGTGCTTTTACAAAGCAAAAAAGTTTTCCAGTGTAAGCTAATAGCAGTCAGTGTCCTTAAAGCGGGTGTGTCAGGCCTTCCTTCAGCGTGTGCCCTGCAGACCTCTGCCAGTGTACTTTGACAGTTGCCACTCATATCTGGTGTCTCTATAGCGTGCTTTTACAAAGAAAAAAAGTTTTCCAGTGTAAGCTAAGAGCAGTCAGTGTCCGTAAAGCGGGTGTTTCAGGCCTTCAGCGTGTTCCCTGCAGACCCCTGCCAGTGTACTTTGACAGTTGCCACTCATATCTGGTGTCTCTGTAGCGTGCTTTTACAAAGCAAAAAAGTTTTCCAGTGTAAGCTAATAGCAGTCAGTGTCCTTAAAGCGGGTGTGTCAGGCCTTCCTTCAGCGTGTGCCCTGCCGACCCCTGCCAGTGTACTTTGACAGTTGCCACTCATATCTGGTGTCTCTGTAGCGTGCTTTTACAAAGCAAAACAGTTTTCAAGTGTAAGCTAATAGCAGTCAGTGTCCTTAAAGCGGTAGTTTATGGCCTTCAGCATGTGCCCTGCAGACCCCTGCCAGTGTACTTTGACAGTTGCCACTCATATCTGGTGTCTCTGTAGCGTGCTTTTACAAAGCAAAAAAGTTTTCCAGTGTAAGCTAATAGCAGTCAGTGTCCTTAAAGCGGGTGTGTCAGGCCTTCCTGCAGACCCCTGCCAGTGTACTTTGACAGTTGCCACTCATATCTGGTGTCTCTGTAGCGTGCTTTTACAAAGCAAAAAAATTTTCCAGTGTAAGCTAATAGCAGTCAGTGTCCTTAAAGCGGGTGTGTCAGGCCTTCCTTCAGCATGTGCCCTGCAGACCCCTGCCAGTGTACTTTGACAGTTGCCAGTCATATCTGGTGTCTCTGTAGCGTGCTTTTACAAAGCAAAAAAGTTTTCCAGTGTAAGCTAATAGCAGTCAGTGTCCTTAAAGCGGGTGTGTCAGGCCTTCCTTCAGCGTGTGCCCTGCAGACCTCTGCCAGTGTACTTTGACAGTTGCCACTCATATCTGGTGTCTCTATAGCGTGCTTTTACAAAGAAAAAAAGTTTTCCAGTGTAAGCTAAGAGCAGTCAGTGTCCGTAAAGCGGGTGTTTCAGGCCTTCAGCGTGTTCCCTGCAGACCCCTGCCAGTGTACTTTGACAGTTGCCACTCATATCTGGTGTCTCTGTAGCGTGCTTTTACAAAGCAAAAAAGTTTTCCAGTGTAAGCTAATAGCAGTCAGTGTCCTTAAAGCGGGTGTGTCAGGCCTTCCTTCAGCGTGTGCCCTGCCGACCCCTGCCAGTGTACTTTGACAGTTGCCACTCATATCTGGTGTCTCTGTAGCGTGCTTTTACAAAGCAAAACAGTTTTCAAGTGTAAGCTAATAGCAGTCAGTGTCCTTAAAGCGGTAGTTTATGGCCTTCAGCATGTGCCCTGCAGACCCCTGCCAGTGTACTTTGACAGTTGCCACTCATATCTGGTGTCTCTGTAGCGTGCTTTTACAAAGCAAAAAAGTTTTCCAGTGTAAGCTAATAGCAGTCAGTGTCCTTAAAGCGGGTGTGTCAGGCCTTCCTGCAGACCCCTGCCAGTGTACTTTGACAGTTGCCACTCATATCTGGTGTCTCTGTAGCGTGCTTTTACAAAGCAAAAAAATTTTCCAGTGTAAGCTAATAGCAGTCAGTGTCCTTAAAGCGGGTGTGTCAGGCCTTCCTTCAGCGTGTGCCCTGCAGACCCCTGCCAGTGTACTTTGACAGTTGCCACTCATATCTGGTGTCTCTATAGCGTGCTTTTACAAAGAAAAAAAGATTTCCAGTGTAAGCTAATAGCAGTCAGTGTCCTTAAAGCGGGTGTGTCAGGCCTTCCTTCAGCGTGTGCCCTGCCGACCCCTGCCAGTGTACTTTGACAGTTGACACTCATATCTGGTGTCTCTGTAGCGTGCTTTTACAAAGCAAAACAGTTTTCCAGTGTAAGCTAATAGCAGTCAGTGTCCTTAAAGCGGGTGTGTCAGGCCTTCCTTCAGCGTGTGCCCTGCAGACCCCTGCCAGTGTACTTCGACAGTTGACACTCATATCTGGTGTCTCTGTAGCGTGCTTTTACAAAGCAAAACAGTTTTCCAGTGTAAGCTAATAGCAGTCAGTGTCCTTAAAGCGGGTGTTTCAGGGCTTCAGCGTGTGCCCTGCAGACCCCTGCCAGTGTACTTTGACAGTTGTCACTCATATCTGGTGTCTCTATAGTGTGCTTTTACAAAGAAAAACGTTTTCCAGTGTAAGCTAATAGCAGTCAGTGTCCTTAAAGCGGGTGTGTCAGGCCTTCCTTCAGCGTGCGCCCTGCCGACCCCTGCCAGTGTACTTTACAGTTGCCACTCATATCTGGTGTCTCTATAGCGTGCTTTTACAAAGAAAAAAAGTTTTCCAATGTAAGCTAATAGCAGTCAGTGTCCTTAAAGCGGGTGTGTCAGGCCTTCCTTCAGCGTGTGCCCTGCAGACCCCTGCCAGTGTACTTTGACAGTTGCCACTCATATCTGGTGTCTCTATAGCGTGCTTTTACAAAGCAAAAAAGTTTTCCAGTGTAAGCTAATAGCAGTCAGTGTCCTTAAAGCGGGTGTGTCAGGCCTTCCTTCAGCATGTGCCCTGCAGACCCCTGCCAGTGTACTTTGACAGTTGCCACTCATATCTGGTGTCTCTGTAGCGTGCTTTTACAAAGCAAAAAAGTTTTCCAGTGTAAGCTAATAGCAGTCAGTGTCCTTAAAGCGGGTGTGTCAGGCCTTCCTTCAGCGTGTGCCCTGCAGACCTCTGCCAGTGTACTTTGACAGTTGCCACTCATATCTGGTGTCTCTATAGCGTGCTTTTACAAAGAAAAAAAGTTTTCCAGTGTAAGCTAAGAGCAGTCAGTGTCCGTAAAGCGGGTGTTTCAGGCCTTCAGCGTGTTCCCTGCAGACCCCTGCCAGTGTACTTTGACAGTTGCCACTCATATCTGGTGTCTCTGTAGCGTGCTTTTACAAAGAAAAAAAGATTTCCAGTGTAAGCTAATAGCAGTCAGTGTCCTTAAAGCGGGTGTGTCAGGCCTTCCTTCAGCATGTGCCCTGCAGACCCCTGCCAGTGTACTTTGACAGTTGCCACTCATATCTGGTGTCTCTGTAGCGTGCTTTTACAAAGCAAAAAAGTTTCCAGTGTAAGCTAATAGCAGTCAGTGTCCTTAAAGCGGGTGTGTCAGTCCTTCCTTCAGCGTGTGCCCTGCCGACCCCTGCCAGTGTACTTTGACAGTTGCCACTCATATCTGGTGTCTCTGTAGCGTGCTTTTACAAAGCAAAAAAGTTTTCCAGTGTAAGCTAATAGCAGTCAGTGTCCTTAAAGCGGTTGTTTATGGCCTTCAGCATGTGCCCTGCAGACCCCTGCCAGTGTACTTTGACAGTTGCCACTCATATCTGGTGTCTCTGTAGCGTGCTTTTACAAAGCAAAAAAGTTTTCCAGTGTAAGCTAATAGCAGTCAGTGTCCTTAAAGCGGGTGTGTCAGGCCTTCCTTCAGCGTGTGCCCTGCAGACCCCTGCCAGTGTACTTTGACAGTTGCCACTCATATCTGGTGTCTCTGTAGCGTGCTTTTACAAAGCAAAACAGTTTTCCAGTGTAAGCTAATAGCAGTCAGTGTCCTTAAAGCGTGTGTTTCAGGCCTTCAGCATGTGCCCTGCAGACCCCTGCCAGTGTACTTTGACAGTTGCCACTCATATCTGGTGTCTCGGTAGCGTGCTTTTACAAAGCAAAAAAGTTTTACAGTGTAAGCTAATAGCAGTCAGTGTCCTTAAAGCGGGTGTGTCAGGCCTTCCTTCAGCGTGTGCCCTGCCGACCCCTCCCAGTGTACTTTGACAGTTGCCACTCATATCTGGTGTCTCTGTAGCGTGCTTTTACAAAGCAAAAAAGTTTTCCAGTGTAAGCTAATAGCAGTCAGTGTCCTTAAAGCGGGTGTTTAAGGCCTTCAGCTTGTGCCCTGCAGACCCCTGCCAGTGTACTTTGACAGTTGTCACTCATATCTGGTGTCTCTATAGCGTGCTTTACAAAGAAAAAAAGTTTTCCAGTGTAAGCTAATAGCAGTCAGTGTCCTTAAAGCAGGTGTTTCAGGCCTTCAGCGTGTGCCCTGCAGACCCCTGCCAGTGTACTTTGACAGTTGCCACTCATATCTGGTGTCTCTGTAGCGTGCTTTTACAAAGCAAAAAAGTTTTCAAGTGTAAGCTAATAGCAGTCAGTGTCCTTAAAGCGGGTGTTTCAGGCCTTCAGCGTGTGCCCTGCAGACCTCTGCCAGTGTACTTTGACAGTTGTCACTCATATCTGGTGTCTCTATAGCGTGCTTTTACAAAGAAAAAACGTTTTCCAGTGTAAGCTAATAGCAGTCAGTGTCCTTAAAGTGGGTGTGTCAGGCCTTCCTTCAGCGTGTGCCCTGCAGACCTCTGCCAGTGTACTTTGACAGTTGCCACTCATATCTGGTGTCTCTATAGCGTGCTTTTACAAAGAAAAAAAGTTTTCCAGTGTAAGCTAAGAGCAGTCAGTGTCCGTAAAGCGGGTGTTTCAGGCCTTCAGCGTGTTCCCTGCAGACCCCTGCCAGTGTACTTTGACAGTTGCCACTCATATCTGGTGTCTCTGTAGCGTGCTTTTACAAAGCAAAAAAGTTTTCCAGTGTAAGCTAATAGCAGTCAGTGTCCTTAAAGCGGGTGTGTCAGGCCTTCCTTCAGCGTGTGCCCTGCCGACCCCTGCCAGTGTACTTTGACAGTTGCCACTCATATCTGGTGTCTCTGTAGCGTGCTTTTACAAAGCAAAACAGTTTTCAAGTGTAAGCTAATAGCAGTCAGTGTCCTTAAAGCGGTAGTTTATGGCCTTCAGCATGTGCCCTGCAGACCCCTGCCAGTGTACTTTGACAGTTGCCACTCATATCTGGTGTCTCTGTAGCGTGCTTTTACAAAGCAAAAAAGTTTTCCAGTGTAAGCTAATAGCAGTCAGTGTCCTTAAAGCGGGTGTGTCAGGCCTTCCTGCAGACCCCTGCCAGTGTACTTTGACAGTTGCCACTCATATCTGGTGTCTCTGTAGCGTGCTTTTACAAAGCAAAAAAATTTTCCAGTGTAAGCTAATAGCAGTCAGTGTCCTTAAAGCGGGTGTGTCAGGCCTTCCTTCAGCGTGTGCCCTGCAGACCCCTGCCAGTGTACTTTGACAGTTGCCACTCATATCTGGTGTCTCTATAGCGTGCTTTTACAAAGAAAAAAAGATTTCCAGTGTAAGCTAATAGCAGTCAGTGTCCTTAAAGCGGGTGTGTCAGGCCTTCCTTCAGCGTGTGCCCTGCCGACCCCTGCCAGTGTACTTTGACAGTTGACACTCATATCTGGTGTCTCTGTAGCGTGCTTTTACAAAGCAAAACAGTTTTCCAGTGTAAGCTAATAGCAG
This sequence comes from Pelobates fuscus, assembly GCF_036172605.1. Taxonomy (NCBI): domain Eukaryota; kingdom Metazoa; phylum Chordata; class Amphibia; order Anura; family Pelobatidae; genus Pelobates; species Pelobates fuscus. Next base: position 143,505,886 of record NC_086319.1, read on the forward strand.
TCAGTGTCCTTAAAGCGGGTGTGTCAGGCCTTCCTTCAGCGTGTGCCCTGCAGACCCCTGCCAGTGTACTTCGACAGTTGACACTCATATCTGGTGTCTCTGTAGCGTGCTTTTACAAAGCAAAACAGTTTTCCAGTGTAAGCTAATAGCAGTCAGTGTCCTTAAAGCGGGTGTTTCAGGGCTTCAGCGTGTGCCCTGCAGACCCCTGCCAGTGTACTTTGACAGTTGTCACTCATATCTGGTGTCTCTATAGTGTGCTTTTACAAAGAAAAACGTTTTCCAGTGTAAGCTAATAGCAGTCAGTGTCCTTAAAGCGGGTGTGTCAGGCCTTCCTTCAGCGTGCGCCCTGCCGACCCCTGCCAGTGTACTTTACAGTTGCCACTCATATCTGGTGTCTCTATAGCGTGCTTTTACAAAGAAAAAAAGTTTTCCAATGTAAGCTAATAGCAGTCAGTGTCCTTAAAGCGGGTGTGTCAGGCCTTCCTTCAGCGTGTGCCCTGCAGACCCCTGCCAGTGTACTTTGACAGTTGCCACTCATATCTGGTGTCTCTATAGCGTGCTTTTACAAAGCAAAAAAGTTTTCCAGTGTAAGCTAATAGCAGTCAGTGTCCTTAAAGCGGGTGTGTCAGGCCTTCCTTCAGCATGTGCCCTGCAGACCCCTGCCAGTGTACTTTGACAGTTGCCACTCATATCTGGTGTCTCTGTAGCGTGCTTTTACAAAGCAAAAAAGTTTTCCAGTGTAAGCTAATAGCAGTCAGTGTCCTTAAAGCGGGTGTGTCAGGCCTTCCTTCAGCGTGTGCCCTGCAGACCTCTGCCAGTGTACTTTGACAGTTGCCACTCATATCTGGTGTCTCTATAGCGTGCTTTTACAAAGAAAAAAAGTTTTCCAGTGTAAGCTAAGAGCAGTCAGTGTCCGTAAAGCGGGTGTTTCAGGCCTTCAGCGTGTTCCCTGCAGACCCCTGCCAGTGTACTTTGACAGTTGCCACTCATATCTGGTGTCTCTGTAGCGTGCTTTTACAAAGAAAAAAAGATTTCCAGTGTAAGCTAATAGCAGTCAGTGTCCTTAAAGCGGGTGTGTCAGGCCTTCCTTCAGCATGTGCCCTGCAGACCCCTGCCAGTGTACTTTGACAGTTGCCACTCATATCTGGTGTCTCTGTAGCGTGCTTTTACAAAGCAAAAAAGTTTCCAGTGTAAGCTAATAGCAGTCAGTGTCCTTAAAGCGGGTGTGTCAGTCCTTCCTTCAGCGTGTGCCCTGCCGACCCCTGCCAGTGTACTTTGACAGTTGCCACTCATATCTGGTGTCTCTGTAGCGTGCTTTTACAAAGCAAAAAAGTTTTCCAGTGTAAGCTAATAGCAGTCAGTGTCCTTAAAGCGGTTGTTTATGGCCTTCAGCATGTGCCCTGCAGACCCCTGCCAGTGTACTTTGACAGTTGCCACTCATATCTGGTGTCTCTGTAGCGTGCTTTTACAAAGCAAAAAAGTTTTCCAGTGTAAGCTAATAGCAGTCAGTGTCCTTAAAGCGGGTGTGTCAGGCCTTCCTTCAGCGTGTGCCCTGCAGACCCCTGCCAGTGTACTTTGACAGTTGCCACTCATATCTGGTGTCTCTGTAGCGTGCTTTTACAAAGCAAAACAGTTTTCCAGTGTAAGCTAATAGCAGTCAGTGTCCTTAAAGCGTGTGTTTCAGGCCTTCAGCATGTGCCCTGCAGACCCCTGCCAGTGTACTTTGACAGTTGCCACTCATATCTGGTGTCTCGGTAGCGTGCTTTTACAAAGCAAAAAAGTTTTACAGTGTAAGCTAATAGCAGTCAGTGTCCTTAAAGCGGGTGTGTCAGGCCTTCCTTCAGCGTGTGCCCTGCCGACCCCTCCCAGTGTACTTTGACAGTTGCCACTCATATCTGGTGTCTCTGTAGCGTGCTTTTACAAAGCAAAAAAGTTTTCCAGTGTAAGCTAATAGCAGTCAGTGTCCTTAAAGCGGGTGTTTAAGGCCTTCAGCTTGTGCCCTGCAGACCCCTGCCAGTGTACTTTGACAGTTGTCACTCATATCTGGTGTCTCTATAGCGTGCTTTACAAAGAAAAAAAGTTTTCCAGTGTAAGCTAATAGCAGTCAGTGTCCTTAAAGCAGGTGTTTCAGGCCTTCAGCGTGTGCCCTGCAGACCCCTGCCAGTGTACTTTGACAGTTGCCACTCATATCTGGTGTCTCTGTAGCGTGCTTTTACAAAGCAAAAAAGTTTTCAAGTGTAAGCTAATAGCAGTCAGTGTCCTTAAAGCGGGTGTTTCAGGCCTTCAGCGTGTGCCCTGCAGACCTCTGCCAGTGTACTTTGACAGTTGTCACTCATATCTGGTGTCTCTATAGCGTGCTTTTACAAAGAAAAAACGTTTTCCAGTGTAAGCTAATAGCAGTCAGTGTCCTTAAAGTGGGTGTTTCAGGCCTTCAGCGTGTGCCCTACATACCCCTGCCAGTGTACTTTGACAGTTGCCACTCATATCTGGTGTCTCTGTAGCGTGCTTTTACAAAGAAAAAAAGTTTTCCAATGTAAGCTAATAGCAGTCAGTGTCCTTAAAGCGGGTGTGTCAGGCCTTCCTTCAGAGTGCGCCCTGCCGACCCCTGCCAGTGTACTTTACGGTTGCCACTTATATCTGGTGTCTCTATAGCGTGCTTTTACAAAGAAAAAAAGTTTTCCAATGTAAGCTAATAGCAGTCAGTGTCCTTAAAGCGGGTGTGTCAGGCCTTCCTTCAGCGTGTGCCCTGCAGACCCCTGCCAGTGTACTTTGACAGTTGCCACTCATATCTGGTGTCTCTATAGCGTGCTTTTACAAAGCAAAAAAGTTTTCCAGTGTAAGCTAATAGCAGTCAGTGTCCTTAAAGCGGGTGTTTCAGGCCTTCAGCGTGTGCCCTGCAGACCCCTGCCAGTGTACTTTGACAGTTGTCACTCATATCTGGTGTCTCTATAGCGTGCTTTTACAAAGAAAAAACGTTTTCCAGTGTAAGCTAATAGCAGTCAGTGTCCTTAAAGCGGGTGTGTCAGGCCTTCCTTCAGCGTGTGCCCTGCAGACCCCTGCCAGTGTACTTTGACAGTTGCCACTCATATCTGGTGTCTCTATAGCGTGCTTTTACAAAGCAAAAAAGTTTTCCAGTGTAAGCTAATAGCAGTCAGTGTCCTTAAAGCGGGTGTGTCAGGCCTTCCTTCAGCATGTGCCCTGCAGACCCCTGCCAGTGTACTTTGACAGTTGCCACTCATATCTGGTGTCTCTGTAACGTGCTTTTACAAAGCAAAAAAGTTTTCAAGTGTAAGCTAATAGCAGTCAGTGTCCTTAAAGCGGGTGTTTCAGGCCTTCAACGTGTGCCCTGCAGACATCTGCCAGTGTACTTTGACAGTTGTCACTCATATCTGGTGTCTTTATAGCGTGCTTTTACAAAGAAAAAACGTTTTCCAGTGTAAGCTAATAGCAGTCAGTGTCCTTAAAGCGGGTGTGTCAGGCCTTCCTTCAGCATGTGCCCTGCAGACCCCTGCCAGTGTACTTTGACAGTTGCCACTCATATCTGGTGTCTCTGTAGCGTGCTTTTACAAAGCAAAAAAGTTTTCCAGTGTAAGCTAATAGCAGTCAGTGTCCTTAAAGCGGGTTTGTCAGGCCTTCCTGCAGACCCCTGCCAGTGTACTTTGACAGTTGCCACTCATATCTGGTGTCTCTGTAGCGTGCTTTTACAAAGCAAAAAAAATTTCCAGTGTAAGCTTATAGCAGTCAGTGTCCTTAAAGCGGGTGTGTCAGGCCTTCCTTCAGCGTGTGCCCTGCAGACCCCTGCCAGTGTACTTTGACAGTTGCCACTCATATCTGGTGTCTCTATAGCGTGCTTTTACAAAGAAAAAAAGATTTCCAGTGTAAGCTAATAGCAGTCAGTGTCCTTAAAGCGGGTTTGTCAGGCCTTCCTTCAGCGTGTGCCCTGCCGACCCCTGCCAGTGTACTTTGACAGTTGCCACTCATATCTGGTGTCTCTGTAGCGTGCTTTTACAAAGCAAAACAGTTTTCCAGTGTAAGCTAATAGCAGTCAGTGTCCTTAAAGCGTGTGTTTCAGGCCTTCAGCGTGTGCCCTGCAGACCCCTGCCAGTGTACTTTGACAGTTGCCACTCATATCTGGTGTCTCGGTAGCGTGCTTTTACAAAGCAAAAAAGTTTTACAGTGTAACCTAATAGCAGTCAGTGTCCTTAAAGCGGGTGTGTCAGGCCTTCCTTCAGCTTGTGCCCTGCCGACCCCTGCCAGTGTACTTTGACAGTTGCCACTCATATCTGGTGTCTCTGTAGCGTGCTTTTACAAAGCAAAAAAGTTTTCCAGTGTAAGCTAATAGCAGTCAGTGTCCTTAAAGCGGGTGTTTAAGGCCTTCAGCTTGTGCCCTGCAGACCCCTGCCAGTGTACTTTGACAGTTGCCACTCATATCTGGTGTCTCTATAGCGTGCTTTTACAAAGAAAAAAAGATTTCCAGTGTAAGCTAATAGCAGTCAGTGTCCTTAAAGCGGGTTTGTCAGGCCTTCCTTCAGCGTGTGCCCTGCCGACCCCTGCCAGTGTACTTTGACAGTTGCCACTCATATCTGGTGTCTCTGTAGCGTGCTTTTACAAAGCAAAACAGTTTTCCAGTGTAAGCTAATAGCAGTCAGTGTCCTTAAAGCGTGTGTTTCAGGCCTTCAGCGTGTGCCCTGCAGACCCCTGCCAGTGTACTTTGACAGTTGCCACTCATATCTGGTGTCTCTGTAGCGTGCTTTTACAAAGCAAAAAAAATTTCCAGTGTAAGCTAATAGCAGTCAGTGTCCTTAAAGCGGGTGTGTCAGGCCTTCCTTCAGCGTGTGCCCTGCAGACCCCTGCCAGTGTACTTTGACAGTTGCCACTCATATCTGGTGTCTCTATAGCGTGCTTTTACAAAGAAAAAAAGATTTCCAGTGTAAGCTAATAGCAGTCAGTGTCCTTAAAGCGGGTTTGTCAGGCCTTCCTTCAGCGTGTGCCCTGCCGACCCCTGCCAGTGTACTTTGACAGTTGCCACTCATATCTGGTGTCTCTGTAGCGTGCTTTTACAAAGCAAAACAGTTTTCCAGTGTAAGCTAATAGCAGTCAGTGTCCTTAAAGCGTGTGTTTCAGGCCTTCAGCGTGTGCCCTGCAGACCCCTGCCAGTGTACTTTGACAGTTGCCACTCATATCTGGTGTCTCGGTAGCGTGCTTTTACAAAGCAAAAAAGTTTTACAGTGTAACCTAATAGCAGTCAGTGTCCTTAAAGCGGGTGTGTCAGGCCTTCCTTCAGCTTGTGCCCTGCCGACCCCTGCCAGTGTACTTTGACAGTTGCCACTCATATCTGGTGTCTCTGTAGCGTGCTTTTACAAAGCAAAAAAGTTTTTCAGTGTAAGCTAATAGCAGTCAGTGTCCTTAAAGCGGGTGTTTAAGGCCTTCAGCTTGTGCCCTGCAGACCCCTGCCAGTGTACTTTGACAGTTGTCACTCATATCTGGTGTCTCTGTAGCGTGCTTTACAAAGAAAAAAAGTTTTCCAGTGTAAGCTAATAGCAGTCAGTGTCCTTAAAGCAGGTGTTTCAGGCCTTCAGCGTGTGCCCTGCAGACCCCTGCCAGTGTACTTTGACAGTTGCCACTCATATCTGGTGTCTCTGTAGCGTGCTTTTACAAAGCAAAAAAGTTTTCAAGTGTAAGCTAATAGCAGTCAGTGTCCTTAAAGCGGGTGTTTCAGGCCTTCAGCGTGTGCCCTGCAGACCTCTGTCAGTGTACTTTTAATGTTGTCACTCATATCTGGTATCTCTATAGCGTGCTTTTACAAAGAAAAAACGTTTTCCAGTGTAAGCTAATAGCAGTCAGTGTCCTTAAAGTGGGTGTTTCAGGCCTTCAGCGTGTGCCCTGCAGACCCCTGCCAGTGTACTTTGACAGTTGCCACTCATATCTGGTGTCTCTGTAGCGTGCTTTTACAAAGAAAAACAGTTTTCCAGTGTAAGCTAATAGCAGTCAGTGTCCTTAAAGCGTGTGTTTCAGGCCTTCAGCGTGTGCCCTGCAGACCCCTGCCAGTGTACTTTGACAGTTGCCACTCATATCTGGTGTCTCTGTAGCGTGCTTTTACAAAGCAAAACAGTTTTCCAGTGTAAGCTAATAGCAGTCAGTGTCCTTAAAGCGTGTGTTTCAGGCCTTCAGCGTGTGCCCTGCAGACCCCTGCCAGTGTACTTTGACAGTTGCCACTCATATCTGGTGTCTCGGTAGCGTGCTGTTACAAAGCAAAAAAGTTTTACAGTGTAACCTAATAGCAGTCAGTGTCCTTAAAGCGGGTGTGTCAGGCCTTCCTTCAGCTTGTGCCCTGCCGACCCCTGCCAGTGTACTTTGACAGTTGCCACTCATATCTGGTGTCTCTGTAGCATGCTTTTACAAAGCAAAAAAGTTTTCCAGTGTAAGCTAATAGCAGTCAGTGTCCTTAAAGCGGGTGTTTAAGGCCTTCAGCTTGTGCCCTGCAGACCCCTGCCAGTGTACTTTGACAGTTGTCACTCATATCTGGTGTCTCTATAGCGTGCTTTACAAAGAAAAAAAGTTTTCCAGTGTAAGCTAATAGCAGTCAGTGTCCTTAAAGCAGGTGTTTCAGGCCTTCAGCGTGTGCCCTGCAGACCCCTGCCAGTGTACTTTGACAGTTGCCACTCATATCTGGTGTCTCTGTAGCGTGCTTTTACAAAGCAAAAAAGTTTTCAAGTGTAAGCTAATAGCAGTCAGTGTCCTTAAAGCGGGTGTTTCAGGCCTTCAGCGTGTGCCCTGCAGACCTCTGTCAGTGTACTTTTAATGTTGTCACTCATATCTGGTATCTCTATAGCGTATCTGGTATCTCTATAGCTTTTACAAAGAAAAAACGTTTTCCAGTGTAAGCTAATAGCAGTCAGTGTCCTTAAAGTGGGTGTTTCAGGCCTTCAGCGTGTGCCCTGCAGACCCCTGCCAGTGTACTTTGACAGTTGCCACTCATATCTGGTGTCTCTGTAGCGTGCTTTTACAAAGAAAAAAAGTTTTCCAATGTAAGCTAATAGCAGTCAGTGTCCTTAAAGCGGGTGTGTCAGGCCTTCCTTCAGAGTGCGCCCTGCCGACCCCTGCCAGTGTACTTTACAGTTGCCACTCATATCTGGTGTCTCTATAGCGTGCTTTTACAAAGAAAAAAAGTTTTCCAATGTAAGCTAATAGCAGTCAGTGTCCGTAAAGCGGGTGTGTCAGGCCTTCCTTCAGCGTGTGCCCTGCAGACCCCTGCCAGTGTACTTTGACAGTTGCCACTCATATCTGGTGTCTCTATAGCGTGCTTTTACAAAGCAAAAAAGTTTTCCAGTGTAAGCTAATAGCAGTCAGTGTCCTTAAAGCGGGTGTGTCAGGCCTTCCTTCAGCGTGTGCCCTGCAGACCCCTGCCAGTGTACTTTGACAGTTGCCACTCATATCTGGTGTCTCTATAGCGTGCTTTTACAAAGCAAAAAAGTTTTCCAGTGTAAGCTAATAGCAGTCAGTGTCCTTAAAGCGGGTGTGTCAGGCCTTCCTTCAGCATGTGCCCTGCAGACCCCTGCCAGTGTACTTTGACAGTTGCCACTCATATCTGGTGTCTCTGTAGCGTGCTTTTACAAAGCAAAAAAGTTTTCAAGTGTAAGCTAATAGCAGTCAGTGTCCTTAAAGCGGGTGTTTCAGGCCTTCAGCGTGTGCCCTGCAGACATCTGCCAGTGTACTTTGACAGTTGTCACTCATATCTGGTGTCTTTATAGCGTGCTTTTACAAAGAAAAAACGTTTTCCAGTGTAAGCTAATAGCAGTCAGTGTCCTTAAAGCGGGTGTGTCAGGCCTTCCTTCAGCATGTGCCCTGCAGACCCCTGCCAGTGTACTTTGACAGTTGCCACTCATATCTGGTGTCTCTGTAGCTTGCTTTTACAAAGCAAAAAAGTTTTCCAGTGTAAGCTAATAGCAGTCAGTGTCCTTAAAGCGGGTGTGTCAGGCCTTCCTGCAGACCCCTGCCAGTGTACTTTGACAGTTGCCACTCATATCTGGTGTCTCTGTAGCGTGCTTTTACAAAGCAAAAAAAATTTCCAGTGTAAGCTAATAGCAGTCAGTGTCCTTAAAGCGGGTGTGTCAGGCCTTCCTTCAGCGTGTGCCCTGCAGACCTCTGCCAGTGTACTTTGACAGTTGCCACTCATATCTGGTGTCTCTATAGCGTGCTTTTACAAAGAAAAAAAGTTTTCCAGTGTAAGCTAAGAGCAGTCAGTGTCCGTAAAGCGGGTGTTTCAGGCCTTCAGCGTGTTCCCTGCAGACCCCTGCCAGTGTACTTTGACAGTTGCCACTCATATCTGGTGTCTCTGTAGCGTGCTTTTACAAAGAAAAAAAGATTTCCAGTGTAAGCTAATAGCAGTCAGTGTCCTTAAAGCGGGTGTGTCAGGCCTTCCTTCAGCATGTGCCCTGCAGACCCCTGCCAGTGTACTTTGACAGTTGCCACTCATATCTGGTGTCTCTGTAGCGTGCTTTTACAAAGCAAAAAAGTTTCCAGTGTAAGCTAATAGCAGTCAGTGTCCTTAAAGCGGGTGTGTCAGTCCTTCCTTCAGCGTGTGCCCTGCCGACCCCTGCCAGTGTACTTTGACAGTTGCCACTCATATCTGGTGTCTCTGTAGCGTGCTTTTACAAAGCAAAAAAGTTTTCCAGTGTAAGCTAATAGCAGTCAGTGTCCTTAAAGCGGTTGTTTATGGCCTTCAGCATGTGCCCTGCAGACCCCTGCCAGTGTACTTTGACAGTTGCCACTCATATCTGGTGTCTCTGTAGCGTGCTTTTACAAAGCAAAAAAGTTTTCCAGTGTAAGCTAATAGCAGTCAGTGTCCTTAAAGCGGGTGTGTCAGGCCTTCCTTCAGCGTGTGCCCTGCAGACCCCTGCCAGTGTACTTTGACAGTTGCCACTCATATCTGGTGTCTCTGTAGCGTGCTTTTACAAAGCAAAACAGTTTTCCAGTGTAAGCTAATAGCAGTCAGTGTCCTTAAAGCGTGTGTTTCAGGCCTTCAGCATGTGCCCTGCAGACCCCTGCCAGTGTACTTTGACAGTTGCCACTCATATCTGGTGTCTCGGTAGCGTGCTTTTACAAAGCAAAAAAGTTTTACAGTGTAAGCTAATAGCAGTCAGTGTCCTTAAAGCGGGTGTGTCAGGCCTTCCTTCAGCGTGTGCCCTGCCGACCCCTCCCAGTGTACTTTGACAGTTGCCACTCATATCTGGTGTCTCTGTAGCGTGCTTTTACAAAGCAAAAAAGTTTTCCAGTGTAAGCTAATAGCAGTCAGTGTCCTTAAAGCGGGTGTTTAAGGCCTTCAGCTTGTGCCCTGCAGACCCCTGCCAGTGTACTTTGACAGTTGTCACTCATATCTGGTGTCTCTATAGCGTGCTTTACAAAGAAAAAAAGTTTTCCAGTGTAAGCTAATAGCAGTCAGTGTCCTTAAAGCAGGTGTTTCAGGCCTTCAGCGTGTGCCCTGCAGACCCCTGCCAGTGTACTTTGACAGTTGCCACTCATATCTGGTGTCTCTGTAGCGTGCTTTTACAAAGCAAAAAAGTTTTCAAGTGTAAGCTAATAGCAGTCAGTGTCCTTAAAGCGGGTGTTTCAGGCCTTCAGCGTGTGCCCTGCAGACCTCTGCCAGTGTACTTTGACAGTTGTCACTCATATCTGGTGTCTCTATAGCGTGCTTTTACAAAGAAAAAACGTTTTCCAGTGTAAGCTAATAGCAGTCAGTGTCCTTAAAGTGGGTGTTTCAGGCCTTCAGCGTGTGCCCTACATACCCCTGCCAGTGTACTTTGACAGTTGCCACTCATATCTGGTGTCTCTGTAGCGTGCTTTTACAAAGAAAAAAAGTTTTCCAATGTAAGCTAATAGCAGTCAGTGTCCTTAAAGCGGGTGTGTCAGGCCTTCCTTCAGAGTGCGCCCTGCCGACCCCTGCCAGTGTACTTTACGGTTGCCACTTATATCTGGTGTCTCTATAGCGTGCTTTTACAAAGAAAAAAAGTTTTCCAATGTAAGCTAATAGCAGTCAGTGTCTTTAAAGCGGGTGTGTCAGGCCTTCCTTCAGCGTGTGCCCTGCAGACCCCTGCCAGTGTACTTTGACAGTTGCCACTCATATCTGGTGTCTCTATAGCGTGCTTTTACAAAGCAAAAAAGTTTTCCAGTGTAAGCTAATAGCAGTCAGTGTCCTTAAAGCGGGTGTTTCAGGCCTTCAGCGTGTGCCCTGCAGACCCCTGCCAGTGTACTTTGACAGTTGTCACTCATATCTGGTGTCTCTATAGCGTGCTTTTACAAAGAAAAAACGTTTTCCAGTGTAAGCTAATAGCAGTCAGTGTCCTTAAAGCGGGTGTGTCAGGCCTTCCTTCAGCGTGTGCCCTGCAGACCCCTGCCAGTGTACTTTGACAGTTGCCACTCATATCTGGTGTCTCTATAGCGTGCTTTTACAAAGCAAAAAAGTTTTCCAGTGTAAGCTAATAGCAGTCAGTGTCCTTAAAGCGGGTGTGTCAGGCCTTCCTTCAGCATGTGCCCTGCAGACCCCTGCCAGTGTACTTTGACAGTTGCCACTTATATCTGGTGTCTCTGTAGCGTGCTTTTACAAAGCAAAAAAGTTTTCAAGTGTAAGCTAATAGCAGTCAGTGTCCTTAAAGCGGGTGTTTCAGGCCTTCAACGTGTGCCCTGCAGACATCTGCCAGTGTACTTTGACAGTTGTCACTCATATCTGGTGTCTTTATAGCGTGCTTTTACAAAGAAAAAACGTTTTCCAGTGTAAGCTAATAGCAGTCAGTGTCCTTAAAGCGGGTGTGTCAGGCCTTCCTTCAGCATGTGCCCTGCAGACCCCTGCCAGTATACTTTGACAGTTGCCACTCATATCTGGTGTCTCTGTAGCGTGCTTTTACAAAGAAAAAAAGTTTTCCAATGTAAGCTAATAGCAGTCAGTGTCCTTAAAGCGGGTGTGTCAGGCCTTCCTTCAGAGTGCGCCCTGCCGACCCCTGCCAGTGTACTTTACAGTTGCCACTCATATCTGGTGTCTCTATAGCGTGCTTTTACAAAGAAAAAAAGTTTTCCAATGTAAGCTAATAGCAGTCAGTGTCCTTAAAGCGGGTGTGTCAGGCCTTCCTTCAGCGTGTGCCCTGCAGACCCCTGCCAGTGTACTTTGACAGTTGCCACTCATATCTGGTGTCTCTATAGCGTGCTTTTACAAAGCAAAAAAGTTTTCCAGTGTAAGCTAATAGCAGTTAGTGTCCTTAAAGCGGGTGTGTCAGGCCTTCCTTCAGCATGTGCCCTGCAGACCCCTGCCAGTGTACTTTGACAGTTGCCACTCATATCTGGTGTCTCTGTAGCGTGCATTTACAAAGCAAAAAAGCTTTCCAGTGTAAGCTAATAGCAGTCAGTGTCCTTAAAGCGGGTGTGTCAGGCCTTCCTTCAGCGTGTGCCCTGCAGACCCCTGCCAGTGTACTTTGACAGTTGTCACTCATATCTGGTGTCTCTATAGCGTGCTTTTACAAAGAAAAAAAGTTTTCCAGTGTAAGCTAATAGCAGTCAGTGTCCTTAAAGCGGGTGTTTCAGGCCTTCAGCGTGTGCCCTGCAGACCCCTGCCAGTGTACTTTGACAGTTGCCACTCATATCTGGTGTCTCTGTAGCGTGCTTTTACAAAGCAAAAAAGTTTTCCAGTGTAAGCTAATAGCAGTCAGTGTCCTTAAAGCGGGTGTGTCAGGCCTTCCTTCAGCGTGTGCCCTGCCGACCCCTGCCAGTGTACTTTGACAGTTGCCACTCATATCTGGTGTCTCTGTAGCGTGCTTTTACAAAGAAAAAAGTTTCCCAGTGTAAGCTAATAGCAGTCAGTGTCCTTAAAGCGGATGTGTCAGGCCTTCCTTCAGCGTGTGCCCTGCAGACCCCTGCCAGTGTACTTTGACAGTTGCCACTCATATCTGGTGTCTCTGTAGCGTGCTTTTACAAAGCAAAAAAGTTTTCCAGTGTAAGCTAATAGCAGTCAGTGTCCTTAAAGCGGGTTTGTCAGGCCTTCCTGCAGACCCCTGCCAGTGTACTTTGACAGTTGCCACTCATATCTGGTGTCTCTGTAGCGTGCTTTTACAAAGCAAAAAAAATTTCCAGTGTAAGCTAATAGCAGTCAGTGTCCTTAAAGCGGGTTTGTCAGGCCTTCCTTCAGCGTGTGCCCTGCCGACCCCTGCCAGTGTACTTTGACAGTTGCCACTCATATCTGGTGTCTCTGTAGCGTGCTTTTACAAAGCAAAACAGTTTTCCAGTGTAAGCTAATAGCAGTCAGTGTCCTTAAAGCGTGTGTTTCAGGCCTTCAGCGTGTGCCCTGCAGACCCCTGCCAGTGTACTTTGACAGTTGCCACTCATATCTGGTGTCTCTATAGCGTGCTTTTACAAAGAAAAAAAGATTTCCAGTGTAAGCTAATAGCAGTCAGTGTCCTTAAAGCGGGTTTGTCAGGCCTTCCTTCAGCGTGTGCCCTGCCGACCCCTGCCAGTGTACTTTGACAGTTGCCACTCATATCTGGTGTCTCTGTAGCGTGCTTTTACAAAGCAAAACAGTTTTCCAGTGTAAGCTAATAGCAGTCAGTGTCCTTAAAGCGTGTGTTTCAGGCCTTCAGCGTGTGCCCTGCAGACCCCTGCCAGTGTACTTTGACAGTTGCCACTCATATCTGGTGTCTCGGTAGCGTGCTTTTACAAAGCAAAAAAGTTTTACAGTGTAACCTAATAGCAGTCAGTGTCCTTAAAGCGGGTGTGTCAGGCCTTCCTTCAGCTTGTGCCCTGCCGACCCCTGCCAGTGTACTTTGACAGTTGCCACTCATATCTGGTGTCTCTGTAGCGTGCTTTTACAAAGCAAAAAAGTTTTCCAGTGTAAGCTAATAGCAGTCAGTGTCCTTAAAGCGGGTGTTTAAGGCCTTCAGCTTGTGCCCTGCAGACCCCTGCCAGTGTACTTTGACAGTTGCCACTCATATCTGGTGTCTCTATAGCGTGCTTTTACAAAGAAAAAAAGATTTCCAGTGTAAGCTAATAGCAGTCAGTGTCCTTAAAGCGGGTTTGTCAGGCCTTCCTTCAGCGTGTGCCCTGCCGACCCCTGCCAGTGTACTTTGACAGTTGCCACTCATATCTGGTGTCTCTGTAGCGTGCTTTTACAAAGCAAAACAGTTTTCCAGTGTAAGCTAATAGCAGTCAGTGTCCTTAAAGCGTGTGTTTCAGGCCTTCAGCGTGTGCCCTGCAGACCCCTGCCAGTGTACTTTGACAGTTGCCACTCATATCTGGTGTCTCTGTAGCGTGCTTTTACAAAGCAAAAAAAATTTCCAGTGTAAGCTAATAGCAGTCAGTGTCCTTAAAGCGGGTGTGTCAGGCCTTCCTTCAGCGTGTGCCCTGCAGACCCCTGCCAGTGTACTTTGACAGTTGCCACTCATATCTGGTGTCTCTATAGCGTGCTTTTACAAAGAAAAAAAGATTTCCAGTGTAAGCTAATAGCAGTCAGTGTCCTTAAAGCGGGTTTGTCAGGCCTTCCTTCAGCGTGTGCCCTGCCGACCCCTGCCAGTGTACTTTGACAGTTGCCACTCATATCTGGTGTCTCTGTAGCGTGCTTTTACAAAGCAAAACAGTTTTCCAGTGTAAGCTAATAGCAGTCAGTGTCCTTAAAGCGTGTGTTTCAGGCCTTCAGCGTGTGCCCTGCAGACCCCTGCCAGTGTACTTTGACAGTTGCCACTCATATCTGGTGTCTCGGTAGCGTGCTTTTACAAAGCAAAAAAGTTTTACAGTGTAACCTAATAGCAGTCAGTGTCCTTAAAGCGGGTGTGTCAGGCCTTCCTTCAGCTTGTGCCCTGCCGACCCCTGCCAGTGTACTTTGACAGTTGCCACTCATATCTGGTGTCTCTGTAGCGTGCTTTTACAAAGCAAAAAAGTTTTCCAGTGTAAGCTAATAGCAGTCAGTGTCCTTAAAGCGGGTGTTTAAGGCCTTCAGCTTGTGCCCTGCAGACCCCTGCCAGTGTACTTTGACAGTTGTCACTCATATCTGGTGTCTCTATAGCGTGCTTTACAAAGAAAAAAAGTTTTCCAGTGTAAGCTAATAGCAGTCAGTGTCCTTAAAGCAGGTGTTTCAGGCCTTCAGCGTGTGCCCTGCAGACCCCTGCCAGTGTACTTTGACAGTTGCCACTCATATCTGGTGTCTCTGTAGCGTGCTTTTACAAAGCAAAAAAGTTTTCAAGTGTAAGCTAATAGCAGTCAGTGTCCTTAAAGCGGGTGTTTCAGGCCTTCAGCGTGTGCCCTGCAGACCTCTGTCAGTGTACTTTTAATGTTGTCACTCATATCTGGTATCTCTATAGCGTGCTTTTACAAAGAAAAAACGTTTTCCAGTGTAAGCTAATAGCAGTCAGTGTCCTTAAAGTGGGTGTTTCAGGCCTTCAGCGTGTGCCCTGCAGACCCCTGCCAGTGTACTTTGACAGTTGCCACTCATATCTGGTGTCTCTGTAGCGTGCTTTTACAAAGAAAAACAGTTTTTCAGTGTAAGCTAATAGCAGTCAGTGTCCTTAAAGCGTGTGTTTCAGGCCTTCAGCGTGTGCCCTGCAGACCCCTGCCAGTGTACTTTGACAGTTGCCACTCATATCTGGTGTCTCTGTAGCGTGCTTTTACAAAGCAAAACAGTTTTCCAGTGTAAGCTAATAGCAGTCAGTGTCCTTAAAGCGTGTGTTTCAGGCCTTCAGCGTGTGCCCTGCAGACCCCTGCCAGTGTACTTTGACAGTTGCCACTCATATCTGGTGTCTCGGTAGCGTGCTGTTACAAAGCAAAAAAGTTTTACAGTGTAACCTAATAGCAGTCAGTGTCCTTAAAGCGGGTGTGTCAGGCCTTCCTTCAGCTTGTGCCCTGCCGACCCCTGCCAGTGTACTTTGACAGTTGCCACTCATATCTGGTGTCTCTGTAGCGTGCTTTTACAAAGCAAAAAAGTTTTCCAGTGTAAGCTAATAGCAGTCAGTGTCCTTAAAGCGGGTGTTTAAGGCCTTCAGCTTGTGCCCTGCAGACCCCTGCCAGTGTACTTTGACAGTTGTCACTCATATCTGGTGTCTCTATAGCGTGCTTTACAAAGAAAAAAAGTTTTCCAGTGTAAGCTAATAGCAGTCAGTGTCCTTAAAGCAGGTGTTTCAGGCCTTCAGCGTGTGCCCTGCAGACCCCTGCCAGTGTACTTTGACAGTTGCCACTCATATCTGGTGTCTCTGTAGCGTGCTTTTACAAAGCAAAAAAGTTTTCAAGTGTAAGCTAATAGCAGTCAGTGTCCTTAAAGCGGGTGTTTCAGGCCTTCAGCGTGTGCCCTGCAGACCTCTGCCAGTGTACTTTTAATGTTGTCACTCATATCTGGTGTCTCTATAGCGTGCTTTTACAAAGAAAAAACGTTTTCCAGTGTAAGCTAATAGCAGTCAGTGTCCTTAAAGTGGGTGTTTCAGGCCTTCAGCGTGTGCCCTGCAAACCCCTGCCAGTGTACTTTGACAGTTGCCACTTATATCTGGTGTCTCTGTAGCGTGCTTTTACAAAGCAAAAAAGTTTTCCAGTGTAAGCTAATAGCAGTCAGTGTCCTTAAAGCGGGTGTGTCAGGCCTTCCTTCAGAGTGCGCCCTGCCGACCCCTGCCAGTGTACTTTACAGTTGCCACTCATATCTGGTGTCTCTATAGCGTGCTTTTACAAAGAAAAAAAGTTTTCCAATGTAAGCTAATAGCAGTCAGTGTCCGTAAAGCGGGTGTGTCAGGCCTTCCTTCAGCGTGTGCCCTGCAGACCCCTGCCAGTGTACTTTGACAGTTGCCACTCATATCTGGTGTCTCTATAGCGTGCTTTTACAAAGCAAAAAAGTTTTCCAGTGTAAGCTAATAGCAGTCAGTGTCCTTAAAGCGGGTGTGTCAGGCCTTCCTTCAGCGTGTGCCCTGCAGACCCCTGCCAGTGTACTTTGACAGTTGCCACTCATATCTGGTGTCTCTGTAGCGTGCGTTTACAAAGCAAAAAAGTTTTCCAGTGTAAGCTAATAGCAGTCAGTGTCCTTAAAGCGAGTGTTTCAGGCCTTCAGCGTGTGCCCTGCAGACCCCTGCCAGTGTACTTTGACAGTTGTCACTCATATCTGGTGTCTCTATAGCGTGCTTTTACAAAGAAAAAACGTTTTCCAGTGTAAGCTAATAGCAGTCAGTGTCCTTAAAGCGGGTGTTTCAGGCCTTCAGAGTGTGCCCTGCAGACCCCTGCCAGTGTACTTTGACAGTTGCCACTCATATCTGGTGTCTCTGTAGCGTGCTTTTACAAAGCAAAAAAGTTTTCCAGTGTAAGCTAATAGCAGTCAGTGTCCTTAAAGCGGGTGTGTCAGGCCTTCCTTCAGCGTGTGCCCTGCAGACCCCTGCCAGTGTACTTTGACAGTTGCCACTCATATCTGGTGTCTCTATAGCGTGCTTTTACAAAGAAAAAAAGTTTTCCAATGTAAGCTAATAGCAGTCAGTGTCCTTAAAGCGGGTGTGTCAGACCTTCCTTCAGCGTGTGCCCTGCAGACACCTGCCAGTGTACTTTGATAGTTGCCACTCATATCTGGTGTCTCTACAGCGTGCTTTTACAAAAAAAAAAGTTTTCCAGTGTAAGCTAATAGCAGTCAATGTCCTTAAAGCAGGTGTGTCAGGCCTTCCTTCAGCGTGTGCCCTGCAGACCCCTGCCAGTGTACTTTGACAGTTGCCACTCATATCTGGTGTCTCTATAGCGTGCTTTTACAAAGCATAGAGTTTTCCAGTGTAAGCTAATAGCAGTCAGTGTCCTTAAAGCGGGTGTGTCAGGCCTTCCTTCAGCATGTGCCCTGCAGACCCCTGCCAGTGTACTTTGACAGTTGCCACTCATATCTGGTGTCTCTGTAGCGTGCTTTTACAAAGCAAAAAAGTTTTCCAGTGTAAGCTAATAGCAGTCAGTGTCCTTAAAGCGGGTGTGTCAGGCCTTCCTTCAGCGTGTGCCCTGCCGACCCCTGCCAGTGTACTTTGACAGTTGCCACTCATATCTGGTGTCTCTGTAGCGTGCTTTTACAAAGCAAAAAAGTTTTCAAGTGTAAGTTAATAGCAGTCAGTGTCCTTAAAGCGGGTGTTTCAGGCCTTCAGCGTTTGCCCTGCAGACATCTGCCAGTGAACTTTGACAGTTGTCACTCATATCTGGTGTCTCTATAGCGTGCTTTTACAAAGAAAAAACGTTTTCCAGTGTAAGCTAATAGCAGTCAGTGTCCTTAAAGCGGGTGTGTCAGGCCTTCCTTCAGCGTGCGCCCTGCCGACCCCTGCCAGTGTACTTTGACAGTTGCCACTCATATCTGGTGTCTCTATAGCGTGCTTTTACAAAGAAAAAAAGTTTTCCAATGTAAGCTAATAGCAGTCAGTGTCCTTAAAGCGGGTGTGTCAGGCCTTCCTTCAGCGTGTGCCCTGCAGACCCCTGCCAGTGTACTTTACAGTTGCCACTCATATCTGGTGTCTCTATAGCGTGCTTTTACAAAGAAAAAAAGTTTTCCAATGTAAGCTAATAGCAGTCAGTGTCCGTAAAGCGGGTGTGTCAGGCCTTCCTTCAGCGTGTGCCCTGCAGACCCCTGCCAGTGTACTTTGACAGTTGCCACTCATATCTGGTGTCTCTATAGCGTGCTTTTACAAAGCAAAAAAGTTTTCCAGTGTAAGCTAATAGCAGTCAGTGTCCTTAAAGCGGGTGTGTCAGGCCTTCCTTCAGCGTGTGCCCTGCAGACCCCTGCCAGTGTACTTTGACAGTTGCCACTCATATCTGGTGTCTCTGTAGCGTGCGTTTACAAAGCAAAAAAGTTTTCCAGTGTAAGCTAATAGCAGTCAGTGTCCTTAAAGCGAGTGTTTCAGGCCTTCAGCGTGTGCCCTGCAGACCCCTGCCAGTGTACTTTGACAGTTGTCACTCATATCTGGTGTCTCTATAGCGTGCTTTTACAAAGAAAAAACGTTTTCCAGTGTAAGCTAATAGCAGTCAGTGTCCTTAAAGCGGGTGTTTCAGGCCTTCAGAGTGTGCCCTGCAGACCCCTGCCAGTGTACTTTGACAGTTGCCACTCATATCTGGTGTCTCTGTAGCGTGCTTTTACAAAGCAAAAAAGTTTTCCAGTGTAAGCTAATAGCAGTCAGTGTCCTTAAAGCGGGTGTGTCAGGCCTTCCTTCAGCGTGTGCCCTGCAGACCCCTGCCAGTGTACTTTGACAGTTGCCACTCATATCTGGTGTCTCTATAGCGTGCTTTTACAAAGAAAAAAAGTTTTCCAATGTAAGCTAATAGCAGTCAGTGTCCTTAAAGCGGGTGTGTCAGACCTTCCTTCAGCGTGTGCCCTGCAGACACCTGCCAGTGTACTTTGATAGTTGCCACTCATATCTGGTGTCTCTACAGCGTGCTTTTACAAAAAAAAAAGTTTTCCAGTGTAAGCTAATAGCAGTCAATGTCCTTAAAGCAGGTGTGTCAGGCCTTCCTTCAGCGTGTGCCCTGCAGACCCCTGCCAGTGTACTTTGACAGTTGCCACTCATATCTGGTGTCTCTATAGCGTGCTTTTACAAAGCATAGAGTTTTCCAGTGTAAGCTAATAGCAGTCAGTGTCCTTAAAGCGGGTGTGTCAGGCCTTCCTTCAGCATGTGCCCTGCAGACCCCTGCCAGTGTACTTTGACAGTTGCAACTCATATCTGGTGTCTCTGTAGCGTGCTTTTACAAAGCAAAAAAGTTTTCCAGTGTAAGCTAATAGCAGTCAGTGTCCTTAAAGCGGGTGTGTCAGGCCTTCCTTCAGCGTGTGCCCTGCCGACCCCTGCCAGTGTACTTTGACAGTTGCCACTCATATCTGGTGTCTCTGTAGCGTGCTTTTACAAAGCAAAAAAGTTTTCAAGTGTAAGTTAATAGCAGTCAGTGTCCTTAAAGCGGGTGTTTCAGGCCTTCAGCGTTTGCCCTGCAGACATCTGCCAGTGAACTTTGACAGTTGTCACTCATATCTGGTGTCTCTATAGCGTGCTTTTACAAAGAAAAAACGTTTTCCAGTGTAAGCTAATAGCAGTCAGTGTCCTTAAAGCGGGTGTGTCAGGCCTTCCTTCAGCGTGCGCCCTGCCGACCCCTGCCAGTGTACTTTGACAGTTGCCACTCATATCTGGTGTCTCTATAGCGTGCTTTTACAAAGAAAAAAAGTTTTCCAATGTAAGCTTATAGCAGTCAGTGTCCTTAAAGCGGGTGTGTCAGGCCTTCCTTCAGCGTGTGCCCTGCAGACCCCTGCCAGTGTACTTTGACAGTTGCCACTCATATCTGGTGTCTCTATAGCGTGCTTTTACAAAGCAAAAAAGTTTTCAAGTGTAAGTTAATAGCAGTCAGTGTCCTTAAAGCGGGTGTTTCAGGCCTTCAGCGTTTGCCCTGCAGACATCTGCCAGTGAACTTTGACAGTTGTCACTCATATCTGGTGTCTCTATAGCGTGCTTTTACAAAGAAAAAACGTTTTCCAGTGTAAGCTAATAGCAGTCAGTGTCCTTAAAGCGGGTGTGTCAGGCCTTCTTTCAGCGTGCGCCCTGCCGACCCCTGCCAGTGTACTTTGACAGTTGCCACTCATATCTGGTGTCTCTATAGCGTGCTTTTACAAAGAAAAAAAGTTTTCCAATGTAAGCTAATAGCAGTCAGTGTCCTTAAAGCGGGTGTGTCAGGCCTTCCTTCAGCGTGTGCCCTGCAGACCCCTGCCAGTGTACTTTACAGTTGCCACTCATATCTGGTGTCTCTATAGCGTGCTTTTACAAAGAAAAAAAGTTTTCCAATGTAAGCTAATAGCAGTCAGTGTCCGTAAAGCGGGTGTGTCAGGCCTTCCTTCAGCGTGTGCCCTGCAGACCCCTGCCAGTGTACTTTGACAGTTGCCACTCATATCTGGTGTCTCTATAGCGTGCTTTTACAAAGCAAAAAAGTTTTCCAGTGTAAGCTAATAGCAGTCAGTGTCCTTAAAGCGGGTGTTTAAGGCCTTCAGCTTGTGCCCTGCAGACCCCTGCCAGTGTACTTTGACAGTTGTCACTCATATCTGGTGTCTCTATAGCGTGCTTTACAAAGAAAAAAAGTTTTCCAGTGTAAGCTAATAGCAGTCAGTGTCCTTAAAGCAGGTGTTTCAGGCCTTCAGCGTGTGCCCTGCAGACCCCTGCCAGTGTACTTTGACAGTTGCCACTCATATCTGGTGTCTCTGTAGCGTGCTTTTACAAAGCAAAAAAGTTTTCAAGTGTAAGCTAATAGCAGTCAGTGTCCTTAAAGCGGGTGTTTCAGGCCTTCAGCGTGTGCCCTGCAGACCTCTGCCAGTGTACTTTGACAGTAGTCACTCATATCTGGTGTCTCTATAGCGTGCTTTTACAAAGAAAAAACGTTTTCCAGTGTAAGCTAATAGCAGTCAGTGTCCTTAAAGTGGGTGTTTCAGGCCTTCAGCGTGTGCCCTGCAGACCCCTGCCAGTGTATTTTGACAGTTGCCACTCATATCTGGAGTCTCTGTAGCGTGCTTTTACAAAGAAAAAAAGTTTTCCAATGTAAGCTAATAGCAGTCAGTGTCCTTAAAGCGGGTGTGTCAGGCCTTCCTTCAGAGTGCGCCCTGCCGACCCCTGCCAGTGTACTTTACAGTTGCCACTCATATCTGGTGTCTCTATAGCGTGCTTTTACAAAGAAAAAAAGTTTTCCAATGTAAGCTAATAGCAGTCAGTGTAAGCTAATAGCAGTCAGTGTCCTTAAAGCGGGTGTGTCAGGCCTTCCTTCAGCGTGTGCCCTGCCGACCCCTGCCAGTGTACTTTGACAGTTGCCACTCATATCTGGTGTCTCTGTAGCGTGCTTTTACAAAGCAAAAAAGTTTTCCAGTGTAAGCTAATAGCAGTCAGTGTCCTTAAAGCGGGTGTTTAAGGCCTTCAGCTTGTGCCCTGCAGACCCCTGCCAGTGTACTTTGACAGTTGTCACTCATATCTGGTGTCTCTATAGCGTGCTTTACAAAGAAAAAAAGTTTTCCAGTGTAAGCTAATAGCAGTCAGTGTCCTTAAAGCAGGTGTTTCAGGCCTTCAGCGTGTGCCCTGCAGACCCCTGCCAGTGTACTTTGACAGTTGCCACTCATATCTGGTGTCTCTGTAGCGTGCTTTTACAAAGCAAAAAAGTTTTCAAGTGTAAGCTAATAGCAGTCAGTGTCCTTAAAGCGGGTGTGTCAGGCCTTCCTTCAGAGTGCGCCCTGCCGACCCCTGCCAGTGTACTTTACAGTTGCCACTCATATCTGGTGTCTCTATAGCGTGCTTTTACAAAGAAAAAAAGTTTTCCAATGTAAGCTAATAGCAGTCAGTGTCCGTAAAGCGGGTGTGTCAGGCCTTCCTTCAGCGTGTGCCCTGCAGACCCCTGCCAGTGTACTTTGACAGTTGCCACTCATATCTGGTGTCTCTATAGCGTGCTTTTACAAAGCAAAAAAGTTTTCCAGTGTAAGCTAATAGCAGTCAGTGTCCTTAAAGCGGGTGTGTCAGGCCTTCCTTCAGCGTGTGCCCTGCAGACCCCTGCCAGTGTACTTTGACAGTTGCCACTCATATCTGGTGTCTCTATAGCGTGCTTTTACAAAGCAAAAAAGTTTTCCAGTGTAAGCTAATAGCAGTCAGTGTCCTTAAAGCGGGTGTGTCAGGCCTTCCTTCAGCATGTGCCCTGCAGACCCCTGCCAGTGTACTTTGACAGTTGCCACTCATATCTGGTGTCTCTGTAGCGTGCTTTTACAAAGCAAAAAAGTTTTCAAGTGTAAGCTAATAGCAGTCAGTGTCCTTAAAGCGGGTGTTTCAGGCCTTCAGCGTGTGCCCTGCAGACATCTGCCAGTGTACTTTGACAGTTGTCACTCATATCTGGTGTCTTTATAGCGTGCTTTTACAAAGAAAAAACGTTTTCCAGTGTAAGCTAATAGCAGTCAGTGTCCTTAAAGCGGGTGTGTCAGGCCTTCCTTCAGCATGTGCCCTGCAGACCCCTGCCAGTGTACTTTGACAGTTGCCACTCATATCTGGTGTCTCTGTAGCTTGCTTTTACAAAGCAAAAAAGTTTTCCAGTGTAAGCTAATAGCAGTCAGTGTCCTTAAAGCGGGTGTGTCAGGCCTTCCTGCAGACCCCTGCCAGTGTACTTTGACAGTTGCCACTCATATCTGGTGTCTCTGTAGCGTGCTTTTACAAAGCAAAAAAAATTTCCAGTGTAAGCTAATAGCAGTCAGTGTCCTTAAAGCGGGTGTGTCAGGCCTTCCTTCAGCGTGTGCCCTGCAGACCCCTGCCAGTGTACTTTGACAGTTGCCACTCATATCTGGTGTCTCTATAGCGTGCTTTTACAAAGAAAAAAAGATTTCCAGTGTAAGCTAATAGCAGTCAGTGTCCTTAAAGCGGGTGTGTCAGGCCTTCCTTCAGCGTGTGCCCTGCCGACCCCTGCCAGTGTACTTTGACAGTTGCCACTCATATCTGGTGTCTCTGTAGCGTGCTTTTACAAAGCAAAACAGTTTTCCAGTGTAAGCTAATAGCAGTCAGTGTCCTTAAAGCGTGTGTTTCAGGCCTTCAGCGTGTGCCCTGCAGACCCCTGCCAGTGTACTTTGACAGTTGCCACTCATATCTGGTGTCTCGGTAGCGTGCTTTTACAAAGCAAAAAAGTTTATAGTGTAAGCTAATAGCAGTCAGTGTCCTTAAAGCGGGTGTGTCAGGCCTTCCTTCAGCGTGTGCCCTGCCGACCCCTGCCAGTGTACTTTGACAGTTGCCACTCATATCTGGTGTCTCTGTAGCGTGCTTTTACAAAGCAAAAAAGTTTTCCAGTGTAAGCTAATAGCAGTCAGTGTCCTTAAAGCGGGTGTTTAAGGCCTTCAGCTTGTGCCCTGCAGACCCCTGCCAGTGTACTTTGACAGTTGTCACTCATATCTGGTGTCTCTATAGCGTGCTTTACAAAGAAAAAAAGTTTTCCAGTGTAAGCTAATAGCAGTCAGTGTCCTTAAAGCAGGTGTTTCAGGCCTTCAGCGTGTGCCCTGCAGACCCCTGCCAGTGTACTTTGACAGTTGCCACTCATATCTGGTGTCTCTGTAGCGTGCTTTTACAAAGCAAAAAAGTTTTCAAGTGTAAGCTAATAGCAGTCAGTGTCCTTAAAGCGGGTGTTTCAGGCCTTCAGCGTGTGCCCTGCAGACCTCTGCCAGTGTACTTTTAATGTTGTCACTCATATCTGGTGTCTCTATAGCGTGCTTTTACAAAGAAAAAACGTTTTCCAGTGTAAGCTAATAGCAGTCAGTGTCCTTAAAGTGGGTGTTTCAGGCCTTCAGCGTGTGCCCTGCAGACCCCTGCCAGTGTACTTTGACAGTTGCCACTTATATCTGGTGTCTCTGTAGCGTGCTTTTACAAAGCAAAAAAGTTTTCCAGTGTAAGCTAATAGCAGTCAGTGTCCTTAAAGCGGGTGTGTCAGGCCTTCCTTCAGAGTGCGCCCTGCCGACCCCTGCCAGTGTACTTTACAGTTGCCACTCATATCTGGTGTCTCTATAGCGTGCTTTTACAAAGAAAAAAAGTTTTCCAATGTAAGCTAATAGCAGTCAGTGTCCGTAAAGCGGGTGTGTCAGGCCTTCCTTCAGCGTGTGCCCTGCAGACCCCTGCCAGTGTACTTTGACAGTTGCCACTCATATCTGGTGTCTCTATAGCGTGCTTTTACAAAGCAAAAAAGTTTTCCAGTGTAAGCTAATAGCAGTCAGTGTCCTTAAAGCGGGTGTGTCAGGCCTTCCTTCAGCGTGTGCCCTGCAGACCCCTGCCAGTGTACTTTGACAGTTGCCACTCATATCTGGTGTCTCTGTAGCGTGCGTTTACAAAGCAAAAAAGTTTTCCAGTGTAAGCTAATAGCAGTCAGTGTCCTTAAAGCGAGTGTTTCAGGCCTTCAGCGTGTGCCCTGCAGACCCCTGCCAGTGTACTTTGACAGTTGTCACTCATATCTGGTGTCTCTATAGCGTGCTTTTACAAAGAAAAAACGTTTTCCAGTGTAAGCTAATAGCAGTCAGTGTCCTTAAAGCGGGTGTTTCAGGCCTTCAGAGTGTGCCCTGCAGACCCCTGCCAGTGTACTTTGACAGTTGCCACTCATATCTGGTGTCTCTGTAGCGTGCTTTTACAAAGCAAAAAAGTTTTCCAGTGTAAGCTAATAGCAGTCAGTGTCCTTAAAGCGGGTGTGTCAGGCCTTCCTTCAGCGTGTGCCCTGCAGACCCCTGCCAGTGTACTTTGACAGTTGCCACTCATATCTGGTGTCTCTATAGCGTGCTTTTACAAAGAAAAAAAGTTTTCCAATGTAAGCTAATAGCAGTCAGTGTCCTTAAAGCGGGTGTGTCAGACCTTCCTTCAGCGTGTGCCCTGCAGACACCTGCCAGTGTACTTTGATAGTTGCCACTCATATCTGGTGTCTCTACAGCGTGCTTTTACAAAAAAAAAAGTTTTTCAGTGTAAGCTAATAGCAGTCAATGTCCTTAAAGCAGGTGTGTCAGGCCTTCCTTCAGCGTGTGCCCTGCAGACCCCTGCCAGTGTACTTTGACAGTTGCCACTCATATCTGGTGTCTCTATAGCGTGCTTTTACAAAGCATAGAGTTTTCCAGTGTAAGCTAATAGCAGTCAGTGTCCTTAAAGCGGGTGTGTCAGGCCTTCCTTCAGCATGTGCCCTGCAGACCCCTGCCAGTGTACTTTGACAGTTGCCACTCATATCTGGTGTCTCTGTAGCGTGCTTTTACAAAGCAAAAAAGTTTTCCAGTGTAAGCTAATAGCAGTCAGTGTCCTTAAAGCGGGTGTGTCAGGCCTTCCTTCAGCGTGTGCCCTGCCGACCCCTGCCAGTGTACTTTGACAGTTGCCACTCATATCTGGTGTCTCTGTAGCGTGCTTTTACAAAGCAAAAAAGTTTTCAAGTGTAAGTTAATAGCAGTCAGTGTCCTTAAAGCGGGTGTTTCAGGCCTTCAGCGTTTGCCCTGCAGACATCTGCCAGTGAACTTTGACAGTTGTCACTCATATCTGGTGTCTCTATAGCGTGCTTTTACAAAGAAAAAACGTTTTCCAGTGTAAGCTAATAGCAGTCAGTGTCCTTAAAGCGGGTGTGTCAGGCCTTCCTTCAGCGTGCGCCCTGCCGACCCCTGCCAGTGTACTTTGACAGTTGCCACTCATATCTGGTGTCTCTATAGCGTGCTTTTACAAAGAAAAAAAGTTTTCCAATGTAAGCTAATAGCAGTCAGTGTCCTTAAAGCGGGTGTGTCAGGCCTTCCTTCAGCGTGTGCCCTGCAGACCCCTGCCAGTGTACTTTACAGTTGCCACTCATATCTGGTGTCTCTATAGCGTGCTTTTACAAAGAAAAAAAGTTTTCCAATGTAAGCTAATAGCAGTCAGTGTCCGTAAAGCGGGTGTGTCAGGCCTTCCTTCAGCGTGTGCCCTGCAGACCCCTGCCAGTGTACTTTGACAGTTGTCACTCATATCTGGTGTCTCTATAGCGTGCTTTTACAAAGAAAAAACGTTTTCCAGTGTAAGCTAATAGCAGTCAGTGTCCTTAAAGCGGGTGTTTCAGGCCTTCAGAGTGTGCCCTGCAGACCCCTGCCAGTGTACTTTGACAGTTGCCACTCATATCTGGTGTCTCTGTAGCGTGCTTTTACAAAGCAAAAAAGTTTTCCAGTGTAAGCTAATAGCAGTCAGTGTCCTTAAAGCGGGTGTGTCAGGCCTTCCTTCAGCGTGTGCCCTGCAGACCCCTGCCAGTGTACTTTGACAGTTGCCACTCATATCTGGTGTCTCTATAGCGTGCTTTTACAAAGAAAAAAAGTTTTCCAATGTAAGCTAATAGCAGTCAGTGTCCTTAAAGCGGGTGTGTCAGACCTTCCTTCAGCGTGTGCCCTGCAGACACCTGCCAGTGTACTTTGATAGTTGCCACTCATATCTGGTGTCTCTACAGCGTGCTTTTACAAAAAAAAAAGTTTTCCAGTGTAAGCTAATAGCAGTCAATGTCCTTAAAGCAGGTGTGTCAGGCCTTCCTTCAGCGTGTGCCCTGCAGACCCCTGCCAGTGTACTTTGACAGTTGCCACTCATATCTGGTGTCTCTATAGCGTGCTTTTACAAAGCATAGAGTTTTCCAGTGTAAGCTAATAGCAGTCAGTGTCCTTAAAGCGGGTGTGTCAGGCCTTCCTTCAGCATGTGCCCTGCAGACCCCTGCCAGTGTACTTTGACAGTTGCAACTCATATCTGGTGTCTCTGTAGCGTGCTTTTACAAAGCAAAAAAGTTTTCCAGTGTAAGCTAATAGCAGTCAGTGTCCTTAAAGCGGGTGTGTCAGGCCTTCCTTCAGCGTGTGCCCTGCCGACCCCTGCCAGTGTACTTTGACAGTTGCCACTCATATCTGGTGTCTCTGTAGCGTGCTTTTACAAAGCAAAAAAGTTTTCAAGTGTAAGTTAATAGCAGTCAGTGTCCTTAAAGCGGGTGTTTCAGGCCTTCAGCGTTTGCCCTGCAGACATCTGCCAGTGAACTTTGACAGTTGTCACTCATATCTGGTGTCTCTATAGCGTGCTTTTACAAAGAAAAAACGTTTTCCAGTGTAAGCTAATAGCAGTCAGTGTCCTTAAAGCGGGTGTGTCAGGCCTTCCTTCAGCGTGCGCCCTGCCGACCCCTGCCAGTGTACTTTGACAGTTGCCACTCATATCTGGTGTCTCTATAGCGTGCTTTTACAAAGAAAAAAAGTTTTCCAATGTAAGCTTATAGCAGTCAGTGTCCTTAAAGCGGGTGTGTCAGGCCTTCCTTCAGCGTGTGCCCTGCAGACCCCTGCCAGTGTACTTTGACAGTTGCCACTCATATCTGGTGTCTCTATAGCGTGCTTTTACAAAGCAAAAAAGTTTTCCAGTGTAAGCTAATAGCAGTCAGTGTCCTTAAAGCGGGTGTGTCAGGCCTTCCTTCAGCATGTGCCCTGCAGACCCCTGCTAGTGTACTTTGACAGTTGCCACTCATATCTGGTGTCTCTGTAGCGTGCTTTTACAAAGCAAAAAAGTTTTCCAGTGTAAGCTAATAGCAGTCAGTGTCCTTAAAGCGGGTGTGTCAGGCCTTCCTTCAGCGTGTGCCCTGCCGACCCCTGCCAGTGTACTTTGACAGTTGCCACTCATATCTGGTGTCTCTGTAGCGTGCTTTTACAAAGCAAAACAGTTTTCCAGTGTAAGCTAATAGCAGTCAGTGTCCTTAAAGCGTGTGTTTCAGGCCTTCAGCGTGTGCCCTGCAGACCCCTGCCAGTGTACTTTGACAGTTGCCACTCATATCTGGTGTCTCGGTAGCGTGCTTTTACAAAGCAAAAAAGTTTTACAGTGTAAGCTAATAGCAGTCAGTGTCCTTAAAGCGGGTGTGTCAGGCCTTCCTTCAGCGTGTGCCCTGCCGACCCCTGCCAGTGTACTTTGACAGTTGCCACTCATATCTGGTGTCTCTGTAGCGTGCTTTTACAAAGCAAAAAAGTTTTCCAGTGTAAGCTAATAGCAGTCAGTGTCCTTAAAGCGGGTGTTTAAGGCCTTCAGCTTGTGCCCTGCAGACCCCTGCCAGTGTACTTTGACAGTTGTCACTCATATCTGGTGTCTCTATAGCGTGCTTTACAAAGAAAAAAAGTTTTCCAGTGTAAGCTAATAGCAGTCAGTGTCCTTAAAGCAGGTGTTTCAGGCCTTCAGCGTGTGCCCTGCAGACCCCTGCCAGTGTACTTTGACAGTTGCCACTCATATCTGGTGTCTCTGTAGCGTGCTTTTACAAAGCAAAAAAGTTTTCAAGTGTAAGCTAATAGCAGTCAGTGTCCTTAAAGCGGGTGTTTCAGGCCTTCAGCGTGTGCCCTGCAGACCTCTGCCAGTGTACTTTGACAGTAGTCACTCATATCTGGTGTCTCTATAGCGTGCTTTTACAAAGAAAAAACGTTTTCCAGTGTAAGCTAATAGCAGTCAGTGTCCTTAAAGTGGGTGTTTCAGGCCTTCAGCGTGTGCCCTGCAGACCCCTGCCAGTGTATTTTGACAGTTGCCACTCATATCTGGAGTCTCTGTAGCGTGCTTTTACAAAGAAAAAAAGTTTTCCAATGTAAGCTAATAGCAGTCAGTGTCCTTAAAGCGGGTGTGTCAGGCCTTCCTTCAGAGTGCGCCCTGCCGACCCCTGCCAGTGTACTTTACAGTTGCCACTCATATCTGGTGTCTCTATAGCGTGCTTTTACAAAGAAAAAAAGTTTTCCAATGTAAGCTAATAGCAGTCAGTGTAAGCTAATAGCAGTCAGTGTCCTTAAAGCGGGTGTGTCAGGCCTTCCTTCAGCGTGTGCCCTGCCGACCCCTGCCAGTGTACTTTGACAGTTGCCACTCATATCTGGTGTCTCTGTAGCGTGCTTTTACAAAGCAAAAAAGTTTTCCAGTGTAAGCTAATAGCAGTCAGTGTCCTTAAAGCGGGTGTTTAAGGCCTTCAGCTTGTGCCCTGCAGACCCCTGCCAGTGTACTTTGACAGTTGTCACTCATATCTGGTGTCTCTATAGCGTGCTTTACAAAGAAAAAAAGTTTTCCAGTGTAAGCTAATAGCAGTCAGTGTCCTTAAAGCAGGTGTTTCAGGCCTTCAGCGTGTGCCCTGCAGACCCCTGCCAGTGTACTTTGACAGTTGCCACTCATATCTGGTGTCTCTGTAGCGTGCTTTTACAAAGCAAAAAAGTTTTCAAGTGTAAGCTAATAGCAGTCAGTGTCCTTAAAGCGGGTGTTTCAGGCCTTCAGCGTGTGCCCTGCAGACCTCTGCCAGTGTACTTTGACAGTAGTCACTCATATCTGGTGTCTCTATAGCGTGCTTTTACAAAGAAAAAACGTTTTCCAGTGTAAGCTAATAGCAGTCAGTGTCCTTAAAGTGGGTGTTTCAGGCCTTCAGCGTGTGCCCTGCAGACCCCTGCCAGTGTATTTTGACAGTTGCCACTCATATCTGGTGTCTCTGTAGCGTGCTTTTACAAAGAAAAAAAGTTTTCCAATGTAAGCTAATAGCAGTCAGTGTCCTTAAAGCGGGTGTGTCAGGCCTTCCTTCAGAGTGCGCCCTGCCGACCCCTGCCAGTGTACTTTACAGTTGCCACTCATATCTGGTGTCTCTATAGCGTGCTTTTACAAAGAAAAAACGTTTTCCAATGTAAGCTAATAGCAGTCAGTGTCCTTAAAGCGGGTGTGTCAGGCCTTCCTTCAGCGTGTGCCCTGCAGACCCCTGCCAGTGTACTTTGACAGTTGCCACTCATATCTGGTGTCTCTGTAGCGTGCTTTTACAAAGCAAAAAAGTTTTCAAGTGTAAGCTAATAGCAGTCAGTGTCCTTAAAGTGGGTGTTTCAGGCCTTCAGCGTGTGCCCTGCAGACCCCTGCCAGTGTATTTTGACAGTTGCCACTCATATCTGGTGTCTCTGTAGCGTGCTTTTACAAAGCAAAAAAGTTTTCCAGTGTAAACTAATAGCAGTCAGTGTCCTTAAAGCGGGTGTGTCAGGCCTTCCTTCAGCGTGTGCCCTGCCGACCCCTGCCAGTGTACTTTGACAGTTGCCACTCATATCTGGTGTCTCTGTAGCGTGCTTTTACAAAGCAAAAAAGTTTTCAAGTGTAAGCTAATAGCAGTCAGTGTCCTTAAAGCGGGTGTTTCAGGCCTTCAGCGTGTGCCCTGCAGACATCTGCCAGTGTACTTTGACAGTTGCCACTCATATCTGGTGTCTCTGTAGCGTGCTTTTACAAAGCAAAAAAGTTTCCAGTGTAAGCTAATAGCAGTCAGTGTCCTTAAAGCGGGTGTGTCAGTCCTTCCTTCAGCGTGTGCCCTGCCGACCCCTGCCAGTGTACTTTGACAGTTGCCACTCATATCTGGTGTCTCTGTAGCGTGCTTTTACAAAGCAAAAAAGTTTTCCAGTGTAAGCTAATAGCAGTCAGTGTCCTTAAAGCGGGTGTTTCAGGCCTTCAGCATGTGCCCTGCAGACCCCTGCCAGTGTACTTTGACAGTTGTCACTCATATCTGGTGTCTCTATAGCGTGCTTTTACGAAGAAAAAACTTTTCCAGTGTAAGCTAATAGCAGTCAGTGTCCTTAAAGCGGGTGTTTCAGGCCTTCAGCGTGTGCCCTGCAGACCCCTGCCAGTGTACTTTGACAGTTGCCACTCATATCTGGTGTCTCTATAGCGTGCTTTTACAAAGAAAAAAGTTTTCCAGTGTAAGCTAATAGCAGTCAATGTCCTTAAAGCGGGTGTGTCAGACCTTCCTTCAGCGTGTGCCCTGCAGACCCCTGCCAGTGTACTTTGACAGTTGCCACTCATATCTGGTGTCTCTATAGCGTGCTTTTACAAAGCAAAAAAGTTTTCCAGTGTAAGCTAATAGCAGTCAGTGTCCTTAAAGCGGGTGTTTCAGGCCTTCAGCGTGTGCCCTGCAGACCTCTGCCAGTGTACTTTGACAGTTGTCACTCATATCTGGTGTCTCTATAGCGTGCTTTTACAAAGAAAAAAACGTTTTCCAGTGTAAGCTAATAGCAGTCAGTGTCCTTAAAGCGGGTGTTTCAGGCCTTCAGCGTGTGCCCTGCAGACCCCTGCCAGTGTACTTTGACAGTTGCCACTCATATCTGGTGTCTCTGTAGCGTGCTTTTACAAAGCAAAAAAGTTTTCCAGTGTAAGCTAATAGCAGTCAGTGTCCTTAAAGCGGGTGTGTCAGGCCTTCCTTCAGCGTGTGCCCTGCAGACCCCTGCCAGTGTACTTTGACAGTTGCCACTCATATCTGGTGTCTCTATAGCGTGCTTTTACAAAGTAAAAAAGTTTTCCAATGTAAGCTAATAGCAGTCAGTGTCCTTAAAGCGGGTGTGTCAGACCTTCCTTCAGCATGTGCCCTGCAGACCCCTGCCAGTGTACTTTGACAGTTGCCACTCATATCTGGTGTCTCTGTAGCGTGCTTTTACAAAGCAAAAAAGTTTTCAAGTGTAAGCTAATAGCAGTCAGTGTCCTTAAAGCGGGTGTTTCAGGCCTTCAGCGTGTGCCCTGCAGACATCTGCCAGTGTACTTTGACAGTTGTCACTCATATCTGGTGTCTCTATAGCGTGCTTTTACAAAGAAAAAACGTTTTCCAGTGTAAGCTAATAGCAGTCAGTGTCCTTAAAGCGGGTGTGTCAGGCCTTCCTTCAGCATGTGCCCTGCAGACCCCTGCCAGTGTACTTTGACAGTTGCCACTCATATCTGGTGTCTCTGTAGCGTGCTTTTACAAAGCAAAAAAGTTTTCCAGTGTAAGCTAATAGCAGTCAATGTCCTTAAAGCGGGTGTGTCAGACCTTCCTTCAGCGTGTGCCCTGCAGACCCCTGCCAGTGTACTTTGACAGTTGCCACTCATATCTGGTGTCTCTATAGCGTGCTTTTACAAAGCAAAAAAGTTTTCCAGTGTAAGCTAATAGCAGTCAGTGTCCTTAAAGCGGGTGTTTCAGGCCTTCAGCGTGTGCCCTGCAGACCTCTGCCAGTGTACTTTGACAGTTGTCACTCATATCTGGTGTCTCTATAGCGTGCTTTTACAAAGAAAAAACGTTTTCCAGTGTAAGCTAATAGCAGTCAGTGTCCTTAAAGCGGGTGTTTCAGGCCTTCAGCGTGTGCCCTGCAGACCCCTGCCAGTGTACTTTGACAGTTGCCACTCATATCTGGTGTCTCTGTAGCGTGCTTTTACAAAGCAAAAAAGTTTTCCAGTGTAAGCTAATAGCAGTCAGTGTCCTTAAAGCGGGTGTGTCAGGCCTTCCTTCAGCGTGTGCCCTGCAGACCCCTGCCAGTGTACTTTGACAGTTGCCACTCATATCTGGTGTCTCTATAGCGTGCTTTTACAAAGTAAAAAAGTTTTCCAATGTAAGCTAATAGCAGTCAGTGTCCTTAAAGCGGGTGTGTCAGACCTTCCTTCAGCATGTGCCCTGCAGACCCCTGCCAGTGTACTTTGACAGTTGCCACTCATATCTGGTGTCTCTGTAGCGTGCTTTTACAAAGCAAAAAAGTTTTCAAGTGTAAGCTAATAGCAGTCAGTGTCCTTAAAGCGGGTGTTTCAGGCCTTCAGCGTGTGCCCTGCAGACATCTGCCAGTGTACTTTGACAGTTGTCACTCATATCTGGTGTCTCTATAGCGTGCTTTTACAAAGAAAAAACGTTTTCCAGTGTAAGCTAATAGCAGTCAGTGTCCTTAAAGCGGGTGTGTCAGGCCTTCCTTCAGCATGTGCCCTGCAGACCCCTGCCAGTGTACTTTGACAGTTGCCACTCATATCTGGTGTCTCTGTAGCGTGCTTTTACAAAGCAAAAAAGTTTTCCAGTGTAAGCTAATAGCAGTCAGTGTCCTTAAAGCGGGTGTGTCAGGCCTTCCTTCAGCGTGTGCCCTGCCGACCCCTGCCAGTGTACTTTGACAGTTGCCACTCATATCTGGTGTCTCTGTAGCGTGCTTTTACAAAGCAAAAAAGTTTTCAAGTGTAAGTTAATAGCAGTCAGTGTCCTTAAAGCGGGTGTTTCAGGCCTTCAGCGTGTGCCCTGCAGACATCTGCCAGTGTACTTTGACAGTTGTCACTCATATCTGGTGTCTCTATAGCGTGCTTTTACAAAGAAAAAACGTTTTCCAGTGTAAGCTAATAGCAGTCAGTGTCCTTAAAGCGGGTGTTTCAGGCCTTCAGCATGTGCCCTGCAGACCCCTGCCAGTGTACTTTGACAGTTGCCACTCATATCTGGTGTCTCTATAGCGTGCTTTTACAAAGCAAAAAAGTTTTCCAGTGTAAGCTAATAGCAGTCAGTGTCCTTAAAGCGGGTGTGTCAGGCCTTCCTTCAGCATGTGCCCTGCAGACCCCTGCCAGTGTACTTTGACAGTTGCCACTCATATCTGGTGTCTCTGTAGCGTGCTTTTACAAAGCAAAAAAGTTTTCCAGTGTAAGCTAATAGCAGTCAGTGTCCTTAAAGCGGGTGTGTCAGGCCTTCCTTCAGCGTGTGCCCTGCCGACCCCTGCCAGTGTACTTTGACAGTTGCCACTCATATCTGGTGTCTCTGTAGCGTGCTTTTACAAAGCAAAACAGTTTTCCAGTGTAAGCTAATAGCAGTCAGTGTCCTTAAAGCGTGTGTTTCAGGCCTTCAGCGTGTGCCCTGCAGACCCCTGCCAGTGTACTTTGACAGTTGCCACTCATATCTGGTGTCTCGGTAGCGTGCTTTTACAAAGCAAAAAAGTTTTACAGTGTAAGCTAATAGCAGTCAGTGTCCTTAAAGCGGGTGTGTCAGGCCTTCCTTCAGCGTGTGCCCTGCCGACCCCTGCCAGTGTACTTTGACAGTTGCCACTCATATCTGGTGTCTCTGTAGCGTGCTTTTACAAAGCAAAAAAGTTTTCCAGTGTAAGCTAATAGCAGTCAGTGTCCTTAAAGCGGGTGTTTAAGGCCTTCAGCTTGTGCCCTGCAGACCCCTGCCAGTGTACTTTGACAGTTGTCACTCATATCTGGTGTCTCTATAGCGTGCTTTACAAAGAAAAAAAGTTTTCCAGTGTAAGCTAATAGCAGTCAGTGTCCTTAAAGCAGGTGTTTCAGGCCTTCAGCGTGTGCCCTGCAGACCCCTGCCAGTGTACTTTGACAGTTGCCACTCATATCTGGTGTCTCTGTAGCGTGCTTTTACAAAGCAAAAAAGTTTTCAAGTGTAAGCTAATAGCAGTCAGTGTCCTTAAAGCGGGTGTTTCAGGCCTTCAGCGTGTGCCCTGCAGACCTCTGCCAGTGTACTTTGACAGTAGTCACTCATATCTGGTGTCTCTATAGCGTGCTTTTACAAAGAAAAAACGTTTTCCAGTGTAAGCTAATAGCAGTCATTGTCCTTAAAGTGGGTGTTTCAGGCCTTCAGCGTGTGCCCTGCAGACCCCTGCCAGTGTATTTTGACAGTTGCCACTCATATCTGGTGTCTCTGTAGCGTGCTTTTACAAAGAAAAAAAGTTTTCCAATGTAAGCTAATAGCAGTCAGTGTCCTTAAAGCGGGTGTGTCAGGCCTTCCTTCAGAGTGCGCCCTGCCGACCCCTGCCAGTGTACTTTACAGTTGCCACTCATATCTGGTGTCTCTATAGCGTGCTTTTACAAAGAAAAAAAGTTTTCCAATGTAAGCTAATAGCAGTCAGTGTCCTTAAAGCGGGTGTGTCAGGCCTTCCTTCAGCGTGTGCCCTGCAGACCCCTGCCAGTGTACTTTGACAGTTGCCACTCATATCTGGTGTCTCTATAGCGTGCTTTTACAAAGCAAAAAAGTTTTCCAGTGTAAGCTAATAGCAGTCAGTGTCCTTAAAGCGGGTGTGTCAGGCCTTCCTTCAGTGTGTGCCCTGCAGACCCCTGCCAGTGTACTTTGACAGTTGCCACTCATATCTGGTGTCTCTGTAGCGTGCTTTTACAAAGCAAAAAAGTTTTCCAGTGTAAGCTAATAGCAGTCAGTGTCCTTAAAGCGGGTGTTTAAGGCCTTCAGCTTGTGCCCTGCAGACCCCTGCCAGTGTACTTTGACAGTTGTCACTCATATCTGGTGTCTCTATAGCGTGCTTTACAAAGAAAAAAAGTTTTCCAGTGTAAGCTAATAGCAGTCAGTGTCCTTAAAGTGGGTGTTTCAGGCCTTCAGCGTGTGCCCTGCAGACCCCTGCCAGTGTATTTTGACAGTTGCCACTCATATCTGGTGTCTCTGTAGCGTGCTTTTACAAAGAAAAAAAGTTTTCCAATGTAAGCTAATAGCAGTCAGTGTCCTTAAAGCAGGTGTTTCAGGCCTTCAGCGTGTGCCCTGCAGACCCCTGCCAGTGTACTTTGACAGTTGCCACTCATATCTGGTGTCTCTGTAGCGTGCTTTTACAAAGCAAAAAAGTTTTCAAGTGTAAGCTAATAGCAGTCAGTGTCCTTAAAGCGGGTGTTTCAGGCCTTCAGCGTGTGCCCTGCAGACCTCTGCCAGTGTACTTTGACAGTAGTCACTCATATCTGGTGTCTCTATGGCGTGCTTTTACAAAGAAAAAACGTTTTCCAGTGTAAGCTAATAGCAGTCATTGTCCTTAAAGTGGGTGTTTCAGGCCTTCAGCGTGTGCCCTGCAGACCCCTGCTAGTGTATTTTGACAGTTGTCACTCATATCTGGTGTCTCTATAGCGTGCTTTACAAAGAAAAAAAGTTTTCCAGTGTAAGCTAATAGCAGTCAGTGTCCTTAAAGTGGGTGTTTCAGGCCTTCAGCGTGTGCCCTGCAGACCCCTGCCAGTGTATTTTGACAGTTGCCACTCATATCTGGTGTCTCTGTAGCGTGCTTTTACAAAGAAAAAAAGTTTTCCAATGTAAGCTAATAGCAGTCAGTGTCCTTAAAGCGGGTGTGTCAGGCCTTCCTTCAGAGTGCGCCCTGCCGACCCCTGCCAGTGTACTTTACAGTTGCCACTCATATCTGGTGTCTCTATAGCGTGCTTTTACAAAGAAAAAAAGTTTTCCAATGTAAGCTAATAGCAGTCAGTGTCCTTAAAGCGGGTGTGTCAGGCCTTCCTTCAGCGTGTGCCCTGCAGACCCCTGCCAGTGTACTTTGACAGTTGCCACTCATATCTGGTGTCTCTATAGCGTGCTTTTACAAAGCAAAAAAGTTTTCCAGTGTAAGCTAATAGCAGTCAGTGTCCTTAAAGCGGGTGTGTCAGGCCTTCCTTCAGTGTGTGCCCTGCAGACCCCTGCCAGTGTACTTTGACAGTTGCCACTCATATCTGGTGTCTCTGTAGCGTGCTTTTACAAAGCAAAAAAGTTTTCCAGTGTAAGCTAATAGCAGTCAGTGTCCTTAAAGCGGGTGTTTAAGGCCTTCAGCTTGTGCCCTGCAGACCCCTGCCAGTGTACTTTGACAGTTGTCACTCATATCTGGTGTCTCTATAGCGTGCTTTACAAAGAAAAAAAGTTTTCCAGTGTAAGCTAATAGCAGTCAGTGTCCTTAAAGCAGGTGTTTCAGGCCTTCAGCGTGTGCCCTGCAGACCCCTGCCAGTGTACTTTGACAGTTGCCACTCATATCTGGTGTCTCTGTAGCGTGCTTTTACAAAGCAAAAAAGTTTTCAAGTGTAAGCTAATAGCAGTCAGTGTCCTTAAAGCGGGTGTTTCAGGCCTTCAGCGTGTGCCCTGCAGACCTCTGCCAGTGTACTTTGACAGTAGTCACTCATATCTGGTGTCTCTATGGCGTGCTTTTACAAAGAAAAAACGTTTTCCAGTGTAAGCTAATAGCAGTCATTGTCCTTAAAGTGGGTGTTTCAGGCCTTCAGCGTGTGCCCTGCAGACCCCTGCCAGTGTATTTTGACAGTTGCCACTCATATCTGGTGTCTCTGTAGCGTGCTTTTACAAAGAAAAAAAGTTTTCCAATGTAAGCTAATAGCAGTCAGTGTCCTTAAAGCGGGTGTGTCAGGCCTTCCTTCAGAGTGCGCCCTGCCGACCCCTGCCAGTGTACTTTACAGTTGCCACTCATATCTGGTGTCTCTATAGCGTGCTTTTACAAAGAAAAAAAGTTTTCCAATGTAAGCTAATAGCAGTCAGTGTCCTTAAAGCGGGTGTGTCAGGCCTTCCTTCAGCGTGTGCCCTGCAGACCCCTGCCAGTGTACTTTGACAGTTGCCACTCATATCTGGTGTCTCTATAGCGTGCTTTTACAAAGCAAAAAAGTTTTCCAGTGTAAGCTAATAGCAGTCAGTGTCCTTAAAGCGGGTGTGTCAGGCCTTCCTTCAGTGTGTGCCCTGCAGACCCCTGCCAGTGTACTTTGACAGTTGCCACTCATATCTGGTGTCTCTGTAGCGTGCTTTTACAAAGCAAAAAAGTTTTCCAGTGTAAGCTAATAGCAGTCAGTGTCCTTAAAGCGGGTGTTTAAGGCCTTCAGCTTGTGCCCTGCAGACCCCTGCCAGTGTACTTTGACAGTTGTCACTCATATCTGGTGTCTCTATAGCGTGCTTTACAAAGAAAAAAAGTTTTCCAGTGTAAGCTAATAGCAGTCAGTGTCCTTAAAGTGGGTGTTTCAGGCCTTCAGCGTGTGCCCTGCAGACCCCTGCCAGTGTATTTTGACAGTTGCCACTCATATCTGGTGTCTCTGTAGCGTGCTTTTACAAAGAAAAAAAGTTTTCCAATGTAAGCTAATAGCAGTCAGTGTCCTTAAAGCGGGTGTGTCAGGCCTTCCTTCAGAGTGCGCCCTGCCGACCCCTGCCAGTGTACTTTACAGTTGCCACTCATATCTGGTGTCTCTATAGCGTGCTTTTACAAAGAAAAAACGTTTTCCAATGTAAGCTAATAGCAGTCAGTGTCCTTAAAGCGGGTGTGTCAGGCCTTCCTTCAGCGTGTGCCCTGCAGACCCCTGCCAGTGTACTTTGACAGTTGCCACTCATATCTGGTGTCTCTGTAGCGTGCTTTTACAAAGCAAAAAAGTTTTCAAGTGTAAGCTAATAGCAGTCAGTGTCCTTAAAGTGGGTGTTTCAGGCCTTCAGCGTGTGCCCTGCAGACCCCTGCCAGTGTATTTTGACAGTTGCCACTCATATCTGGTGTCTCTGTAGCGTGCTTTTACAAAGCAAAAAAGTTTTCCAGTGTAAACTAATAGCAGTCAGTGTCCTTAAAGCGGGTGTGTCAGGCCTTCCTTCAGCGTGTGCCCTGCCGACCCCTGCCAGTGTACTTTGACAGTTGCCACTCATATCTGGTGTCTCTGTAGCGTGCTTTTACAAAGCAAAAAAGTTTTCAAGTGTAAGCTAATAGCAGTCAGTGTCCTTAAAGCGGGTGTTTCAGGCCTTCAGCGTGTGCCCTGCAGACATCTGCCAGTGTACTTTGACAGTTGCCACTCATATCTGGTGTCTCTGTAGCGTGCTTTTACAAAGCAAAAACGTTTCCAGTGTAAGCTAATAGCAGTCAGTGTCCTTAAAGCGGGTGTGTCAGTCCTTCCTTCAGCGTGTGCCCTGCCGACCCCTGCCAGTGTACTTTGACAGTTGCCACTCATATCTGGTGTCTCTGTAGCGTGCTTTTACAAAGCAAAAAAGTTTTCCAGTGTAAGCTAATAGCAGTCAGTGTCCTTAAAGCGGGTGTTTCAGGCCTTCAGCATGTGCCCTGCAGACCCCTGCCAGTGTACTTTGACAGTTGTCACTCATATCTGGTGTCTCTATAGCGTGCTTTTACAAAGAAAAAACTTTTCCAGTGTAAGCTAATAGCAGTCAGTGTCCTTAAAGCGGGTGTTTCAGGCCTTCAGCGTGTGCCCTGCAGACCCCTGCCAGTGTACTTTGAAAGTTGCCACTCATATCTGGTGTCTCTATAGCGTGCTTTTACAAAGAAAAAAGTTTTCCAGTGTAAGCTAATAGCAGTCAATGTCCTTAAAGCGGGTGTGTCAGACCTTCCTTCAGCGTGTGCCCTGCAGACCCCTGCCAGTGTACTTTGACAGTTGCCACTCATATCTGGTGTCTCTATAGCGTGCTTTTACAAAGCAAAAAAGTTTTCCAGTGTAAGCTAATAGCAGTCAGTGTCCTTAAAGCGGGTGTTTCAGGCCTTCAGCGTGTGCCCTGCAGACCTCTGCCAGTGTACTTTGACAGTTGTCACTCATATCTGGTGTCTCTATAGCGTGCTTTTACAAAGAAAAAACGTTTTCCAGTGTAAGCTAATAGCAGTCAGTGTCCTTAAAGCGGGTGTTTCAGGCCTTCAGCGTGTGCCCTGCAGACCCCTGCCAGTGTACTTTGACAGTTGCCACTCATATCTGGTGTCTCTGTAGCGTGCTTTTACAAAGCAAAAAAGTTTTCCAGTGTAAGCTAATAGCAGTCAGTGTCCTTAAAGCGGGTGTGTCAGGCCTTCCTTCAGCGTGTGCCCTGCAGACCCCTGCCAGTGTACTTTGACAGTTGCCACTCATATCTGGTGTCTCTA
This sequence comes from Pelobates fuscus, assembly GCF_036172605.1. NCBI lineage: Eukaryota > Metazoa > Chordata > Amphibia > Anura > Pelobatidae > Pelobates > Pelobates fuscus. The sequence continues at coordinate 143,544,680 of NC_086319.1, forward strand.
TAGCGTGCTTTTACAAAGTAAAAAAGTTTTCCAATGTAAGCTAATAGCAGTCAGTGTCTTTAAAGCGGGTGTGTCAGACCTTCCTTCAGCATGTGCCCTGCAGACCCCTGCCAGTGTACTTTGACAGTTGCCACTCATATCTGGTGTCTCTGTAGCGTGCTTTTACAAAGCAAAAAAGTTTTCAAGTGTAAGCTAATAGCAGTCAGTGTCCTTAAAGCGGGTGTTTCAGGCCTTCAGCGTGTGCCCTGCAGACATCTGCCAGTGTACTTTGACAGTTGTCACTCATATCTGGTGTCTCTATAGCGTGCTTTTACAAAGAAAAAACGTTTTCCAGTGTAAGCTAATAGCAGTCAGTGTCCTTAAAGCGGGTGTGTCAGGCCTTCCTTCAGCATGTGCCCTGCAGACCCCTGCCAGTGTACTTTGACAGTTGCCACTCATATCTGGTGTCTCTGTAGCGTGCTTTTACAAAGCAAAAAAGTTTTCAAGTGTAAGTTAATAGCACTCAGTGTCCTTAAAGCGGGTGTTTCAGGCCTTCAGCGTGTGCCCTGCAGACATCTGCCAGTGTACTTTGACAGTTGTCACTCATATCTGGTGTCTCTATAGCGTGCTTTTACAAAGAAAAAACGTTTTCCAGTGTAAGCTAATAGCAGTCAGTGTCCTTAAAGCGGGTGTTTCAGGCCTTCAGCGTGTGCCCTGCAGACCCCTGCCAGTGTACTTTGACAGTTGCCACTCATATCTGGTGTCTCTATAGCGTGCTTTTACAAAGCAAAAAAGTTTTCCAGTGTAAGCTAATAGCAGTCAGTGTCCTTAAAGCGGGTGTGTCAGGCCTTCCTTCAGCATGTGCCCTGCAGACCCCTGCCAGTGTACTTTGACAGTTGCCACTCATATCTGGTGTCTCTGTAGCGTGCTTTTACAAAGCAAAAAAGTTTTCCAGTGTAAGCTAATAGCAGTCAGTGTCCTTAAAGCGGGTGTGTCAGGCCTTCCTTCAGCGTGTGCCCTGCCGACCCCTGCCAGTGTACTTTGACAGTTGACACTCATATCTGGTGTCTCTGTAGCGTGCTTTTACAAAGCAAAACAGTTTTCCAGTGTAAGCTAATAGCAGTCAGTGTCCTTAAAGCGGGTGTGTCAGGCCTTCCTTTAGCGTGTGCCCTGCAGACCCCTGCCAGTGTACTTCGACAGTTGACACTCATATCTGGTGTCTCTGTAGCGTGCTTTTACAAAGCAAAACAGTTTTCCAGTGTAAGCTAATAGCAGTCAGTGTCCTTAAAGCGTGTGTTTCAGGCCTTCAGCGTGTGCCCTGCAGACCCCTGCCAGTGTACTTTGACAGTTGCCACTCATATCTGGTGTCTCGGTAGCGTGCTTTTACAAAGCAAAAAAGTTTTACAGTGTAAGCTAATAGCAGTCAGTGTCCTTAAAGCGGGTGTGTCAGGCCTTCCTTCAGCATGTGCCCTGCCGACCCCTGCCAGTGTACTTTGACAGTTGCCACTCATATCTGGTGTCTCTGTAGCGTGCTTTTACAAAGCAAAAAAGTTTTCCAGTGTAAGCTAATAGCAGTCAGTGTCCTTAAAGCGGGTGTTTAAGGCCTTCAGCTTGTGCCCTGCAGACCCCTGCCAGTGTACTTTGACAGTTGTCACTCATATCTGGTGTCTCTATAGCGTGCTTTACAAAGAAAAAAAGTTTTCCAGTGTAAGCTAATAGCAGTCAGTGTCCTTAAAGCAGGTGTTTCAGGCCTTCAGCGTGTGCCCTGCAGACCCCTGCCAGTGTACTTTGACAGTTGCCACTCATATCTGGTGTCTCTGTAGCGTGCTTTTACAAAGCAAAAAAGTTTTCAAGTGTAAGCTAATAGCAGTCAGTGTCCTTAAAGCGGGTGTTTCAGGCCTTCAGCGTGTGCCCTGCAGACCTCTGCCAGTGTACTTTGACAGTAGTCACTCATATCTGGTGTCTCTATAGCGTGCTTTTACAAAGAAAAAACGTTTTCCAGTGTAAGCTAATAGCAGTCAGTGTCCTTAAAGTGGGTGTTTCAGGCCTTCAGCGTGTGCCCTGCAGACCCCTGCCAGTGTATTTTGACAGTTGCCACTCATATCTGGTGTCTCTGTAGCGTGCTTTTACAAAGAAAAAAAGTTTTCCAATGTAAGCTAATAGCAGTCAGTGTCCTTAAAGCGGGTGTGTCAGGCCTTCCTTCAGAGTGCGCCCTGCCGACCCCTGCCAGTGTACTTTACAGTTGCCACTCATATCTGGTGTCTCTATAGCGTGCTTTTACAAAGAAAAAAAGTTTTCCAATGTAAGCTAATAGCAGTCAGTGTCCTTAAAGCGGGTGTGTCAGGCCTTCCTTCAGCGTGTGCCCTGCAGACCCCTGCCAGTGTACTTTGACAGTTGCCACTCATATCTGGTGTCTCTATAGCGTGCTTTTACAAAGCAAAAAAGTTTTCCAGTGTAAGCTAATAGCAGTCAGTGTCCTTAAAGCGGGTGTGTCAGGCCTTCCTTCAGTGTGTGCCCTGCAGACCCCTGCCAGTGTACTTTGACAGTTGCCACTCATATCTGGTGTCTCTGTAGCGTGCTTTTACAAAGCAAAAAAGTTTTCCAGTGTAAGCTAATAGCAGTCAGTGTCCTTAAAGCGGGTGTGTCAGGCCTTCCTTCAGTGTGTGCCCTGCCGACCCCTGCCAGTGTACTTTGACAGTTGCCACTCATATCTGGTGTCTCTGTAGCGTGCTTTTACAAAGCAAAAAAGTTTTCAAGTGTAAGCTAATAGCAGTCAGTGTCCTTAAAGCGGGTGTTTCAGGCCTTCAGCGTGTGCCCTGCAGACATCTGCCAGTGTACTTTGACAGTTGTCACTCATATCTGGTGTCTCTATAGCGTGCTTTTACAAAGAAAAAACGTTTTCCAGTGTAAGCTAATAGCAGTCAGTGTCCTTAAAGCGGGTGTTTCAGGCCTTCAGTGTGTGCCCTGCAGACCCCTGCCAGTGTACTTTGACAGTTGCCACTCATATCTGGTGTCTCTGTAGCGTGCTTTTACAAAGCAAAAAAGTTTTCCAGTGTAAGCTAATAGCAGTCAGTGTCCTTAAAGCGGGTGTGTCAGGCCTTCCTTCAGCGTGCGCCCTGCCGACCCCTGCCAGTGTACTTTGACAGTTGCCACTCATATCTGGTGTCTCTATAGCGTGCTTTTACAAAGAAAAAAAGTTTTCCAATGTAAGCTAATAGCAGTCAGTGTCCTTAAAGCGGGTGTGTCAGGCTATCCTTCAGCGTGCGCCCTGCAGACCCCTGCCAGTGTACTTTGACAGTTGCCACTCATATCTGGTGTCTCTATAGCGTGCTTTTACAAAGCAAAAAAGTTTTCAAGTGTAAGCTAATAGCAGTCAGTGTCCTTAAAGCGGGTGTTTCAGGCCTTCAGCGTGTGCCCTGCAGACCCCTGCCAGTGTACTTTGACAGTTGCCACTCATATCTGGTGTCTCTGTAGCGTGCTTTTACAAAGCAAAACAGTTTTCCAGTGTAAGCTAATAGCAGTCAGTGTCCTTAAAGCGGGTGTGTCAGGCCTTCCTTCAGCGTGCGCCCTGCCGACCCCTGCCAGTGTACTTTGACAGTTGCCACTCATATCTGGTGTCTCTATAGCGTGCTTTTACAAAGAAAAAAAGTTTTCCAATGTAAGCTAATAGCAGTCAGTGTCCTTAAAGCGGGTGTGTCAGGCCTTCCTTCAGCGTGTGCCCTGCCGACCCCTGCCAGTGTACTTTGACAGTTGTCACTCATATCTGGTGTCTCTATAGCGTGCTTTTACAAAGAAAAAACTTTTCCAGTGTAAGCTAATAGCAGTCAGTGTCCTTAAAGCGGGTGTGTCAGGCCTTCCTTCAGCATGTGCCCTGCAGACCCCTGCCAGTGTACTTTGACAGTTGCCACTCATATCTGGTGTCTCTGTAGCGTGCTTTTACAAAGCAAAAAAGTTTTCCAGTGTAAGCTAATAGCAGTCAGTGTCCTTAAAGCGGGTGTTTAAGGCCTTCAGCTTGTGCCCTGCAGACCCCTGCCAGTGTACTTTGACAGTTGTCACTCATATCTGGTGTCTCTATAGCGTGCTTTACAAAGAAAAAAAGTTTTCCAGTGTAAGCTAATAGCAGTCAGTGTCCTTAAAGCAGGTGTTTCAGGCCTTCAGCGTGTGCCCTGCAGACCACTGCCAGTGTACTTTGACAGTTGCCACTCATATCTGGTGTCTCTGTAGCGTGCTTTTACAAAGCAAAAAAGTTTTCAAGTGTAAGCTAATAGCAGTCAGTGTCCTTAAAGCGGGTGTTTCAGGCCTTCAGCGTGTGCCCTGCAGACCTCTGCCAGTGTACTTTGACAGTTGTCACTCATATCTGGTGTCTCTATAGCGTGCTTTTACAAAGAAAAAACGTTTTCCAGTGTAAGCTAATAGCAGTCAGTGTCCTTAAAGTGGGTGTTTCAGGCCTTCAGCGTGTGCCCTGCAGACCCCTGCCAGTGTACTTTGACAGTTGCCACTCATATCTGGTGTCTCTGTAGCGTGCTTTTACAAAGAAAAAAAGTTTTCCAATGTAAGCTAATAGCAGTCAGTGTCCTTAAAGCGGGTGTGTCAGGCCTTCCTTCAGAGTGCGCCCTGCCGACCCCTGCCAGTGTACTTTGACAGTTGCCACTCATATCTGGTGTCTCTATAGCGTGCTTTTACAAAGAAAAAATGTTTTCCAATATAAGCTAATAGCAGTCAGTGTCCTTAAAGCGGGTGTGTCAGGCCTTCCTTCAGCGTGTGCCCTGCAGACCCCTGCCAGTGTACTTTGACAGTTGCCACTCATATCTGGTGTCTCTATAGTGTGCTTTTACAAAGCAAAAACGTTTTCCAGTGTAAGCTAATAGCAGTCAGTGTCCTTAAAGCGGGTGTGTCAGGCCTTCCTTCAGCATGTGCCCTGCAGACCCCTGCCAGTGTACTTTGACAGTTGCCACTCATATCTGGTGTCTCTGTAGCGTGCTTTTACAAAGCAAAAAAGCTTTCCAGTGTAAGCTAATAGCAGTCAGTGTCCTTAAAGCGGGTGTGTCAGGCCTTCCTTCAGCGTGTGCCCTGCAGACCCCTGCCAGTGTACTTTGACAGTTGTCACTCATATCTGGTGTCTCTATAGCGTGCTTTTACAAAGAAAAAAAGGTTTTCCAGTGTAAGCTAATAGCAGTCAGTGTCCTTAAAGCGGGTGTTTCAGGCCTTCAGCGTGTGCCCTGCAGACCCCTGCCAGTGTACTTTGACAGTTGCCACTCATATCTGGTGTCTCTGTAGCGTGCTTTTACAAAGCAAAAAAGTTTTCCAGTGTAAGCTAATAGCAGTCAGTGTCCTTAAAGCGGGTGTGTCAGGCCTTCCTTCAGCGTGTGCCCTGCCGACCCCTGCCAGTGTACTTTGACAGTTGCCACTCATATCTGGTGTCTCTGTAGCGTGCTTTTACAAAGAAAAAAAGTTTCCCAGTGTAAGCTAATAGCAGTCAGTGTCCTTAAAGCGGATGTGTCAGGCCTTCCTTCAGCGTGTGCCCTGCAGACCCCTGCCAGTGTACTTTGACAGTTGCCACTCATATCTGGTGTCTCTATAGCGTGCTTTTACAAAGAAAAACGTTTTCCAGTGTAAGCTAACAGCAGTCAGTGTCCTTAAAGCGGGTGTGTCAGGCCTTCCTTCAGCATGTGCCCTGCAGACCCCTGCCAGTGTACTTTGACAGTTGCCACTCATATCTGGTGTCTCTATAGCGTGCTTTTACAAAGCAAAAAAGTTTTCCAGTGTAAGCTTATAGCAGTCAGTGTCCTTAAAGCGGGTGTGTCAGGCCTTCCTTCAGCGTGTGCCCTGCAGACCCCTGCCAGCGTACTTTGACAGTTGCCACTCATATCTGGTGTCTCTGTACCGTGCTTTTACAAAGAAAAAACGTTTTTCAGTGTAAGCTAATAGCAGTCAGTGTCCTTAAAGCGGGTGTGTCAGGCCTTCCTTCAGAGTGCGCCCTGCCGACCCCTGCCAGTGTACTTTACAGTTGCCACTCATATCTGGTGTCTCTATAGCGTGCTTTAACAAAGAAAAAAAGTTTTCCAATGTAAGCTAATAGCAGTCAATGTCCTTAAAGCGGGTGTGTCAGGCCTTCCTTCAGCGTGTGCCCTGCAGACCCCTGCCAGTGTACTTTGACAGTTGCCACTCATATCTGGTGTCTCTATAGCGTGCTTTTACAAAGCAAAAAAGTTTTCCAGTGTAAGCTAATAGCAGTCAGTGTCCTTAAAGCGGGTGTGTCAGGCCTTCCTTCAGCGTGTGCCCTGCAGACCCCTGCCAGTGTACTTTGACAGTTGCCACTCATATCTGGTGTCTCTATAGCGTGCTTTTACAAAGCAAAAAAGTTTTCCAGTGTAAGCTAATAGCAGTCAGAGTCTTTAAAGCGGTTGTTTCAGGCCTTCCTTCAGCGTGTGCCCTGCCGACCCCTGCCAGTGTACTTTGACAGTTGCCACTCATATCTGTTGTCTCTGTAGCGTGCTTTTACGAAGCAAAAAAGTTTTCCAGTTTAAGCTAATAGCAGTCAGTGTCCTTAAAGCGGGTGTTTCAGGCCTTCAGCGTGTGCCCTACAGACCCCTGCCAGTGTACTTTGACAGTTGCCACTCATATCTGGTGTCTCTATAGCGTGCTTTTACAAAGCAAAAAAGTTTTCCAGTGTAAGCTAATAGCAGTCAGTGTCCTTAAAGCGGGTGTGTCAGGCCTTCCTTCAGAGTGCGCCCTGCCGACCCCTGCCAGTGTACTTTACAGTTGCCACTCATATCTGGTGTCTCTATAGCGTGCTTTTACAAAGAAAAAAAGTTTTCCAATGTAAGCTAATAGCAGTCAGTGTCCTTAAAGCGGGTGTGTCAGGCCTTCCTTCAGCGTGTGCCCTGCAGACCCCTGCCAGTGTACTTTGACAGTTGCCACTCATATCTGGTGTCTCTGTAGTGTGCTTTTACAAAGCAAAAAAGCTTTCCAGTGTAAGCTAATAGCAGTCAGTGTCCTTAAAGCGGGTGTGTCAGGCCTTCCTTCAGCGTGTGCCCTGCAGACCCCTGCCAGTGTACTTTGACAGTTGTCACTCATATCTGGTGTCTCTATAGCGTGCTTTTACAAAGCAAAAAAGTTTTCCAGTGTAAGCTAATAGCAGTCAGAGTCTTTAAAGCGGGTGTTTCAGGCCTTCCTTCAGCGTGTGCCCTGCCGACCCCTGCCAGTGTACTTTGACAGTTGCCACTCATATCTGTTGTCTCTGTAGCGTGCTTTTACAAAGCAAAAAAGTTTTCCAGTGTAAGCTAATAGCAGTCAGTGTCCTTAAAGCGGGTGTTTCAGGCCTTCAGCGTGTGCCCTACAGACCCCTGCCAGTGTACTTTGACAGTTGCCACTCATATCTGGTGTCTCTATAGCGTGATTTTACAAAGAAAAAAAGTTTTCCAGTGTAAGCTAATAGCAGTCAGTGTCCTTAAAGCGGGTGTTTCAGGCCTTCAGCGTGTGCCCTGCAGACCCCTGCCAGTGTACTTTGACAGTTGCCACTCATATCTGGTGTCTCTGTAGCGTGCTTTTACAAAGAAAAAAAGTTTTCAAATGTAAGCTAATAGCAGTCAGTGTCCTTAAAGCGGGTGTGTCAGGCCTTCCTTCAGAGTGCGCCCTGCCGACCCCTGCCAGTGTACTTTACAGTTGCCACTCATATCTGGTGTCTCTATAGCGTGCTTTTACAAAGAAAAAAAGTTTTCCAATGTAAGCTAATAGCAGTCAGTGTCCTTAAAGCGGGTGTGTCAGGCCTTCCTTCAGCGTGTGCCCTGCAGACCCCTGCCAGTGTACTTTGACAGTTGCCACTTATATCTGGTGTCTCTATAGCGTGCTTTTACAAAGCAAAAAAGTTTTCCAGTGTAAGCTAATAGCAGTTAGTGTCCTTAAAGCGGGTGTGTCAGGCCTTCCTTCAGCATGTGCCCTGCAGACCCCTGCCAGTGTACTTTGACAGTTGCCACTCATATCTGGTGTCTCTGTAGCGTGCATTTACAAAGCAAAAAAGCTTTCCAGTGTAAGCTAATAGCAGTCAGTGTCCTTAAAGCGGGTGTGTCAGGCCTTCCTTCAGCGTGTGCCCTGCAGACCCCTGCCAGTGTACTTTGACAGTTGTCACTCATATCTGGTGTCTCTATAGCGTGCTTTTACAAAGAAAAAAAGTTTTCCAGTGTAAGCTAATAGCAGTCAGTGTCCTTAAAGCGGGTGTTTCAGGCCTTCAGCGTGTGCCCTGCAGACCCCTGCCAGTGTACTTTGACAGTTGCCACTCATATCTGGTGTCTCTGTAGCGTGCTTTTACAAAGCAAAAAAGTTTTCCAGTGTAAGCTAATAGCAGTCAGTGTCCTTAAAGCGGGTGTGTCAGGCCTTCCTTCAGCGTGTGCCCTGCCGACCCCTGCCAGTGTACTTTGACAGTTGCCACTCATATCTGGTGTCTCTGTAGCGTGCTTTTACAAAGAAAAAAGTTTCCCAGTGTAAGCTAATAGCAGTCAGTGTCCTTAAAGCGGATGTGTCAGGCCTTCCTTCAGCGTGTGCCCTGCAGACCCCTGCCAGTGTACTTTGACAGTTGCCACTCATATCTGGTGTCTCTGTAGCGTGCTTTTACAAAGCAAAAAAGTTTTCCAGTGTAAGCTAATAGCAGTCAGTGTCCTTAAAGCGGGTGTGTCAGGCCTTCCTTCAGCGTGTGCCCTGCCGACCCCTGCCAGTGTACTTTGACAGTTGCCACTCATATCTGGTGTCTCTGTAGCGTGCTTTTACAAAGAAAAAAGTTTCCCAGTGTAAGCTAATAGCAGTCAGTGTCCTTAAAGCGGATGTGTCAGGCCTTCCTTCAGCGTGTGCCCTGCAGACCCCTGCCAGTGTACTTTGACAGTTGCCACTCATATCTGGTGTCTCTATAGCGTTCTTTTACAAAGAAAAACGTTTTCCAGTGTAAGCTAACAGCAGTCAGTGTCCTTAAAGCGGGTGTGTCAGGCCTTCCTTCAGCGTGTGCCCTGCAGACCCCTGCCAGTGTACTTTGACAGTTGCCACTCATATCTGGTGTCTCTATAGCGTGCTTTTACAAAGCAAAAAAGTTTTCCAGTGTAAGCTTATAGCAGTCAGTGTCATTAAAGCGGGTGTGTCAGGCCTTCCTTCAGCGTGTGCCCTGCAGACCCCTGCCAGCGTACTTTGACAGTTGCCACTCATATCTGGTGTATCTGTACCGTGCTTTTACAAAGAAAAAACGTTTTTCAGTGTAAGCTAATAGCAGTCAGTGTCCTTAAAGCGGGTGTGTCAGGCCTTCAACGTGTTCCCTGCAGACCCCTGCCAGTGTACTTTGACAGTTGCCACTCATATCTGGTGTCTCTGTAGCGTGCTTTTACAAAGAAAAAAAGTTTTCCAGTGTAAGCTAATAGCAGTCAGTGTCCTTAAAGCGGGTGTGTCAGGCCTTCCTTCAGCGTGTGCCCTGCAGACCCCTGCCAGTGTACTTTGACAGTTGCCACTCATATCTGGTGTCTCTGTAGCGTGCTTTTACAAAGCAAAAAAGTTTTCCAGTGTAAGCTAATAGCAGTCAGTGTCCTTAAAGCGGGTGTGTCAGGCCTTCCTTCAGCGTGTGCCCTGCAGACCCCTGCCAGTGTACTTTGACAGTTGCCACTCATATCTGGTGTCTCTATAGCGTGCTTTTACAAAGAAAAAACGTTTTCCAGTGTAAGCTAATAGCAGTCAGTGTCCTTAAAGCGGGTGTTTCAGGCCTTCAGTGTGTGCCCTGCAGACCCCTGCCAGTGTACTTTGACAGTTGCCACTCATATCTGGTGTCTCTGTAGCGTGCTTTTACAAAGCAAAAAAGTTTTCCAGTGTAAGCTAATAGCAGTCAGTGTCCTTAAAGCGGGTGTGTCAGGCCTTCCTTCAGCGTGCGCCCTGCCGACCCCTGCCAGTGTACTTTGACAGTTGCCACTCATATCTGGTGTCTCTATAGCGTGCTTTTACAAAGAAAAAAAGTTTTCCAATGTAAGCTAATAGCAGTCAGTGTCCTTAAAGCGGGTGTGTCAGGCCTTCCTTCAGCGTGTGCCCTGCAGACCCCTGCCAGTGTACTTTGACAGTTGCCACTCATATCTGGTGTCTCTATAGCGTGCTTTTACAAAGCAAAAAAGTTTTCCAGTGTAAGCTAATAGCAGTCAGTGTCCTTAAAGCGGGTGTGTCAGGCCTTCCTTCAGCATGTGCCCTGCAGACCCCTGCCAGTGTACTTTGACAGTTGCCACTCATATTTGGTGTCTCTGTAGCGTGCTTTTAGAAAGCAAAAAAGCTTTCCAGTGTAAGCTAATAGCAGTCAGTGTCTTCAAAGCGGGTGTGTCAGGCCTTCCTTCAGCGTGTGCCCTGCAGACCCCTGCCAGTGTACTTTGACAGTTGTCACTCATATCTGGTGTCTCTATAGCGTGCTTTTACAAAGAAAAAAAGTTTTCCAGTGTAAGCTAATAGCAGTCAGTGTCCTTAAAGCGGGTGTTTCAGGCCTTCAGCGTGTGCCCTGCAGACCCCTGCCAGTGTACTTTGACAGTTGCCACTCATATCTGGTGTCTCGGTAGCGTGCTTTTACAAAGCAAAAAAGTTTTCCAGTGTAAGCTAATAGCAGTCAGTGTCCTTAAAGCGGGTGTTTAAGGCCTTCAGCTTGTGCCCTGCAGACCCCTGCCAGTGTACTTTGACAGTTGTCACTCATATCTGGTGTCTCTATAGCGTGCTTTACAAAGAAAAAAAGTTTTCCAGTGTAAGCTAATAGCAGTCAGTGTCCTTAAAGCAGGTGTTTCAGGCCTTCAGCGTGTGCCCTGCAGACCCCTTCCAGTGTACTTTGACAGTTGCCACTCATATCTGGTGTCTCTGTAGCGTGCTTTTACAAAGCAAAAAAGTTTTCAAGTGTAAGCTAATAGCAGTCAGTGTCCTTAAAGCGGGTGTTTCAGGCCTTCAGCGTGTGCCCTGCAGACCTCTGCCAGTGTACTTTGACAGTAGTCACTCATATCTGGTGTCTCTATAGCGTGCTTTTACAAAGAAAAAAAGTTTTCCAATGTAAGCTAATAGCAGTCAGTGTCCTTAAAGCGGGTGTGTCAGGCCTTCCTTCAGAGTGCGCCCTGCCGACCCCTGCCAGTGTACTTTACAGTTGCCACTCATATCTGGTGTCTCTATAGCGTGCTTTTACAAAGAAAAAAAGTTTTCCAATGTAAGCTAATAGCAGTCAGTGTCCTTAAAGCGGGTGTGTCAGGCCTTCCTTCAGCGTGTGCCCTGCAGACCCCTGCCAGTGTACTTTGACAGTTGCCACTCATATCTGGTGTCTCTATAGCGTGCTTTTACAAAGCAAAAAAGTTTTCCAGTGTAAGCTAATAGCAGTCAGTGTCCTTAAAGCGGGTGTGTCAGGCCTTCCTTCAGCATGTGCCCTGCAGACCCCTGCCAGTGTACTTTGACAGTTGCCACTCATATCTGGTGTCTCTGTAGCGTGCTTTTACAAAGCAAAAAAGTTTTCCAGTGTAAGCTAATAGCAGTCAGTGTCCTTAAAGCGGGTGTGTCAGGCCTTCCTTCAGTGTGTGCCCTGCCGACCCCTGCCAGTGTACTTTGACAGTTGCCACTCATATCTGGTGTCTCTGTAGCGTGCTTTTACAAAGCAAAAAAGTTTTCAAGTGTAAGCTAATAGCAGTCAGTGTCCTTAAAGCGGGTGTTTCAGGCCTTCAGCGTGTGCCCTGCAGACATCTGCCAGTGTACTTTGACAGTTGTCACTCATATCTGGTGTCTCTATAGCGTGCTTTTACAAAGAAAAAACTTTTCCAGTGTAAGCTAATAGCAGTCAGTGTCCTTAAAGCGGGTGTTTCAGGCCTTCAGTGTGTGCCCTGCAGACCCCTGCCAGTGTACTTTGACAGTTGCCACTCATATCTGGTGTCTCTGTAGCGTGCTTTTACAAAGCAAAAAAGTTTTCCAGTGTAAGCTAATAGCAGTCAGTGTCCTTAAAGCGGGTGTGTCAGGCCTTCCTTCAGCGTGCGCCCTGCCGACCCCTGCCAGTGTACTTTGACAGTTGCCACTCATATCTGGTGTCTCTATAGCGTGCTTTTACAAAGAAAAAAAGTTTTCCAATGTAAGCTAATAGCAGTCAGTGTCCTTAAAGCGGGTGTGTCAGGCCTTCCTTCAGCGTGTGCCCTGCAGACCCCTGCCAGTGTACTTTGACAGTTGCCACTCATATCTGGTGTCTCTATAGCGTGCTTTTACAAAGCAAAAAAGTTTTCCAGTGTAAGCTAATAGCAGTCAGTGTCCTTAAAGCGGGTGTGTCAGGCCTTCCTTCAGCATGTGCCCTGCAGACCCCTGCCAGTGTACTTTGACAGTTGCCACTCATATTTGGTGTCTCTGTAGCGTGCTTTTACAAAGCAAAAAAGCTTTCCAGTGTAAGCTAATAGCAGTCAGTGTCTTTAAAGCGGGTGTGTCAGGCCTTCCTTCAGCGTGTGCCCTGCAGACCCCTGCCAGTGTACTTTGACAGTTGTCACTCATATCTGGTGTCTCTATAGCGTGCTTTTACAAAGAAAAAAAGTTTTCCAGTGTAAGCTAATAGCAGTCAGTGTCCTTAAAGCGGGTGTTTCAGGCCTTCAGCGTGTGCCCTGCAGACCCCTGCCAGTGTACTTTGAAAGTTGCCACTCATATCTGGTGTCTCTGTAGCGTGCTTTTACAAAGAAAAAAGTTTTCCAGTGTAAGCTAATAGCAGTCAGTGTCCTTAAAGCGGGTGTGTCAGGCCTTCCTTCAGCGTGTGCCCTGCCGACCCCTGCCAGTGTACTTTGACAGTTGCCACTCATATCTGGTGTCTCTGTAGCGTGCTTTTACAAAGCAAAACAGTTTTCCAGTGTAAGCTAATAGCAGTCAGTGTCCTTAAAGCGAGTGTTTCAGGCCTTCAGCGTGTGCCCTGCAGACCCCTGCCAGTATACTTTGACAGTTGCCACTCATATCTGGTGTCTTGGTAGCGTGCTTTTACAAAGCAAAAAAGTTTTACAGTGTAAGCTAATAGCAGTCAGTGTCCTTAAAGCGGGTGTGTCAGGCCTTCCTTCAGCGTGTGCCCTGCCGACCCCTGCCAGTGTACTTTGACAGTTGCCACTCATATCTGGTGTCTCTGTAGCGTGCTTTTACAAAGCAAAAAAGTTTTCAAGTGTAAGCTAATAGCAGTCAGTGTCCTTAAAGCGGGTGTTTCAGGCCTTCAGCGTGTGCCCTGCAGACCTCTGCCAGTGTACTTTGACAGTTGTCACTCATATCTGGTGTCTCTGTAGCGTGCTTTTACAAAGCAAAAAAGTTTTCAAGTGTAAGCTAATAGCAGTCAGTGTCCTTAAAGCGGGTGTTTCAGGCCTTCAGCGTGTGCCCTGCAGACCTCTGCCAGTGTACTTTGACAGTTGTCACTCATATCTGGTGTCTCTATAGCGTGCTTTTACAAAGAAAAAACGTTTTCCAGTGTAAGCTAATAGCAGTCAGTGTCCTTAAAGTGGGTGTTTCAGGCCTTCAGCGTGTGCCCTGCAGACCCCTGCCAGTGTACTTTACAGTTGCCACTCATATCTGGTGTCTCTATAGCGTGCTTTTACAAAGAAAAAAAGTTTTCCAATATAAGCTAATAGCAGTCAGTGTCCTTAAAGCGGGTGTGTCAGGCCTTCCTTCAGCGTGTGCCCTGCAGACCCCTGCCAGTGTACTTTGACAGTTGCCACTCATATCTGGTGTCTCTGTAGCGTGCATTTACAAAGCAAAAAAGCTTTCCAGTGTAAGCTAATAGCAGTCAGTGTCCTTAAAGCGGGTGTGTCAGGCCTTCCTTCAGCGTGTGCCCTGCAGACCCCTGCCAGTGTACTTTGACAGTTGTCACTCATATCTGGTGTCTCTATAGCGTGCTTTTACAAAGAAAAAAAGTTTTCCAGTGTAAGCTAATAGCAGTCAGTGTCCTTAAAGCGGGTGTTTCAGGCCTTCAGCGTGTGCCCTGCAGACCCCTGCCAGTGTACTTTGAAAGTTGCCACTCATATCTGGTGTCTCTGTAGCGTGCTTTTACAAAGAAAAAAGTTTTCCAGTGTAAGCTAATAGCAGTCAGTGTCCTTAAAGCGGGTGTGTCAGGCCTTCCTTCAGCGTGTGCCCTGCCGACCCCTGCCAGTGTACTTTGACAGTTGCCACTCATATCTGGTGTCTCTGTAGCGTGCTTTTACAAAGCAAAACAGTTTTCCAGTGTAAGCTAATAGCAGTCAGTGTCCTTAAAGCGAGTGTTTCAGGCCTTCAGCGTGTGCCCTGCAGACCCCTGCCAGTATACTTTGACAGTTGCCACTCATATCTGGTGTCTTGGTAGCGTGCTTTTACAAAGCAAAAAAGTTTTACAGTGTAAGCTAATAGCAGTCAGTGTCCTTAAAGCGGGTGTGTCAGGCCTTCCTTCAGCGTGTGCCCTGCCGACCCCTGCCAGTGTACTTTGACAGTTGCCACTCATATCTGGTGTCTCTGTAGCGTGCTTTTACAAAGCAAAAAAGTTTTCAAGTGTAAGCTAATAGCAGTCAGTGTCCTTAAAGCGGGTGTTTCAGGCCTTCAGCGTGTGCCCTGCAGACCTCTGCCAGTGTACTTTGACAGTTGTCACTCATATCTGGTGTCTCTGTAGCGTGCTTTTACAAAGCAAAAAAGTTTTCAAGTGTAAGCTAATAGCAGTCAGTGTCCTTAAAGCGGGTGTTTCAGGCCTTCAGCGTGTGCCCTGCAGACCTCTGCCAGTGTACTTTGACAGTTGTCACTCATATCTGGTGTCTCTATAGCGTGCTTTTACAAAGAAAAAACGTTTTCCAGTGTAAGCTAATAGCAGTCAGTGTCCTTAAAGTGGGTGTTTCAGGCCTTCAGCGTGTGCCCTGCAGACCCCTGCCAGTGTACTTTACAGTTGCCACTCATATCTGGTGTCTCTATAGCGTGCTTTTACAAAGAAAAAAAGTTTTCCAATATAAGCTAATAGCAGTCAGTGTCCTTAAAGCGGGTGTGTCAGGCCTTCCTTCAGCGTGTGCCCTGCAGACCCCTGCCAGTGTACTTTGACAGTTGCCACTCATATCTGGTGTCTCTGTAGCGTGCTTTTACAAAGCAAAAAAGCTTTCCAGTGTAAGCTAATAGCAGTCAGTGTCCTTAAAGCGGGTGTGTCAGGCCTTCCTTCAGCGTGTGCCCTGCAGACCCCTGCCAGTGTACTTTGACAGTTGTCACTCATATCTGGTGTCTCTATAGCGTGCTTTTACAAAGAAAAAAAGTTTTCCAGTGTAAGCTAATAGCAGTCAGTGTCCTTAAAGCGGGTGTTTCAGGCCTTCAGCGTGTGCCCTGCAGACCCCTGCCAGTGTACTTTGACAGTTGCCACTCATATCTGGTGTCTCTGTAGCGTGCTTTTACAAAGAAAAAAAGTTTTCCAGTGTAAGCTAATAGCAGTCAGTGTCCTTAAAGCGGGTGTGTCAGGCCTTCCTTCAGCGTGTGCCCTGCAGACCCCTGCCAGTGTACTTTGACAGTTGCCACTCATATCTGGTGTCTCTATAGCGTGCTTTTACAAAGCAAAAAAGTTTTCCAGTGTAAGCTAATAGCAGTTAGTGTCCTTAAAGCGGGTGTGTCAGGCCTTCCTTCAGCATGTGCCCTGCAGACCCCTGCCAGTGTACTTTGACAGTTGCCACTCATATCTGGTGTCTCTGTAGCGTGCATTTACAAAGCAAAAAAGCTTTCCAGTGTAAGCTAATAGCAGTCAGTGTCCTTAAAGCGGGTGTGTCAGGCCTTCCTTCAGCGTGTGCCCTGCAGACCCCTGCCAGTGTACTTTGACAGTTGTCACTCATATCTGGTGTCTCTATAGCGTGCTTTTACAAAGAAAAAAAGTTTTCCAGTGTAAGCTAATAGCAGTCAGTGTCCTTAAAGCGGGTGTGTCAGGCCTTCCTTCAGAGTGCGCCCTGCCGACCCCTGCCAGTGTACTTTACAGTTGCCACTCATATCTGGTGTCTCTATAGCGTGCTTTTACAAAGAAAAAAAGTTTTCCAATGTAAGCTAATAGCAGTCAGTGTCCTTAAAGCGGGTGTGTCAGGCCTTCCTTCAGCGTGTGCCCTGCAGACCCCTGCCAGTGTACTTTGACAGTTGCCACTCATATCTGGTGTCTCTGTAGTGTGCTTTTACAAAGCAAAAAAGCTTTCCAGTGTAAGCTAATAGCAGTCAGTGTCCTTAAAGCGGGTGTGTCAGGCCTTCCTTCAGCGTGTGCCCTGCAGACCCCTGCCAGTGTACTTTGACAGTTGTCACTCATATCTGGTGTCTCTATAGCGTGCTTTTACAAAGCAAAAAAGTTTTCCAGTGTAAGCTAATAGCAGTCAGAGTCTTTAAAGCGGGTGTTTCAGGCCTTCCTTCAGCGTGTGCCCTGCCGACCCCTGCCAGTGTACTTTGACAGTTGCCACTCATATCTGTTGTCTCTGTAGCGTGCTTTTACAAAGCAAAAAAGTTTTCCAGTGTAAGCTAATAGCAGTCAGTGTCCTTAAAGCGGGTGTTTCAGGCCTTCAGCGTGTGCCCTACAGACCCCTGCCAGTGTACTTTGACAGTTGCCACTCATATCTGGTGTCTCTATAGCGTGATTTTACAAAGAAAAAAAGTTTTCCAGTGTAAGCTAAT